>NC_139459.1:274172500-274745000 GCF_057233095.1 Heloderma suspectum | reverse complement strand
AATACACAACCAGAAGTTTTGTTTCATTGGGGACCTCAATAACATTGTGTATGCTGTATCCCACCAAAGGTATTTAGTATGTGATTAATTTTCTGAGTACACCTTTCTGGATCTGATAAACCTGATTGCCTGTTTAATGCATTGGTGTGAATTTTCATGATCTTCTTGTAGACCATTTTAATCTTCACTGTATGGGCAATAAATAATTTCATTGTTGCTCTAATTGGTGAAGATATACTTTGTGTAAAAGTATACTGCTGTGCTGTATGATGATAATCTTTCTCTACTTGTTCCATTTAAAATCCATACAATTAGATTGTGCAATTATGCTAAATAATCATTTTTTCTTTCTTGTTTGCTGTTTATATCAAGCCTCTTGCAGGGAGGAAAAGCACATCTGTGTATGTCTACTAAATATGAAATACCGATTGGGTAATAGGCTGGGATACTTAAGATGATGGTAGCTAGCTTTCAAGGTTTTTGATTGTAGGTCATGCATGCTGAACAATAAAGCAAGACCATCAATAAAGAGACTGCATGCACATTTATTATTAGACGTAAGGAAAAGCTTATATGAATGTGTGTAGGAATGAAAGAGCCAAATTTTCATCTACTAATTAACATCCTAATCCTATTATAATAGAAATCCCAGGTTTCTGTAATAATTATATGTAGGGTTGCTTACCATATTGCTCAGTTGGCTCAGTTTTACCCTGATTCTAGACATGCTTCCCCTGCCCATTGGCACCATTAACTGGCCCACATTCCCAGCTTTCTTTAAAATATAAATAAATAAGGAAGTCTCTTTCCCATGTAAAACCAGAGATATGAAGCAAAATGTGCAAGCATTGTAATGCCCAATTGTTTTGTGGAAAATGAGCCTGCTACTGCCTTTCAGGGTTTTTCACCGATGAGCGAAGTCACAACTATGATTGACATTTAGGGAAGCAGTGCTAGCCATAGTGGAGTGATATACCCACTGTGCAGTACTGTATCCACCCCAAAACAAAAGGTGCCAGTAAAGACAGGAGTTCAAGGTCTTTCTAACTCAGGTCTTATTTCATGCAAAACAATTGCTTTTTCCTCCTGGACTGTATTCAGTGGTTCCATTTCTGCCAGAGGAATGGACACCTCTGGCTGGCAGATCAAATTTTCCCTCCACACTGCAGCACCTTACATCTGCCCCAAATCTGCTCCAGAAAGTTGGAGAACCCTCCAGAACAGATTTGGGGCTATAAGGGGGATTGCAGGAGGGAGGAGGGGAAGGGAAACTCCATTGCGCAAATGGAAATCCATTCATGTAACTAACAATGGATTTAACTTGCTGAGTTTGTAAACATTTGAAAACTTTCCCCTACCAATGCAAATGGAGTCCACTACTATTATCGCCATACTGGGATGTTGCTGTGGCATTGGTTATGTCAGCCCTGCGAAGCAGCCCACTGTTGTTATAACCATATTGCTGGGAGGGCAAGGTGCTTAGAGAGTGTAGTAGATGACAACCCTGCAGTGTAGACCAGTGATGCTGTCTATTCTCTTGTCACGTTGGGTTTTTTTTTTAGGGGAATGCAATCATGGGGGAAAGCTTAGAAGTTGATTGTAGTAACAGCACTGTGGTGGTGGTGGGGAGGAAAATAGGGTGATTAATTGCTTTCTTATCTATGGATGGAAGCTGGGGGACTCCTATGGGTGAGTTGATTTTGATTGCACAAAACCAGGCTGAAGGGAAAGTGATCATCACCCCTTCCCCAAGGCCGCTATTACAATCAGCTTCTCAGACAGCCCCCTCCCCCTGCCACCAGATTTCCCTTAAAAACAACTGGAACAACCATGTGTAGTTTGAGACTCAGGGATGTTAAAGAGTGCTTTAAAATGCTGCAGTAGAAATTATTCCCACCACTACTCCATCCCATCTGGTCACTTTCTGCCAGTGATTGGCTTGGTTTTCCAGCCAACAATTCCCTCTGCCCAGAAGCACCTCAGGTCACAGCAAAGGCCAGTTTAGTTCAATGGCTCCCTTACAGATACCCTCCCAGCCCAAATCCATCACTCAGTTGCATGCAGAAACACCTACAGTTTTGACTTTTAGATGTCTCCTCAAGACCCATCTCTTTACACGGGCGTTCCCTGAGGCGTGGCTTGCATGCAGCCAGATAAAGATCGCACTATCATCATTTATTTCAGATGTTTATATGCCACTTCCTAACAAAATGTTTAAAGCACTGAACATAATGACAACATCAACATTAAAATATAACAATAAAATAATCACTGATCAGCAATAATACAACAGCAGTAATTGGTAGGGTCATGCCTCAGGGAAAGCCAGTGTAAAGAGATGGGTCTTGAGGAGACATCTAAAAGTAAAAAATGTAGATTTTTAAATGGTTATATATTTTGAAACAAACAAACACAACTTAGGGTGCAATTGCGTTTATGACAAGCCTATTACGTTTATGACAAACCTCTGAACTTGGAGGCTTACGATCATCCTATGCAGAGCGGGAGGAGCAGTGGAGGCAATCTGCCTGTGCTCCTGCCCTGCATTTTTTCCTGGATGGTTTTTTTTGCCCATCTAGTGATGGCGTTTTGGAGGGGGCAGGAAGAAGGCTGGAAAGGCCTCATGATAACTGATATCCTGGCCTCTCCAGTCTCCTCCCCTCCATGCCCACCAAAACGCCCCCTTCTTCCCCTCTCCAAGGTCACTTATCTGACCTCGGAGAGCAGCTAATTGGTTCTTTCAATGCTGGTGCGATGGGGTAGGGGCAGAGCTCTGACAGTGTCTGAGTTCGGAGCACTGTCTCTGACCTTGGAGCTGGGAATCTGGAGTATCCTATGGCCTCTCAGACACTGTCTAGAGGCCACAGGATTGCTGCCTTAGATTGGTCACTACTCTTAAAATTATAAATGCAAACTGTTCAAAAAGTATGTGCAGGAAAATAAATTATAACCGTCGAGTAAAAACTGAATTTCTGAAAGTAAAAATATGTTAATTTTGGCAATGCTTCAGAAATTCTTTGCCATATATGAATACAATCAGATGTCCCAAAATTGTTTTGGGCAATCAAAAACAATACTAAAGCCAAATATATATATTTAAAATAAAGCTATGGAATACCGTGCCATCAAGGCTTTTTGTAATCCCTTGCCAATAGGCATTAAGCAGTTAATTTTGTTCCTCCATGGAGAAAATGGAGACTGTAACAGCAAACATTTTAGAAAGGAGATAGATTTGGTTTGGAGCTTATCCTAATTACATTATCCTTTTTGTGCACTTGGTGCTCACGCTATTGTTATAATCAAATCCCACAAGTGATCCATGAAGCTTGAATTAGCCAGATGTAACCTATCTACAGCAGGTAATGCTTAGGAGGAAGTGCTGAACAGGCGATGGAATGCTCGAGTGTAAAATTACTTGAAATGCAGAAGAGCTAGATGGATGATTTCTAGGTTTCTTGGTTGGCAGGGAACTCATCAGGAGGGTGCGGCCATGGCCACATTTTAATCTGAATCTAATTTAAGAGATCAACAATTGGTAGCTGAAAAATGCAAGTCCTCAGCGTGGAGATTTCTTTCTAGCAGTAACATTTTTCAATTGGGGGGGGGTAGGCGGCAGGAGGGGTGCCAGTATGGAAGGTGACTGTTCTTTGCCCAGTTACTCCACTTGCTAGCCAAACTGATTGTTGTATGATTTACACGGGCAATAACTAATCACAAGATTTAAACCATTATTGTTAGTTGTCATTCCCATTGTTTTATGTTGCTGGTAATATATTACTTTTTATTATTGAAGTGGAAGATAATTGCCAAGACTGCTAGATGGAGTAAACACAGCACTACTCGTTGCTTCATGAGCACAACAGCAGGCATGCAGTCTGCTACTACATGTGCAGATAGATGGATTGGACCTACCTGTGTGCCACAGGTGCTACGTATGAGGGTTTCTGCATTCCTGCAGCAGCACTTTGCATAGAGGGAGATGGTGAGCCACATGCAGGAAAACTGTTCTGCACATGGCTTACCCCTCACTGGATCAGGGATGATGTATTTCAGTGGTAACCTTCTGGGCCACCTGCTAATTAGACCTGTAGATTCCAAATCTGACCCTGGTGGCTGGCTGTGTAAAGTGTGGCTGCTATCATAATAAGTCTAGTTTGTGTTCATAGCTTATTGTTTAGGAACCTGCAAAGTGCTATGACATTGGTGCAGGTGATATACATGTTTAAGCATAAATGGTGGCTAGCTAGGACTATTATGGCACAGGATGGAGTGACAAAATACCCCCGCCCTCCAACATCTCTCTCAAGAGTCCACAACTTATACATGACAACAGTAGGGCAAAGTGGCAAAAAACTATGAAGCAGAAAGCATTAGAAAAGGAAAATTAAGCCATGACGCCAGATCCTGTTTGCATCACATGTTCCTTTGCAGCTTTGCAGTTCAAGCTCAAAATGTTGTTTTTCTGTTTTGAATTATTGCACTAATTGAATCTGCCCTTGCATTCTTCCTTCCCAGTCTCACTCAAAGTGTGACCACAAAGCCAAGCACAACCCAGCAGCCATGTATTGTGGTCTTCCAGCTGTTTGACAACCCCTTTCTTTGCATTCCTTGGCAGGCAGCAAAAACAGGAAATTTAGCAAATCCCTGGGGGACATCTTCATACGTGGCTGGTGGGCTTCATTTAGCTTGGTGGGTCACATGGTTTGCAGATCCACAGTTCAACTTCCATTATACATTTTTTTAAATGGGCAGCGGGGTGGGTCTGTTAATATACTGATTGGCAAAAACAAAAGTTTGGATAGTACATGTTCTACTTCAGAGGTATGGCCCTCCAGATGTTTTGGCTTACAATTCCCATCATCCCTAACTGTTGGCTGTGCTGACGAGGGCTGATGGGAGTTGTAGGCAAAAACATCTGGAGGGCCTCCCGTTGACTACATTGATTCTGCTTAATCAACTTTGTGTTCTGCATGGTGTTGCAACACTTTGAGCAGAGAGTTGCAGAATGAACAGGCCCCCAAATATTATTCATGAAGTCTGTCTGGAATTTTCCTATATTCCTTCTTTTCTCAAGAGGGAATATTCAGAGCTCTCGTAACTTTTCACTTACCAGTAAGTGTTTTGATCATCCACATCACTCTGGGTAGTTTCACATGAACTTAGTGCCAACTTCCTCAAATTCTAGAGGGTCTTGTTTATGGCATAAAAACATCATATCCAGTCATTATGGCAGCTGATATCCACTGTGAACAAAACTTCTTATAAACCAATTGCCTTGTTTAATGCCTTGACTGTTACAGCAAAATGTAGAAGGGTATAATTAATAAATGTGCCAGTGACCTTGAAAATTATTATTGTTTCCTATTCCTGTAAACAAACCCAGTTTCCTTTTATTATCATTTTTTTCCTGCATGTGGCAATTTGGCATAAACACTAGTTTTCATATAATTTCCCCAGTTGACTTTTGTCTCCTTGGCAATTTCCGGCTTTAATAAAGAAAACCTAATTAAGAAGGAGCTGTTGATTGGTTTGCTAGTGTAATTAACACAGGTGATGCTAATGAGTTTTGATGAAACCAATGGTTTATGGGGGAGAATAAACAGAGCAATACTGTGTATGGGCTTGAGTGATATCTGCACTTTGGGAAGATATTATTATGATTTTCAAGCCTCGTGTGAGTGGTTTGTGACCATGGGAGGAGAAGATAAAATATTTTATAAGATTTATGAGTGGAGCTGGACTAGGCTTGGTAAGCCTTGTGGATTGGAGGTATTAAAAATCAGATTTCTTCTGACCCCATTAATTGCTTTCATAAGGTTTATCTTGCTGAGGAAAGGGAGGAAAATTACAAAAGGTTTGCCTCTGCTACATTCATTAAAGCTGTAGTATAACTATGTAGCTTGATGGATTAAAAAAAATACCCTCAGTGTTTACAGTCTCAGCTCTTGACTGTGTTCTCAGAGGAAGTAGAACCAGGTTCTTCTAGAAATGAAAAACTGAAATTTTAAAATGGTGGTATGAAAAAATTCTATTAATCTCATAGTTAGGAAGTGTGCATTTCCATAGTTCCTCTCTTTATCTCCACCCTCCCATCTGCAATCCCCCCTTCCTTTTCCTACCATTTTCTGTTCTCCACTATTTTACTTGCTGGTCCATCATGATTTAAAGATACTATGGCTGGAGGTGACCTGAAACAATGGGAAGGAATTTTTAAAAAATGAAATGAAGAATGGAAAGGAAAACTGCTGCCCTCCTTGTACATACACAATAGGCTGGACTGGATAATAAGTTTACTCCAATCAAGCCCAATGCATGGAGCATGTGCAGCTCCTCCCACCTTGGATGCTCCAGCCATCCCTCTACTGGTCCACCATGTATACATAAGGATGGAACATAGAAATGGTGCTTTTGCATGCACAGTTTAAGACAGATAGATGAAAATCATGTTGCTGGTTTTCATCTATGTACAGGGTCATCCCTCTCATTGAGCCTCATGATGTAGTTGCCTCACGTGGCAGATGCTGTAGGACTGAGCAGTGGTGAGGTGTTGGAAGATGGTTGTGTGTGCCATATATCATGCCCCCCTGTGTCTTCTAAGCTAGCCTGCTGTCCTCAAATGCAGAGGAGGATGCTGCCCTGTTCCCAGTGTTGAACTAATATTCACCTGCCAGCTCAGCTGGCTTTTGTACATTTATTCATTTATTTATTACATTTTTCTGCTGCCCAATAGCTGAGGTTCTCTGGGCAGTTCACAATTAAAACCATAAAATACTTGAAAAAGGAGGGTGCCATCTTATCGTTCGCCGCAGGCAGAATAATGTCTTGGGCCAGCCCTGCTTACGCACATTGAATTGTATGATTGTAGGTGGCATTCAGATGTTCCATTCCTGGACGTACATGCAGAGCTGCTCCTCTCCATGCAGACCAGAGGAGACGTATCATCCAATCCAGCCCAATTTTTCAGAAGACAATGGGAAACTATAAAGCCAGTTAAATTGATATTCACTGTATTTCCTTAGAATTGGCTCTAGATTAAAATGTACAGAATTAAGTGGTTGCATCCCTTGTATATGGCATAACGTCTATGTCTCTGTGTACAGACAGAGACTGTTTCAGGAGGCACCCTTCTGGTATCTCTCTAATGCCATACCTAAGGGGCTTTCTTATCTGCTTGTTTGGATGAGAAAACAAGTTTAAAATTTCCTCGTAACAAGTAGAATGCTCTATAACTCATATCATCCACTAAGAAAAAAGTACTGCGGGAAGTTTCAGTGAGACCCAAGAATAGCATGGACCCACACTTTACAGTAAGACGTCCAAAGAGATTGTATGTAGGCCTGTTTTATAGAGTACTTAGCATACTGGTTAATATAGCCTTTCCTTTGCTTAAGCCTCATCAAAGTAAATGGAGCACTCACATGTACAGAGTTTTAAAAGAGGGCTGTGCATTTATAAACAAAATTACATGTGGTATTTGTTATTTTTTTAAAATTAATTGTAAAACCAGCTTCTGGAGTCATGTGACTTAAAAAATAATTATTTCAGTTACTTTTTTGATATGACATTTGGAAACAAAACTGCTAATAGGCCTAAAACCACCTAAACATCTCCCATGAAGTACTATTTTGACATAATCTCATGACCCTAATGCCCTGGGCTGGGGTTCGTATTTTCAAAGTTTGTGGCTGAAACTGCCATGAAAGGAATTAGAACTTCCTTCCCTCTTCCAGCTTTTACCCTTATTAAAGTGGCTGTCACTCCACCAGATCATACTTACACACAAACATTTGTAAAGTGCTGCAGTAGTTCTCTTGAGAGGCATTTGTAGCATAAGGAAGGCCATGCTGAGGTCTTCTCCTCCCTCATTGCGGCCACCATTATGAGTTCCAGCTTCATTCATCTCCCTTTCACACAGCTGTCCCTTAAAGAACACACACCACCCATGCTTTCCCACAGCCTTCCTGTCAAACAAGTAACCTGTAGCGAAGCATTCATTTATCTTCACCCCTGAACATCCACAGTTGTGTAGGAGGGGGCCCCATGCATAAAATGGGCCCTTAAGAAGAAAATTCCCTGCCTCCATTGTCCCCTTAGAGGTGTGACTGTGTGAGGATGGCATTTCCACTGGAAACAGTGTAATACTACCCGTTACCCTTTCTGCTCTACCATCTCGTCATCATGAGCACTTCTTATTTTCTGTAATAACATTGACGGCCCCTTTTCTTTTCTTCTTCTTTTTGTTGAGAGAGTCTCTGTTGCAAGAAGGCATTTGTTGTTGCCTGATTTGCATCGCTTTCATTTTGCAAGGTGAATGCCAGAGTGATGTTTATATTTTCAAGGGTATGCTCTTCTTTTGTTCATCTCATCCTTTCTTTAAACCTTCCTTTTTATTTGCCTCTCTCCCCTTATCCTTTTCTTTCTCATCTCATTTTTCATCATTGTGTGGTTAATTCTTTTTTCCCCCTCCTCAGCTCATGCTACACTTTGTCTTGTCTATTGCTATGTGACAGAAAAACCAAAGACATTCCATGTCTGGCAGTACACCTCCAGGGACATCTTTTGAACTCTCATAATTTGTATTTATTGCCACCCACTTTGTAAGTTCACAGTTTAATTTGCCAGCAGTGGCAGTGTTAGGCCGACACAGTAAAACAAGATAACGTTAAAATGTCAGAACGAGAGGGGGCATGAATGATGCATTACTCACTGCTAGAACTTGCACTTGTCATGCCTTTCCACCAAAGTGATGTTAACTACCTTTTGAGAGCCTTATTGGGCTGGTATTACTTAGAAATAGGATCATTAGTTCACTACTCTGATTAGGAGGTTGCTATGGTTGATTAACTCTTCTGGAACTGGGATCATGGTCAGGACATTAAACAAATTGCATCGGGTTATGCTTCTAGAACTAATTTTGCAATTATTTTTGCGCAATTACTTGTGGTCGTTTACATGTGTATTTCCCTAACACTGTGCTGAGCTGATTGAATCAAAGAGATAGGGAGGAATTCTTTACCAATATATGCTCTAGGGTGGCCCAACTGACCAGGAAAAACACCCACACCGCCTGGCCTGCTCTTAGGCCTTTAAAAGCAGTGTGATATGCAGAAACCTGTAGGCAAAGCTTTTCGCCGCATAGAGATCAACATTCCCACCTGTGAGTGTTGCAGTTAAGCTGTTGTTACAGTTTTTCAACTTCAGTTTTTCAACTTCAGTTGAAAAGTTGGCAACCTAATATTGTCGTCTAATATGGAATGTATCTGTCTTTAGCAAGCTATGGTGTGTACTGCTTGCATTAGGGTTTCCAGCTTTATTACTGGTCCTGCTTTTGTGTCTTTAACAGCAGCGTGATATGCAAAAATGTAGCAGATGAAGCCTTTCCTAGTACAGAGATTAAGCAATAAGAGAAGCTTCCTTTGTTAAATTTCTGTACATCTTATACAGGCTCAGGAGCAAGGCTAGTAATAAAATTAGCAACCCCGCTTGTAATTCTCTGGCACCATTATGTGATTAATATGATTGAAGGTGTCATAATATAGTGTTAAATATAGTATATGTAGTAGAACAAGGGGTGGGAGTTATTCTAGATTAATCAGTGCAGAGTATAATGGTATGATCTTGTTTATATAATGTGTCAGCTCCTGTATACAGTAGACATTCAATACCTCTATAGTAATAGTAATATTGGACTTTAAAAGTAGCTGAAGCCTGTCTAGGAAGAACCAGGATTAAAGATGTCCAGATAATAGTGGTTTTTCTGCATGTGAAAACTGTAGGATTACCAGATAGGAGAGATAAGAAATATAAATTATGGACATACATGCACCTTTGTTGAATAATCTAGAGTGTTTACAAGCTGAGTGCTTTTTATTTCAGCACTTGCTTCATTTTGCAGAGAGTTCATTTAAGGCATCCACCTGCCATGGATAATCTCAAAACCGATTTAAGAGAGTGCACCTTGAAAGTGTTATATGAAATAAGGCCTTGACCCCAAACTCATTGAAGTTGGTGGGAAACCTCCAGCGCTTTACTGATGTTCTATTGGTGTTGTGAATAATAATAAAAAGAGTTCTGTTGGTTTCAGTGGGAGTTGAATCATTCCATAACAGACAAGGGCCAATTTATGCCTTCTCCAAACCCATCAGTAATCCTGTAGAAGTGAAAAATAAGCAGAACTTCTTTTTAAGTAACAGTGAGTGATGGTTTTAAAAAGCCTTTACCTCAAAATCAAGCTGTTAACAATTACCTTAGAAGGGGGGGTTGAAACAAAATAAATCAAGACAAAAAGACTTTTATGACCAAAAATACTTTTCCTTTTGTATAAACGCACAGTAAGTCATCTAATTCTGAGCAAGCAGAATTTTCTGTTGATTTCTGCCATTGTATCATCTGAAGTTTGAGTTAACTTTGCAACCTTTGCTGAATGCTCTGAGGTCAGACACAAATAAAGTAATTGTCAGCATTTGTACCATGACTTCATCAGGACTATTGACATGACTCAGGGGCGTGTAGCATAAAGAAGACATTACTGATTATTGCATATATTTTAAATATGTCATCCTCCCCCTCCTATATATACATGTAACCCACTACAAATGTGAATCCTTTGCCTGTTCTTGGTGCATCTGACCAGTGTATTTATGCAGTCTCCTTTGTCATAGTAAGAGCTGTACTTCCCAAAGTTACTTGGTTGCCCCTATTCTCTGCCCTACAGTGGGTGGGTCATGATGTTTTGAGACAAATTTGGTCAAATTACAGCTGCTTAGCCTGGCAGGCACAATGAGCCTTCCCGATGAATGACAAGCTGGAAGATCTAATAAGATCTTGGTTGGTTGGGCAACAGGATGGGTCTGAACTTTGGAAGAAATACAGCACGGGTGTAGTAGAACCTCAGGCCCAAGGGCCAAAAATGGCCTACCTGGGGCCCTAATCTGGCCCTCTGGGGTTCCACAGATAGCTACACCCCCCTCCCCTGGTCCCATTCCCTGTGGTATATATAGCCTATCTCTTTAAGAGACATGTGATTCCTGGGAGCTGCTCCCCCCCCCCCCCGTGGCTGGAATGTGGTTCAGTCTGTTGTTGCTTCTAGATGGTGAACAGCTTCTTGCTGTTCGGCCACTGTAGTTTAATAAAATTTCCTGTTGAACTCTGGAGTCCTGCTGCTTCCTGGTCTTAGGGGAGCCACTTCTGACGGTCTTCTCACAAAGTGAGTATCCTTATCCATAACCCACAGCAAAGAGGGAAACCTTACACTCCCTTTCCTCCAACCGCGGATCATTTGGTGGTATCCCAGCTTTTGCATGTCACCCCACCCCTATTCTAAAAGGTTAAAATGCCTCTCCTAAGACTTATTAATAGCAGTACAAACTTTACACTAAAATATGCTGGTATTTTGGGCCCTGTAGTGTTTGCCTTTGGCCCCACCGCCTTTTGCTATCTGGTCTGCCCATCACTGGAATGACACCCCCCCCCAGCTTCTCCACAATGGAATTTGGCCCTTGGGCTAAAAAAGTTCTTTGCAGTCCTGAAGCAGAGGGAGGGGCTTCACTGGAAGCCTCACAAATCCCTGATGTACAGCAAACTGCTGGGCTATTCTAGTTTTCATTCACTGCTAAGACATCTTCAGGGAGGTCTGTATTTCACTAGTTGGTTGGTGAAATACCCAAGATAGATATGTTGTTGTTGCTGTTGTTAATTGTTCCCTTAAATGTTAAACCACTGTAGGGTGGCAGTGGACAATAAGAAAAGGAATTATTTTGTGCTGGCTGGATAGAACACTTCAGTAGACGTTCTACTGTTAGGGACAGCATGCTGAGCTTTATGGACTATTACAGCTCAGTGGTAGAGCCCCTGTTTGGCATGCAGAAGGTCCCAGGTTCAATCCCTGGCATCTCCAGGTAGGGCTGGACAAACTCCTGCCTGAAAATCTGGATTGCCACTGCCAGTCAGTGTTGACAGTACTGGGCTAGATGGACCAAGGGTCTGACTCAGTATAAGGCAGCTTTCTGTGTTCCCATTTTGATAAATGGCTTTCAGACATTTAGGGCAGCTTCACATGTCATATGGCAGAGATGATTGTTGTTCGGTCGTTAAGTCGAGTCCGACTCTTCGTGACCCCATGGACCGTAGCACGCCAGGCCTTCCTGTCCTGCGCTCTCTCCCGGAGTGTGCTCAAGTCCATATTCATTGCATCGGTGATGCTATCTAGCCATCTCATCCTCTGCTGTCCCCTTCTCCTTTTGCCTTCAATCTTTCCCAGCATCAGGGTCTTTTCCAGGGAGTTTTCTCTTCGCATTAGGTGGCCAAAATATTGGAGCTTCAGCTTCAGTATCTGTCCTTCCAATGAGCACTCAGGGTTGATTTCCTTTAGGATGGACTGATTTGACCTCCTTGCAGTCCAGGGGACTCGTAAGAGTCTTCTCCAGCACCACAGTTCGAAAGCATCAATTCTTCGGCGCTCAGCCTTCCTTATAGTCCAGCTCTCACAGCCATACATTACTACTGGGAAAACCATAGCTTTGATTAGACGGACCTTTGTCGGCAAGGTGATGTCTCTGCTTCTTACTATGCTGTCTAGGTTGGCCATAGCTTTCCTCCCAAGGAGCAAGCGTCTTTTAATTTCATGGCTACAGTCACCGTCTGCAGTGATCTTGGAGCCCAAGAAAGTAAAATCTGTCACTGCTTCCATTTCTCCCCCTTCTATATGCCAGGAAGTGATGGGGCCAGATGCCATGATCTTGGTTTTTTTAATGTTGAGTTTCAAACCAGCTTTTGCACTCTCCTCTTTCACCCTCAACAAGAGGCTCTTTAGATTCTCTTCGCTTTCTGCCATTAGGGTGGTATTGTCTGCGTATCTGAGGTTGGTGAGAATTCTCCCAGCAATCTTAATTCCAACCTGTGATTCATCCAAGCCGGCATTTCTCATGATGTACTCTGCATATAAGTTAAATAAACAGGGCGACAATATGCAGCCTTGTCGTACTCCTTTCCCAATATTGAACCAATCGGTTGTTCCGTGTCTGGTTCTTACTGTTGCTTCTTGACCCTCATACAGGTTTCTCAGGAAACAGGTAAGGTGGTCTGGTACCCCCATCTCTTTCAGAATTTGCCAGAGTTAGTTGTGATCCACACAATCAAAGGCTTTAGCACAGTCAATGAAGCAGAAATAGACGTTTTTCTGGAATTGTCTTGCTTTCTCCATGATTCAGCGAATGTTGGCGATTTGATCTCTAGTTCCTCTGCCTCTTCGGAACCCAGCTTGTACTTCTGGTAGTTCTCGGTTCACATACTGCTGAAGCCTAGCTTGTAGGATTTTGAGCATAACCTTGCTGGCATGTGTAATGAGAGCAATTGTACGGTAGTTTGAACACTCTTTGGCATTGTCCTTCTTTGGAATTGAAATGTAAACTGACCTTTTCCAGTCTTGTGGCCACTGTTGAGTGTTCCAAATTTGTTGGCATATTGAGGGCAGCACTTCAACAGCATCATCTTTTAGGATTTTAAATAGCTCAGCTGGAATACTGTCATCTCCGCTAGCTTTGTTGTTACTAATGCTTCCTAAGGCCCACTTGACTTCACTCTCGAGGATGTCCGGCTCAAGTTCAGTGACCGCACTATCATGGCTATCAGGGACATTAAGATCTTTCCTATATAGTTCTTCTGTGTATTCTTTCCACCTCTTCATAATCTCATCTGCTTCTGTTAGGTCCCTGCCTTCTTTGTCCTTTATTATGCCCGTCTTTGTACAAAACGTTCCCTTGAGATCTCCGATTTTTTTGAAAAGATCTCTAGTCTTTCCCATTCTATTGTTTTCTTCCATTTCTTTGCATTGTTCATGTAAGAAGGCCTTCTTGTCTCTCCTTGCTATTCTCTGGAAATCTGCATTCAGTTGGATATATCTTCCCCTTTCTCCCTTGCTTATCGCTTCCCTTCTTTCGTGAGCTACTTGTAAAGCCTCATCAGACAGCCACTTTGCTTTCTTGCATTTCTTTTTCTTTGGGATGGATTGAGTTGCTGCCTCCTGAACAATGTTACGGACCTCTGTCCATAGTTCCTCAGGCACTCTGTCTATCAGGTCTAATCCCTTAAATCTATTCGTCACCTCCACTGTATATAAGGGATATGATTAGGTCATACCTGAATGGTTCAGTGGTTTTCCCTACGTTCTTCAATTTAAGCCGAAATTTTGCAAGAAGCAGCTCATGATCTGAGCCACAGTCAGCTCCAGGTCTTGTTTTTACTGACTGTATAGAGCTTCTTCATCTTTGGCTGCAAAGGACATAATCAATCTGATTTCGATATTGACTATCTAGTGATGTCCATGTGTAGAGTCGCCTCTTGTGCTGTTGGAAAAGAATGTTTGCTAGGATCAGCGTGTTCTCTTGGCAAAACTCTATTAGCCTTTGTCCTGCTTCATTTTGTACACCAAGGCCATGCTTGCCTGTTATCCCAGTTATTTCTTGACTTCCTCCTACTTTGGCATTCCAATCCCCTATGATGAAGAGGACATCTTTTTTTGGTGTTAGTTCTAGAAGGTGTTGTAGGTCTTCATAGAACCCGATCAGCCTCAGCTTCTTTGGCATCAGTGGTTGGGGCATAGACTTGAATTACTGTGATGTTGAATGGTTTGCCTTGGATTCGTACTGAGATCATTCTATCGTTTTTGGGATTGTACCCCAGTACTGCTTTTCCCACCCTTTTATTGACTATGAGTGCTACTCCATTTCTTCTAAGGGATTCTTGCCCACAGTAGTAGATATAATGGTCACCTGAATTAAATTTGCCCATGCTTGTCCATTTTAGTTCGCTGATTTCCAAGATGTCGATGTTCAGTCTTGCCATCTCATGTTTGACCACCTCCAGCTTACCTTGATTCATTGATCTTACATTTCAGGTTCCTAAACAATATTGTTCTTTACAGCATTGGATTTTCTTTTCACCACCAGACCCATCCACAGCTGAGTGTCCTTTTGGCTTTGGCCCAGCCGCTTTACTCTTTCTGGTGCTACTTGGAAATACCCTCTGCTCTTCCCCAGTAGTATATTGGACACCTTCCGACCTGAGGGGCTCATCTTCCAGCGTCATCTCTTTTAGCCTTGTGATAAGTTCCATGGAGTTTTCTTGGCAAGAATACTGGAGTAGGTTGCCATTTCCTTCTCCAGTGGACCACATTTTGTCAGAACTCTCCGCCATGACCTGTCCGTCCTGGGTGGCCCTGCACGGCATACCTTATGGCTTCACCGAGTTACGCAAGCCCCTTCGCAACAAGGCAGTGATCCATGAAGGGGCAGAGATGATTATTGTTGGCATATTTCCCACAACAAATATTGCAAAGGACAGACAAAAGAAGTGAGATCCTCAACAAAATGTTGCAGTGTGCAGTGCCTTTATTCACGGTTCCTGCCAGCCAGCCATGCCCTCTTGCAGGATACTCCTTTCCATTGTTGACCTCCAGGTTTTCTTTTCACCCTCAACAGTCAGTTACTCACTAATGCCCCTAAGCATGCTCAGTCCTTGTTGGGCTGTTTTTGGTAAACCCCCCCTTGTCGGTTTTCCCCCCTAAAGATTTTTTGTTCTTCTGAGAGCCTTTGGGGTTCCCTCAAGCCTGCTGTTACCTACCTCTTACGTGTGGATGGTGCTGTTTTGGCTATATAAGGATCCATTACTTAGATAATGGTTTGCTGTATCTGCATCTTTAAATACCAGTGGATCCCACCACTGGGAGCCTTGGCCCAATAAGAGTCCCTAAGAAAGTGCATACAGCTGTTTAAAAATATAGGTATGCCATCTATAATTTACATCCTTGCTGCAGGAAATTCCAGTGTTACCTATAGTGGTCATGCTTGCCATGTAAATTATAGAGCTATCCTAAGACCGAGCAACTAATCGTACCAGCAACTAATTTGTATAAAGGACTGCTGCTTCTCCAAGACAAAAAGGAATCTAGCAGTTACTAATTTAGAAATAATAAATACTATAAAGTTGCATGAGTATTGCTTAATCTCAAGGCCAAAAATTTGATAAGGCTGCCCTTAAAAACAAACAAAAACGGAAGTAAACCCTTCACCCTACGAATGAGGACTCCTTAAAACTGATCCCTAGGTGTACCAATGAAATTTAGACATGCTGTTGGCTTTCTGTATATTGCCTTCTATGCCTCCATATGCCCATGGCAGTGGATTTTTCCCCCCAGTCTTCCCAGTTGTCTACTTTTAAAATGGAACCTGTTTTAGAAATAGGTAAGCACACATGACTTGAAATAATCTCTTGGTTGTGGTTATATTAGTGGCTGGTCTGATACTTTTAGTTTTCAACATATATATTGTTGCTCAAGAAGGTGGTGGGAGAGAGGGGACTTAAGTGCCAAACGTGATCTGCTAAATTGACAAGGAAGATGTGATATGCACAGTTGTTGCTGTTGCAGAAACATTTCCAGAGCTTGAGCAGAAGGAATGTTTCTGTGGCTTCCCTAAAATGATTGCAAATGAGCCAATATGAGGCTCTTTGTTGATTTCTTTTTTCTGAGCTTTTACATCTGGATGGGTGCCTTGTTGCCAACTAGCCTTTTATAAGAGCCTGGGGGTGGGGGTGGGGAAAGGGTCTTGCCAATTCTGCCTACCTTTCCTCTTCAGAGCCAAGGCTTTTGCAGCACCATTAGGATGTAGATTATCATATTTAAACCTGTGATGACACCACTATACCCATCTGAATGATTAATCTGCTCATTAAAAGAATGCCGATGGGCTAGTCTAATTAGAACATGGATCTTCTTAAAGGACATTGCAGGGTCGGGAATAGGAAATATTACTCATAACATAAAGTAGGGATTAATTACGCTACTAAATACTATTGTATGAAATTTGCATATGGGTCTGGTCATAGGCAAGGGGTAGGCAAAAGTATGGCATCCTGTTTTTATTACCTTTTAAGAAGAAGTGAGATGTTCTTCAACAATTGTTCAGATCTTCACCCTGTTTAAAAACTAGATGTGATACTATAGGGAAGGGGGTTGAATGATACAAGTTATGTCAAGTCCTAAACAACATTTTGCCATGTCTAGGTCAGTCTTACAAAATGGATCTTACAGCATTGAAGGCACATTTCTACCATGCCACTTCTCCTTCTTCCTCCTCCTGCCCTCTTCATTCTGGTGCTATCACCACTGACAATTCACCCTTTCACTATGGGACTATCGCAGCAGGTGCCTGTTTCCAGCAGAAGGAGCTGAGCCAAGTGCCCCATTTTATTACATGACACTGCTACAGAGGGCTTGGCTGTTACTCTGTTTGTCTCCTCTCTGGCTTTAAAGAGCTAGTCACTTTTTAATGATGGAAGGAAGGGTGAACGAGAGAGCCATGTACAGGGACACCATAGCACTGCCCTGTTTGTCACAGGGCAATGTTACAAAAGCTGCACATGTGGCTTTTGTTCTCTCTCTCAGCAGGACTACTGGCGCTGTAAGGCTATGGGTAAATGAGAGAGTCATAAGTAACAAGTACAGTAGCACTGCCATGTAATATTGGGCAGTGTTATCGGAGCTTACATATAGCTCTCTTTGATCAGAGAGAATAAGGCTATCAATGGCTACTAGTCATGAAGGCTATTTATTTCCTCCAGTATCAGAGGCAGCATACCTGTCATTACCACGTGCTGGGGAACATGAGCAGGAGGGTGCTACTGCATTCACGTCCTGTCTGGGGGCTTCTCAGAGGCGTCTGGTTGGCCACTGTGGGAACAGAATGCTGGACTGGATTGGGCTTTGGTTTGATTCAGAAAGGCTTTTTGTATGTTTTTATGCCAAAGGAGCAGTTGCTCTATATGGGGTCGTCAATTATTACTAGGCAATTACAGACTAATGCACTAGCATTAGAGCATAGGAAATTGTTATCTAGATGCACTTTGGACTACTCAGATGCCCAGAAGAAACACCAAGAGGCATGGGGTTCTTTTGAGCTGGTTGCTTCATTCGATAATGGGATGTTCATGTGCTGCAACTCTGCACATAGGTTGGCTACTGCCCCCAGATTGCCTTTATCTCACTGGCTGCAAACCACCTGGAGGAATGTTTTGCAGCAGCATAGAGAACACCCTATATTGACAGTAGATGTATTTCCTAATAATCTCACTGAAGCAGGCCTGAGTCTTCCTGAAAGGAATATCCAATAGCCAGGAGGGGAGGTTTTAGGAATCCCCGTTAAAATGGTTGTCCACTGACCTTTAACTTTAGAGTTTGTTCTGGTATTGCATGTCTGTAGTGGTAAAAAAGATAATCATGACATAGAGTTTGTCACTTAAAGATGAGATCATTTGCGTCTGGATGGGAAATCTGGATGACACAGCTTTCCAGTAAATCAGAAACACAGATAAGCTGGCCACAGCATTTTTGCATTTACTAAAATGTGTAATGAAGGTAGTGGAGAACAGGGGAGAAATCCCCTTAGAAAATGTAGGTGGAGAAAATTCTCTGTCACACAAATAGGCTATTCCTTGCCCCTGATTTATCCCAGCCATAACAAAGTAATGTAAAATACAGGTGCCCCACCCTGAGGAGATCCTGTGTGGAAGCATGCTTCCACTGTGCATAACAATTTATGGATTTGAAGCTGCAAGTACAATTCAGATGTGAATCCACATGCAGATGTTATATCTCTTATTAACTTCTACATTGTTTTTAGTGGGATCCTCATTTTGATGCATATTTTAATGTGCAGTTGAATGTGTATCCCCATCCATATTCTGCCACAATTAATCCCTCTTAAATACCATTTCAACACACAGCTACAGTTTCTCTTTTAGCTGCGTCCACTCCATAACCAGCGATCCTTCACCTGCTCTGGCCCCGCTTAGTGGATTACTTTTACATCCAATATTCCCCCCGCCCCATCCTGCTTTCATGGACTCTGCCTGCCTTTCCTGAGGCTTTGCACTGAAGAGGGAGAGTAGTAGCTTATTTAGGAGTAAAGAGAGGGAAAGAAATAAAAGTTGGGGTGCTGTTTTACCTATTGTGGGGCACACCTTTGCTTGTACTGTAACAGCTAAAGCAGATGAGAAGATCAGACTGCTTACATGCAAAGTAGCTTTCCTCACAAACACCAGTGGAGCATTTAATGAACCAATTTCAGAGGTACAAACCTGCTGTGAGGTAGTTATTTTTGCCTAAGTGATCTTCATGGCCAAATGCACCTGTGAGACCTTGGATTTGAACCAAAGTCTCACACATCAAGACCACAACACTAACAAGTCAATAATATAACAACTAAAAAACATCCCTTCAATTTACAGCATAACATAAAACATAAAAATAGCAGCAGGAAACCACTACACATCAGCAGTCAAAATATTTTAAATAGTAAAAAGTAGAGACTGGTTAAAGTTAAAAACTGTTAAAAACAGCAAGTTAAAATTACACACTGAAAGCCTACCTAAAAAGGAAGATCTTCTGCAATTCCTGGAAGGTTGTTAATAAGGAAGTGAGATGGGCCTCCCTTGGAAAGGAGTTCCAGAAGCTAGGCCTATTATACCATACTCAGGTCCTGACCTATATACCCTGGTATTTTTTGTGTTTTTCTATGTAATATTTCTATGTAATATTTCTATCTAACAATGTGGATATTTCATGTTTCAACTGTTTAAGTTTGTAGTGGAGTATTAATTTTTCTTTTTTTATTATGTGTCCTGTTATATTTTACGAAGATGATGGCTTTTAGTGTTGGTTTTCCTTTCCTTCCTCCTTAGTCTCCTTAACGCCTCCTCCTTCATATTATTATTAATGAATTAAAGGTGTATCCTGCCTTTCCACTAAAATTAGCACTCAAAGTGGCTATCTTTGAAATTCTTGGGGCATGAGGGCGAAGCTGAAACGTTTAGTTTAGTTAGGTTAAATATATTTTTTGAATACTCTGTTGTTAAGTCTTTCTGTCTTTCATGTATGTATGTATGTAGCAATCCTATGTCCCATAGACAGTGTCTGGGTTTCCTGGATCCGAGCTCAGAGACAGGGCTCCAAGCTTGGAGCCAGGAAACTGTGCCCCTCGCTTGCCTCCTCTCAGCCAGCATGGAAAGAACTGTGCTGGCTGCTTTTACAAGCTGGCAAATGTGAATTCATCAGAGGGGAAAGGGGGAGTTCCCGAGGAGGGAAGGGGACTGGGGACATGGAAATATGAGGTATCCCCAGCTGTCCCCAGCTTCCTCCCCTCCCCTCCCCTCCCCAAAGCCTCCGCTAGATGAACGAAATTGCCTGTTCAGCTAAAATGCAGAGTGGGAGGCGCCTTGTGCCTCCTGTTCTGCATAGGATACTTGCAAGTCTCCGAGTTCAGAGGCATACGAGTACCGAGGGTGCATCCCATAGGACTGTGCCCAAAGAGACCCTGGTGAAGAGTATATGCATGCGTGGAGGAGGATCTTCCCAGCCAAAGAAATAATTCAGGGTCCCCAGCCTTTTTGGACCTGAGGTGAATTTGAGAAACTGCTGTGGGCACCACCACAAAATGACTCCCATGGAGGATGTGGCTAGTCACATAACGACTGCTGTGGGGGCCTGGCTAGTCAGGTGATGGGAGAGAGAAATAGTGCGGCTAGAGGCTGAGAGGGAAGTGTTGCTTCATGCTCCGCCCAGTCGTCTTCTGCTCACACAGACCTTTCCCCTTTGTTTTCCTTCTCTTTATCTCCATTCCAAGCCTCTAGCCTCACTATTTTTCTCCCCCCAACCCCTTTCCTCACTATTTCTGTCCCGTCCCCCTCCCTAGCCACCTTCTTTCTCTCCCTCTTTAGCCCCTAGCCTTGCTCTTGCTCTCCCACTCACCCCTTTATTTTGCTGTTTCTCTCCACTCCCAGCCTCTAGCTGCACTATTTCTCTCCCCTGCACATCTTTACATCGATGTTTCCCCACCCTCCTAAACTCAAGCCTCGCTCTTTCTCTCATCTCTACCCTGTTGCCTTGCTTTCTCTTCATGTACACTGAAGAGCTGATCAGCAGGTTCAAGAACAGAAGGGGAACCTGGAGCCTTAATGTTTTTCAAGTATTTATTTAATTTCTTTTTTTTTTAAGGGGCAGGTTGTGGAGAGCTTTATGGATGCCGTTGGTGGCCCCGTGGGCACCATGTTGGGAACCCCTGAGCTAATTGGCAAAGCGGGGGCAGTAGTACCTGGAGTGAGTTAAAATATGATAGTAGTAGCCAGCATTGCATGGGCTGGAGCTCTCTTCAGTTGAGCTCCAGTGCTGGCAGCAGCGCTATGTATGCCCTCTTTAGATGCCGAAGCGTTGTTTTTTAAAAAAAATTGTATGTGTGCGAATCACCTTTCTGGTTTGGACCTATTTGGCCTTGAATTCACTTGGGCAAACCACTACCTGACAGCAGGCTTCTATTTGTATAAGCAGCAACAACACAGCAATGTTTCTTTTGTCAATATGAAATTTACTCCAATTGCTGAGGATTTTTGTTGTTGATTTATTTCTGCAAAGAGTGTGCATTAGATGGATGGCTGAGAAGCAGGCTGCATTTACTGATAGGCTGTGTTGTTGACACTGTTGTTTACATGTTTGGAATGACGCCGCCCCTCAATCTGTTTCAGGCTTATCAAATCACTTCAACTAACTCGTATACTACCATCAATATTGGTCCAAAATCTGTCACCCTGGCAACCTTCAGCACTTGTTTGAAAAGCTGGTTAAACCACGGCAAAACCAGCAAAGTTGCAAGGCATGCTTAGGTTTATTGCATACTGCAGAAGCTGTAAGCATGCTGTAATAATAACAGGAAACTTAGAGTCTACTCCCTTAAATATTTTGAACGTACATACATCAGTTTTAGTCTGTATTTTATTCTATTGCTAAGCTGCTGTAAAAAAAAAAGAAATAAAAAAGGAGCAATAATAAAAAGGCGCAGGTAAAATGAAGTTTTACCTACATTAGATTTAAAGAAAGGGAAGCGAATCGTTGATTGGGACCCAGTTCAAAGCACTTTTATTTTTTAGCTCCCACGCCGCACAGAACCCACACAAAATGGCTTCTGTGGCCCTTTGTGGAATGTGGAAAGCAAGTATTTAAAAAAAGGAAAAGAAAGGAAAAGCATCTTGTGTGAAAAATGCCCTCCTTTGGCGTACAAAGTCTGTCAAGTTATGTGAATGGGGAAAGTTTTGTAACTGCCCTTAGAGTTTGACATAATATCTCTCAGTTGGAGTCGATGCTTGTTACTGTGAATAACAAGGATTTTTTCCCCCTGTCATGAAAGCTATTGGGTCACTATTAGTGAAGCTATGATGGCAGTTATGCCCAGTTTTTGACATAGGATCAGGGTTGCTTTTGTAAGAGAAAAGGAGGGAGAAGAGGGTGATAATGGTATTTGCAGAGTGTGTGTATGTGTGTGTGTGTGTGTAAAACATGCCTAGTATTAATCAAGAACTGATGAGAGGGAATATAGTACCCAACACATAGCATGGTGGAAGGCAAATTGCATGTCATCATTTTTAGATATATTGCAATGTGGAGTTAAATCTCAAAAGCCTGTGATGTTGGTGGCTGGTGTCTGAATATAAAGATGTGGGCAGCCCAATCAGTAGCACAAATTAGAGCCATTTGATTTGCATGGATTAACAAGGGAAGGTCACAACCTAGTGACAGGTCAGTGATACCACCAGGGATCATGAGGCAAACTTTGATTCTTCTTCGTTTCTTTCCCCCTTTACTTCTTTCTGTTAAGTAATCATGCTGTTCTATTGTAACAGGAGCACCATTGCTGATGAAGGAAGGCTTGTCATTTAAATTGATCTAAGTTAGGACCCCACTGGGCTCTGTGAGATATCAATCACAATACAGTGGGGAGACGTTTTCTGACAGATGCCTGTCTTCCTTTCTCTGCAATAGAGAGTGGGGGAATAAAGCTCTGTGTGCATGCATGTACACACATTATTCTGCACAGTCCTGATTTATGATTCTAGTTCTTGCAGATGCTCCTAAAAGTATCCCCCAAAAGGGCTTTGTTTCAGTGAGAGCAATGGGAAAGAGATCTGCACCACACTTTCTTAAAATCTAGTGCTTTGGGGAGATATCTGTGAGGAAGCCCACCAGAGACAGGGCTTATACTCCCCTTCCTCAGCATAGCTTTTATAGCATTTGAGCTGCTCTAGGTTAGGAAATGGCTAGATTAGTCTCTCTTCACAGTATAGAACTTTCATTCAACACTAGAATTGTTCTCTGCCATCACAAAAACAAGCTCCTAGATATGATACCCACAGTAGCTATTGGATTATGTGCTACAATATCTGCAAGGATTACATGAGCCTCATTCTACAGTTACGTGACTACCAAGAAGTCAGCTTGGTTGAGTTCAGTGGGATTTACTCCCAGGTGAGTATGTATAGGATTGCAGCCTTAGTGAGAGGTACTTTCACCATCCATCCCGTCATGGATATGGGAAAGGGAGGGCATTTAGGATTGCAGCAATAGTTGGTAAGCACTATTTAACATTTGCATTTCCGTCAATTTTTTTTAAGAAAGCTGTAGAGAGAACTTCTCTAACCACCACATCAAGTTCATGTCAGTCTGGGTTTAGTGAAATAGTCACAATAAATTGAACATTCAAACCACACAGGAATACTGACAAAAGCATAGCTGCCTTCAGTGCCATTTTTTGGTAGAAAGATGGATTATAAATCACATGAATGAATAAATAAATATGTAGCTGGGCTTTCAGAGAAGATCTTAAAGTTGTTACAAGGGTCTGCCAAGCCTGTGACTCTGGATAATTTCAGGTAATTGGCAATTGTGCTGAGAGTGATACCTAATGGATAGACTGTTGGGCCTGTTCAGACATGGACTGTCACCATCCCTTTCGTTTGATTTCCCATTTGCAAAACAGAAATCACAGCAAACTCATGGGGTATTTATAAAGATGACTGTGACTGCATAAGAGGTCTGGGGAAATGGTTATACTAAAATAGTATGGGAGTTCCTTTTCTGTAGAAAATGGTGGGGCCATACTGGAATTTGCTTTAGAGACGAAAAAGTGGAGCAATTGTCAAGTCTGTTTGTATTTTAGAAAAATAACAGATGCTGAACTTGGAAGTAACTAGTTTGCAAGACATGATGTTCTTGGAGTTCCTGGCAACTATTTGGAACAGTTTGTGCCAGTAGGTGTGGCTATAGCTAGTCCCTGGGACTGGCCAACACAGGATATCAAACTGCCGTTAACACTGGGTTGTGTTTTGGAACCTCGCCTTTGATATTCAAGAAGTACATTAATGTGACTGTTTTGCTTTGCATATGACCCCACAGTATGGGAACGTCTTTGCCAAAAGCACGTGAGCATCTTTTCCAGAATTTCCTTTCCAGAGTGATGAAATTTAAGTTTTCCCAAGATTTGTTTTTGCCTTAGAGACAGAGGGCTGCTGGTCCTAGGATCAACGATGCAGCGATTTAAACATTTACTGAATAGCAGGCGGTTAGCTGGGTCTAAAATGCCCAGAGAAAATGATGCTTAATCAAGTGGAAAATGTTACCATTTGCATCAGCACAATAAGCAGGGAGATAAGTTCTACTTTCAGTTCCTCAGAGAAAATAAATGGCATAACGAAATGCTTTATGAAGTTGAACATCATATTGTACACAAGAGTACATTAAAGCCTTTTAAAAAATACGGTGCAAAATCCCCTATTATGCAAAAAAAGTGCAAAAGGGAGATACTGTAAGCAAGAGGGGTACCTTTGTGACTCATTTAAACTACATTAGCATTTTGAACACCAAAAAAAGAGGCTGCTTTCAAAATATCTATCTTGCTTAGTAAGGTATCTAAGTATGCTTTCAATAGAGGTTTACTATTGATTTTAGAGGAGGGCAGGATATTAGTTTAACTCAGGGCTGGCATCAAGGGTAGGCGTGGTTGGGCACCTGCTACGGACCCAGACTCCAGCAATGGCTGATATGAACCTCCTGGAGTTGTTCCTCTTCACCATTGCAACCTGTTTGCTCATCTGCCTCTCATTCTGTTCCAGAAAATGATGGTGGTGAAAAGGAGGAGCATACATGTCACTGCCTACTCACTGGCTCACTGGCACTTTGCCTGTCAAGCAAGCAAGCAGGCAAGCAGTAGCAATGATGAGAAAGAGGATAAGGAGCAATAGCAGCTGGTGACAATGGTAGTAAGAAGGTAGAATCACTTATGGAGGAGACCTGTTGAGCGTGCCTTGCCCAGGGGCCCTCAAAAACATAATGCCAGCACTGGTTGTATTGAGAATCTTGCCTGAAGTCAGTGATGTACATAGTTAAAAGCAGTTTGTCCTGCAGTAGACTGAATTAAGACAACATCTAAAGTACGATAAAATAAGTTTGCCCACTGATATTAATGGCTAGATATGACAACGGTTTGACAGGATTGCTAGGCTGCTGTTGTAACTTTGGGAACACAAGAGAATAGTGAAAAGTGTGTTCCCCAGCAAGATATCATTAAAAAGAGGGTTGATTTTGATGTAAGACATGTTTTAACCCCAAACTTAACTTTTTAAAGCAATTGCTAACTGTACACTTTTCATGTTTACTAGTGTACATCAGATTCATGTGAACTAAATTCACAATTGATCATGTAACATAACAGCTCATGCCAAAGATGAAATTCATATTAGGTGACAATAAAATAACTCATTATTATGTTGGGAACACATATACCACATTTTTAAAAATACAAAGCAATTTGTTTAAAAATAGCAGCAACTGATGACTTTTGAGAATCAAGTGTTTGGGGCCGACTTGCACGCTACCCACCCCCCGCCTCTCTCTCTTCCATTGCAGCATGCAAGAGGAAAAGTTAAAGGTTCTACTTTCACTTTAGAACAAACCACAGTTCCATGTTATATATGAGCTCAGGGAACTGAGGTTTGTTCTAACCAAAGCTAGTTAAGAAACAAGAATCTGAAACCACAATTTGTTTAAACCAGCCTTTCCCAACCTGGTGCCCTCCAGATGTTTTGGATGACAACTGACCATTGTCCATGCTGGTTGTGGCTGATGGGAGCTGAAGTTCAAAACACCAGGTTCATGAAAGCTGGTTTAAACTAACAGTTCCCTGACTATGTACATAACATGGAACTACAGTTTGTTCTAAGTGAAAGTGGAAACTTTAACTTCTCTTGCATGCAAAGAAGGAGAGAGGCTCACCATTGGCTCGTTTCTACTCTTGTGCTTGAAGGAAGAAAAGTAGAGACATGGAGCACTTGAGCCTGAGGCTTGCTGCAGCTCATTCTCAATAATCTAAACCATGGTTTAGGATTGTCTGAACTGGGCCAGCATATTCTTCTCCATCCATTAGCAGATGGGATTTGATTTTTAGCAGACTTGCTTGCTTCCTATAGCAAATTAGGCTATTTATATTTGTCGCAAAGATTATGCTGGGGAAAATTCCATCACAGGTTCTCCTGTGCAAGCCCCATTGAAATGAATGAGAACTTACATAGCTATTTATTTCAAGGGATCTGTAAGAGGAGAGCATTCCGGTGGATTTGTGCCCATTGACTGTTGTGGTGAAGGTTCAAGGCATCCCATTATAGGCTGTGAGACTGATTTTCCAAACACTCATCTTCTGTTCGGCCAGCATTCTGTATTCTCAGGGAAACCAACCCCGTGAGGAGCTGTAGCAATGAGCAGTATGTTTGAGCTTTGATTCCAGTTTTGGTTGTTCATCCTGTAAAACATTTGACTTCTATTTGCATGGTGGTCAGGGTTGGCCTTCTCCTTGGGCAGACTAAGGCAAACAATTCAGGTGGCAGAGAGAGAAAAGCAGCAAATTGCTGCCGCGAGAGAGCAGCTGGCAGGGCTCTCTGGGGCAGCTGCCCCTCTCCTGGCATGCACACCCGAAGTCTCATAAGAGTTTGATCAAAGCTTCGTGATACTTTGGATGAGCTCTCATGAGAATTTGGGTAAATCATTGCAGCCAGGAAGGAAGATGGTCGCAGGTGGGCAGCAGTGGTGGCTTCTTGCCTCAAGCAGCAAGCTAGGTTGGGCTGGACTTGGGCATGATTCCAAGTAATTGCAGGCATCAGGTCTTTTGTTACAGATCAGAGTTTTCAGTAAGCATGGCTTTTCTTCTCTGTGCTCTCAGACAAATTGGAGCAAATAAAGTCACCAGTGAGGTGTATTTGTTTCTCATTTTAAAATGCCAAAACCACAGGAAACTTCTGCTGGGTAAGCTCCACCGAATGCATGGCAGCTCTTTCAGCAGCATACTTTACTTTGGTACAATTCCCATTCATTTCAATGGGCCTTGCCCAAGGTGATGTTCTGAGTGGATTGTGCCCATTCTCAAGATGAAGTTACTTAATTAGAGCTTTGTTACACATAAATACCCAGTTCAAGTAAGAATTCATGATAGATACAGCGGGTGGGGGAGCTGCACATTGACTTACTGTTTACTGGTGCAGTTAACAGATGGATAAGCCAACTGATCCACAGATGTGCAGCATATAAATATAAACCAACGACTTACTGGTGATGTATATCAGCAAGTGGCAACAAATTACTTCCTATTTAACTGTGGTAGTTTGTAATGACCAAATAGCTGTCAATAGAACCTGTGAACATTTTAACTGTCAAGTTATATCAAAGGAAGAGACATAAACATTATTAGATCTTAATGTTGGACCACAGGGCATTAAATATGTTAATCTTTAAATTGCTTTCAAGTGAATATATGTTCCTCAAGCCTCTTTTTACAGTACTAGTTTTTCCTGAAACGTAACATTGATTGGCCACATTCTCATGGTGCGATAAGCCAGAATTCTGAAGACGAACACGGCCAATTTGCTTCTGCTTTGCTTTCTCCACTAGCATGACTGCTAAATATACTAGGAATGTCTTGTTTAGAGTGTTTTCCAAACCAGAACTCAGGGCTTGTTGCTCCAAGAGAAGCCAGGGATCATAAACCAAGAATGAACCTTGGTTTGCGATTCTGACTTGTGAAGGGAGCAAGAAGCCAGAATCCGTTGTTCAGACAACATGTAAAACAAACTGTTCCTGGTTTGTTTTGTGGATGCTGTAGTGGGGAGGATCAAAATGGGAGAGAATGGGCCGTGTGCACCAGAATGCAGCTTGTTTATAGCTTATTGTTCCATGTGAATGCAGCTATTGTTTCATATAGAAAGACCCTTTCTAGTTCTAAGCACACAATTGTTTTTCTAAAGGTAAAGTTTTTAGGGTGTGGAAAAAGGCAGCATATTGAAGAATAAAATAACTTTGACCTAGAAAAAAATAGTGACTCTATCCTGATTGAATATATATAGATATAGATATAGATATATAGATACACATACACACACACATATACATACATACATATACATATACACATACATATGCATATGCATATTTCAATTAATAACATATACTTTTGAATCACAGATTGATGAAAGGTGGGGGTGGTTGGGAATATGCAGGAGGGGGTGGGAATATGCATTCTATTGTTATATTTGCTGTTTAAATAATTTAGTTGCAAAAATCTGAAGGCTGCTTTAGTTGTAATTAATTATTCATTAATGACATGCTAATTGCATGCTATCTCTGAATATTTAACAAAATGAAAAAACGTGTGCCATAGTGAAGGTTTATAATACAAGAAGGGGGGATTCCATTCCTCGCCACTGCTGGGTTCTTTTTCTGCGGCGGGGGAAGGGGAAACTCTCCTTCAGAGGGGTTAGGAAAAGTAGTAGTAGTGGCCTACTTTCCATTCACTCTCTTCAGTTGCTCTTTGTTCAGCGGGATATATTGTCCTTATCTAGACTTCACAATTGACAGGGTGGCAATGCCTTGACTTTTGTCCAAATGATTTCTCAACACAAAAATGGGTTAATTATCACTTTCCATAGCTTTTTGACTAACAAAAGGCCACCGCTCCCTTTCTTCCTTTTCTCTCCTATTTACTGTATGGGAGCCCTTTGAAATGCGATAGTTTAATCGGTGACACCTTCTGAACGGAGGAATTCTGAGTGCCGAGGCCTGCTGCTCTGAGCTCATATTGCTGGGCTGTGAACATTACCATGATTAAGAGATAGGGTCTTTATTATGCCAAAGCCACCCTGGACTTTAAGGATGAAGATCTCATATGCTTCTAAACAGTAAGGTAGATTGATTCCCTCCTCCCCACCTTCCAACTGATAAAAGCCAAGCTGCATGCTAGCAATAGCCTTTCAAATTAATTAGAATGGGAAAGACTGTTGTGGGATAATGGTAAGCAGTCTGTCCCTTTCTACGGTGGTGGCCACACATTTCTGGCTGTTCCTTGTGCTTGAATATTTGACTTTGGAAATAGCTGGCCCTTTTTAGATCTGGATCAGGGATTGTTCTGCTTAGAGAGAACTCATTAATAAATGCTTTTGTTTTGAATTTTTACGAAGGACAGGGTTACATGATATACCACAGCCCAGTTTCTTTGGGCCAAATGGCTTGGGAGGCATCCAAAATATTTAGATAATCAGGCACTTGGACAAAGGGGAGAGAACTAATATCCTGAGGGTTGCAGTGGCATGGGATACATGGAGGAAATGGCAAAATCAGATATCTCAGACAGACTTTTTTTTTTTTTAATAACTGAGGCTTGAAATACAGTGTTTTCCTATACTTCATTTTAGAACTACTGCTTCTCTTTCACTTGGACAGTCTTATGTGATTGCAGTATACAAATCATACCCAACACTGACAAGACTGGGATAAAGTAATTGCTGTAGGCACAGCAGTTCGAGACCCGAGTGCCGCATGACGGAGTGAGCTCCCGTCTTCAGTCCCAGCTCCTGCCAACCTAGCAGTTCGAAAGCAAGAAATTGCAAGTAGATAAATAGGTACCGCTTCAGCGGGAAAGGTAACAGTGTTCCGTGCACCTCGGTGTTCAGTCATGCTGGCCACATGACCAGGGAAGCGTCTTCGGACAGCGCTGGCTCTTCGGCTTAGAAATGGAGATGAGCACCACACCCTAGAGTCGGACACGACTGGTTGGGGACACCTTTACCTTTTTACCTTTTTAAGGGCACACTACAAGTGTGATCACAGAAGTGTTTGTGGGTCAGAGAGGATTCGTTCAAATACCCATGTTTAAGCAACCTACCGAACTGGATCCAGACAAGCTGGGTCTCAGCTACATATAGTGTATGCACACACGGGCATACGTACGCGTCCATCTCCATGCACTCCAGCCAATATATTACCAGATTAGCCAGTTCTTCTTCGTGGTCTCTGTGGATCACACATATGGGCTCTGTACCTGCATGGAGCCTTGTTTTATGAAACTTCTATAGCTGAGGAACGTTTTGGCGGGAACCCTCCCCCACGTCCAACTGCGCATATCCTGGTGGGTTCCCGCCTCGCTCCTCAGTTCTTTTTCGACTGCCTTATTGGTTGCCTTGTTGAGAACACAGTCTGGCTGGTTTTAGTCAGGGCTGAGGTCTTTTTCTTCCTTACTTACTCTGTTCTTCTTTTTCTTGCTATTGTTCATTTATTTTATTTATTACATTTCTGTACCGCCCAATAGCCAAAACTCTCTTGGTGGTTCAAAAATAATTAAAACTCTAAAATACAACATGATAAAACATAATATAAAACCTTTAAAAGTTTAAAACAGAATAAAAACCAGCATCAGGGAAAGAGCTAAAAATACAGCATTTAAAAACATGCCGAAGAACTAAAGAACTTCATTCCGGTAGAGGTGGAGCCTAATTCCTTGGTGAAGCTTTGGCTGCAACTACGTGAGTTGTTCTAATGTCACTGAGAGGCTGGGCTGACAGAAGTGTCTAGGTCCCTCTGACTGCAATTGGCTGAACTGTTCTGATGCCAAAAGGACAGAACAACCATCTATCCACTGAACCTGACCAGCAATGTCAGAGAAGCAGAATGTATACAGAAATAAGAATTGGAACTATGCCTAAGGAGGGCAGGGGAATCTGGGAAAGAGAATGCACTGAGAGGAGAGATGTATAGGGCTGGGAGCTGCGGGAACTGCCTTATCCTGAGCCAGTCCTCAGGATTGTCTACTCCAAATGGCAGTGACTCTGCAGGGGTGCAGACATCGCACAGAGAGCCTCCACAGATAGAAAAGGCTTTTTGCTTCAGACTTTTCCCCTTAACATGACAAGGGCGACAAGCACAGGGATGGAGGGGGCAGAACGCTCATGCTCACACTCCTTCTTTGCATGTTGTTATAATGCAGTATTAAAATACCTGAATAGACCTTAGTTCTCCCATGTTTGTGTGGAAGTCTGACAGCATAATTTCACAGGGATTAAAGCCCTTTTCATGTGTCCTTCCCTCATGTGATTTGGGTTCTAGATGATGATGATGAGAAGGACTTAAATAGCCATTGCAGACCCTGTCTCTCAATGTGGGGATGGGAGGGTGGCGTCAATTACAGTCCATTCTCCCCTCTCATGCAGTGAGGATGAACACCTGAATAGGGTTTAAGTGTGCATATGATTACAGCCTTTGTGTAACTGAGGTGCTCCAAAAATAGTACACATACAGCAGTAATTGGGGGACAATTTTGGAATTCTAGGCTCAGAACATCATAAGTGGACAACTCGTGTCCTCACATACAGATTTGCCTGTCTCATAGATTTTCCTTTCTCGTCCTCAACATATGTCTTGGATGTATTTTTTAAATAGTCAGAATAGATCCTCACAGTAAAGTGATGAGAATTAGGGATGGATGAATTTGTCAGTTTTGGTTTCTGTCACTTTCATGATTCTGAATTTTGTTCTGTCCCATTTCTGACTCAGTGTGTTGTATTTTAAAAATCCGCATGGAAATTCATACACATTGTCAAGCACATTTCTCCTAATATACACATTTTTGTATACAATTTTGCCTAATATACACATTTTTGCAAGCATTTCCCCCTAATATAACACATTTGTGTAAGTTATTTTCATTAAAATATGTAATTTTGTGTACACTTCCTACACAGACACACACACACACACACACACACACATTTGCATGCATGTTTTGATATAAGAACCGCATTGCAAAATTTGGATAACTATGACTACCAAAGAATAACTGTGTTTCAGTTCACGTATTGGTTTGGGAAATGTGAATGAGGTAAGATTGCATTAAAATGCGAACCAAGCTCATCTCTCCCCTATCACTAGTAAGAATTGCCATTAACAAGTAACTTCTATGGTTTTGGGTATGGTACACTCTAATAACAAAAAAACCTTGGAAAATAATCTTCAAAAAGCATTCCTGCTCTCTATTGCAAAAATGTATATTTTGCAATCAAAGAGCATAGATCTGCACATTTTGTAGTTTTTTGCAAAATGATGTATCTCCTAACTACTATAATTTGTTCCATGTTATACCTCTGGGTATACTAGAAAGCCTTCATTCTGCTAGCTGGATGTGGAAGCATGTGCCACACTGATGGGTATTATAAAAATAAATGGATGAAAATAATGCAAGTCTCACTTTGGGGAGGAGGGGACATATGTCCATATATACCCACCAACTGCACCAGGGCCTCCTTCTCGAATCCAGTCTGTTAAACATTCTGCTAACTCTTTGGGGCAAGGACTGATTTTCAGTTTTATTTTCCTGCAGCGTCTCACTTTCACTTTTACGCTAATAATGCAATGTGGAGGACAAAGGGCAACAAATCAAAGCCCAGCCCTGAAAGCCCGTACTGTGAAGCACAGATCCACATTTGCAGATGCTAGTGGGAGTGGTTGCCAGATGGCTCCCTAGTCCAACATATGGTCAGCATTCAGCCATAGGTAGATAGATATAGTTTTTGAAGCTAGCTTGAAATAAACGTCTAATTCTTTTGTTGCCTGACACAGCACTGGCTTAAGTATATTGCCTAAGCTACAAAAAGTGGCCAAGATATTAGGCTGACAGTATGTATATAAAGTACATAAATAGTATTTCATGCGACTGGCTGACAATAGATAGAGCAAAAGAACCTATTATTCCAAAATACAGTATTCCCAAGCCATGTTATTGTGGCTGCTTCTGTTGTTGTTTCCATTTAATTTGCATTCTTTGGCCTTTAGCTAATGGGTGAGATAACTGGCAGAGTGTATATTTCAGGCAGAGTGTATATTTCAACCCAGTTTAAATATGGTGATGCTAACTGTGGCCAGTTCCAAGAAATAATGAGTCAAATGACAGCTTTGGAAAATCACTGACTTTTGCATAATTTTAATTGTGCACTGTGGGGGCCTGAATTGTTCCAAAATTATATTTCAGTGCTATAGGAAATGATAATAGTAATAATTATATTAGCAGCAATTTGTTTATTACAGCAGACAGATGCTTTACAATACAGATAAATGCACTCAATCTCACTCCTAAGATACTTACCAAAAGATTTCAGCTACAATAAAAAACAGAGGAGTAATACAGGGACCATGGGGAGATTTTTAGAGCTGAAAAGAAATGATTGGGATTAGAATACTGTCATCAAATTTGTTCCTAGGTCTTACTGATGTCAACAGAAGTATTTTGAACTGAGTTGTTTGAGGATTTTTAGCCTACATCGATTTTGGATTTTCATTTGAGGCTGGTATACAGCATGATGGAATCTCAAAAGGTGCTTGTTGCTTAAGGAGTCTTGAGATCTTGGTCTTTAATGTTCCCACATGTAGTTTTGGTTGGTGGTGGTGGAGTTTGGACTGCATTCCCACTGAGCCTAGTAGTGATTTGCTTTTTGGCATTGTCAAATGCACAGCTGTATTGTATTGTATTGTATTGTATTGTATTGTATTGTATTGTATTGCAGGAACTGAACTGATCTCAAAGATGGTGACCCTAGTCATGTCGCCAGCAAGGGTGGCCAACCAGCCAGGTTTTTTTGGTATTTTTAAAACTGTTTTCTACTGGTCTAATTAGAGAAGAATAGCATTCAGTAAATAACATAGTTTTGAGTTCTGAAAAGCAAATAAACTCCAGATTCTGCCCTGGGCTGGCTCCAGTTGTGGCACACTAGATTCTGCCCTGGGTCTGCCTTTTGACTCCATCTGCCTTAGTTCAGTCTCCTTCCAGTATTTTTGAAATTGAAAGTTGACAACCCTATTGATACCACTATCTTGGCAACACTAGGATTTAAGAAGTATCGCTTAAAGCACGTCATGTGTTCCCAGAAAGGTTTGGTATTTTTAAAGAAGCTCTAGAGGGCTAGAAACTTAAATTTTAAAATGATGTGAGATTCTATGGAATATAGAGCTTGACAGTATCTCTTAGAATAAGGGAAGTAGTAGTCCAAAGATACCTTTTCAATTAGTTAATTGCTGGATCAGAAACAATGGTGTGTAATCCGCCTGGACTGAGGTGAGCATAGATTCACATGATGAAAAGTTAGCCTTGGATGTGTTGTTCAGTGTGCCTTACCCTTGCAACATGATGAAGTGATTACCTGATTTCTTTGTTGTACAGCCAGGGCATGTTTTCAACTTACAGTGAATAGTTCTGGAAAGATTTACTTCATTGTGTGCTGACTTTCAGTAGGACCACGGTCACTTGACCTGGCCCTGAGCACCCCTTGAACCAACTTGAGCTGATCTGTACCAAGCTTATGTACAGTATACTAGAACAAGCAGAATTTAAATTAGAGCATTTATCTCCTGCAACACAGATCCTTTCTATACCCAGTCCAGCCTAGTAATCAATTGGCAAAGATTTTAGAATCCCTGACTTTCAGTGCCCTCTACTAAAACTCAAGGAGAGGACCTGCTTCAGGCTGAATCTGTGTCACATCTGCTGAGATGGTGTTAATCACTCATGCGAGTACAGAAATTGACCAATGCCAATTACTAAATTAAATTAAACCACTCCCAGTGCACTCCAGATGAGTTCTGTATGGACTTTCTCGCCACCAGCTTACAAAATCCCCTGATTTCACTGTGAAGCGAGTGCCATAAACAGCCATTTCTATGCCTGGGACAGCCTTTCAATTCTATATTCCTGTCCCAAAGCTTGGCTGGGATAACCTAAGAATGTTTGTGGACCTTCAAGGGCACTGCTGCTGAAATTCTTACTGCTCAGAGACACTTCTCCTGCTCAGGAGCTTCTGGACAGAAGTGCCTCTTGGCTGCCGCTGTCCAGTACCATGACTTGGGTTTTGTCCTCCACCTCTTGCCAGCAGTATTCAGGGGATGAATGCACTATGCTGTATTAGGCTACAGTCTCAGGGCCCATGAAAAACTGCAGTAGTTCCACTCTACCTGCCTGCTGCCTTCACTAAGCCTCTGAGAAAGCTGATATTTTCTATGTTGGAAATATTTATCCATGGGGCAGGGGAAGGGGGACCATTAAAAAAACAACACAATTTTTGTATTAAAAACACACATACAAACACAGTATAGGATACTAGTATTGTGCCCGTGTACTCATGGGTCCCACCACTTGTGCAGGACCACAGTACAGGTCAGTGGAGTTTGCAGGAAGGAGCTCTGCTGACCTGTCCTGTTCCGGAAATTAGCATTTCTGCTCACTTCCAGGGTTATTTTTAGAAGTGCCAAAGCCCAGTTGTGCAACAATGGGTCCTGTGAGCACATCAGAACCAGCAGAGCTGGAGCGGCCCCATTGGATACTGCCCATCATACCACAAGGGCCAAAATATCAAATCAGCCAAAACCAAAATCAGCGCCTTTTCGTAACAGTCAATATGAGTGGCTGTGTTACCTAATTTTTGCCAAGGTGGCACCCTATTGCCATTCAAAATACAAACATTTCCTGTGCAGTTGTTCCATAGAAGCTGCACCAGTAGTGCCTCTAGGAGCCCATTTCTATAAACAACCATGTGGTGAGATGAGCCTCATAACACTCTGCCGATGCTGCATCATGGTCATGTTCATCAGACTATATTATTTGAGTTATGCTAAGTTATGCATGACCATTTCCCCACATGGTTAGAGGCATCGCATGGAAGCTTTTAAGGTAGCAACCTGCAGGATGTGATTGTCCATTTTCCCGCTTGGATGTTGTGCTTAGCTCCATTGCCTTTACCATGGCTGAATAGGGACCTGTAGCATTATCGTTTGAGCCACAAAGGCAAGTTGTAATTTCAGCTATCCTAGCATAAAGAAAGGACAATGTGGTCTACTCTGCCTTGCAGGACAGACTTACTACAAATGTGATTTTCAGTGTTGTCTGGCAATTAAGTACCACTTGAAAACCCTTGAGGATAATTAAGGGCTTGGATGATGAGTCCTTTTTTGAGGGCTTTCATGGCATTAAATAAAGCAAGCTGTACTGAGGATGGGGAGGGGAAAGAGGCTTCAACTAAGAGAGAAAGGTCCTACAGAAACATATTCAGACATGACATTTTCTTATGTCGATAGCCATCAACAGCTTTGCTTCTCCATCCATGAAGACAAGAATGTCACATGCCAGTCAAAGGAGAGTCGCCTACAATAGATCAAGAATGAATTCAACAGAACAATGCTTGGCTTTGAAAGGCATCAGCTGCTTGTGTGGTTGTTGTGTTAAGGTATAGAGGTGGCAGGCATCAAATATTACAATGCTTCTTCCCTTTTAAAGCTGTACTTATTCATGGGAAGATGCCCTACCATTATAAATTATGATCTATGTCAACAGAACCATTTTGAAGAGTCTTTCAGTAACTTACCTTTTTTGGGGGGTGGGGGTGGAATCCACCACTTCCTATTACTAATCTGTTAAGTAGTGTCAGGGTGGACACTGAGCCCATAGAATCCCAGAGTAGTTCTGATTCGGAGGAAGAGCAGTCGCTCCTGGGAGAGGAGCGCGCCCCTTTTTCCCAGGGCCCGCAGCTGACAGCGATTCCTCCCACCAACACTCCTAGATTAGAAAGCAGTCCAGGGAGTGACCCAGCACCGATAGCAGACTGGTTGGATGCGCGGCGCAGACGCAGAGAGCGGCGCCAAATGGAGAGCGCGGAAAGGAGGTGTAGCGCCTGGTTGGTGCTCAAAGAACGGTTGCTCCCAGAGGATCCAAGGGAACAGGGGAGGGATTCTCCCTAGTCCTTATATTCAGGGGTCTGCCAGTAATTGCCTTTCAAACGGGGACCAACTGTTCCAACTTAGGGCATAGGGATGCTGCTGCTCAGATCTAGTTGCTACCTGTAGAATTGCAAGTTGTAACAGAAGAATAAAGCTTTGAAAAGAATCCCTTTGTCTGCGTCTGGATTTGGCTACTGGATTAGACTGAGAGAGCCCTCCAAGGAGCCCTTGACAAGTAGCTGCTTTTGTGGCACTATGTGAGGAAGTGCTCTGTAAGAAGGCATTTGTAATTACTTAATTAGTATGTTGCTTCTCCTCACTAGTCCAACTTGGGTAAAAAACAGGGAGTAAACCTATCTTCCAGCCATGTGATCTGTGTGTCTCACACAGATGCATGTGCACAGATGCATGTGCATGCACACACACTTTGTGTTGATTTCCATTGCTGGATATCTAAGGGTAAATCCCCTCTCCTACTCTTGCTTCACAGCAGTGCTCTAATGTGTTGACTTTAAACTTGATAGGCTCCCTTCCTCTTGATTATTACAGGTCCAAATTGAGTTTTATTGATGTATGTTATGTCACTTTTCAAAACTGAAAATTTTCCAAGGTGGTTTAGAGTTAATGTCATAAAAAACATTTAAACCAGTATCTATTAAAAAAAAAACTAGCAGCAGCATTAAACAATTTCTAATCTAGCCCGATAAAACAATGTTACAAGTTAAACAGAGAGCTAAAAATCCAGTCCATCATTTCAACCAAAAGCAGATTAAAATAATAATGTCTTTAAAGCCTGCTTAAAAGCAAACAGGGAGGGAGCTGAACACACCTCTTTTGGGAGGGAGTTTTATAGATATGTGGCCACCGCTGAAGGTTGAACATGATGAATGGAATTTAACTTATTTCTTTATGTTGTAGTTCTTTAGAGCTGTAAGCTTTCTTGTCCTTAGAGTAGGCATGGATGAATCTGTCAGTTTTGCTCTCTCCCGCATTCAAATTTTTAAAATCTCAGGTTCCTTCCAACTCAAATATGAAGAAATTTGTGAATTTTGGTAATTTTTTTTCAAAACTGATTTGAAACAAAATTTTCATGCATCTAACTGGCCAAATAGTAGGTGCAATTTCTCCCAGCATGGAGGGGACCATGTTGTGCCTGCCTGCCATATAACTGTTAAAGATGAGGAGCCTGTTGGAAAAAGAAGGGGCAACCATAATTCAGCACTAACATGGTTGAATACCAGTTTCAGTTTCTGCCACATTTGATTTGTTTAAATCTCAAGTTCTTTCTGTCCTCAAAATGAAGAAATATGCAAATGTTGGTAAATTCTTATCAGAAAGGAACCAAACCAAAATTCTCACTGCTGTCTACCTTAGACTTCCAGCTATTCATATATTGGCAAGCTTGAGTAAAGCAAAGCAGGTCTGGATTAAAATGACATGGCTTAATTGGAAAGACCTTGCACCACAGTTTGGCATGGTATATTTTCTGACAGTACAAGCATGCAACAAACAGCAAATATAGTATTAAAAATGGCAGCAAGATGCATGGTTGGTAGCTGGTTGGCAAGAAAGGCACTGGCTAGTGCTCAGGCTGGATCTGCAGTTTATAGCCCATGTGTAAACCTGAATAGAGGGATTGTCCATGAGCATGATGCCCGCACCACTAGCCTTCTGGCTCTGCCAACTAGCCAGAGGGCAGATGTGCTCCTGGCTCAGCCAAATAACACACCAGTGAAGCACTGTCAACTGGATGCACAGGCAGGCACCAAAAAGACGCTTCTGCTGTCATTCTCCCCATTGCCAACCAGTGACAAAGGCATCTTGTCTTCTTGACCTGGAGGCTCTCTGTGCCAAGTTTTGAGACAATCTTATTTACTTCCTTCAAAATACCAGCATCAATTATTAACAAAGAAAAATTAGCAGCACATGGCCCTGGTTCCAGATCAAGAGTAAGGAGTAATACAGTGCATGTGGTAGTGATAATAATAACATTTCACTTCTCATGAAGTGTAAGTGTGAAGTGGAATGCTTTCACAGATAGTACAAGATACAAGAAAAAGGTCTGAAAATTTTACTTTGACTACCAGGAAGAGGAAAGTGGCAGCTGGAGAGAAGCTGATTCAAGTTTGTGTTCATATGTTTTATGATATCCACTTATATTTTGAAGCTCCTTACTCCATGAGTAATTCCAGTGATTTCTATAAGACTTCCAGGTATGGAGTAGGGTTGTAATCTAGCATGCCTAAGGGTGCCAAGTTGTCGAAATACAGAATGACCTTAGATGGCAGTTTCTTCCTGCCTTGTGGTAATATATTCTGACTCTTGCCCCTTCTTTCCTCTTCAATTACACTGCTGCTAAGAAATAAATTCTTGCCAATTACAAGCAGAAATAATGCCTATAATTTATTGTTAAACTCTGTAAGATACTAGGAGTAAGTCCTATTTAAGTCAGTGGGGTTTATAGCATTGGGCTGTAACAGGTAAGAAAGATAACATCATTGTTCATGAGCTAACTCAGAAAGTCAGCTCACCTAAGCAAATGCTACCTGGATCAACTTAATTGGCATTTATATAGTTTAGTTTTAAAGTGCAAATGAGCTTCACATATGCTATCTCAATAAACTATATATGATTCCCATATTGGAAATGAAAGAAGATGGCCTACCTATGATCATGTAGTGAATTTGTGGCTGAGGTGAGATTTGAACCAGGGACTCCAGGGTCACATTCTTATCTACTAAGCAATGCCTGCCATCAGCCAGTGGCGCAGTTAGGTAATTTTAGACTCTGGAGTTAATAGTCTTATGGAGGGGCTTTCTTTAGATAGTAAATGTACATTAGTTCACTTACTTAACTTCAGGTAGGGACCACCACCAATTTCAGTGGCTTTAAAAGTGGATTATACAAATGCATGGAGGATAAGGTTATCAGTGGCTAATAGTCATGATGGCTACCTCCAGTGTCAGAAGCTGTGTGCCTATGTATACCAGTTGCTGGGGAACATGAGCAGGAGGGATGCTATTATACTCACGTCCTACTTGTGGGTTTGAACAGAATGCTGGACTAGATGGACCATTTGATGGATATCCAGCATGGTTCTTCTTATGTTCAGAGAGCTTCGGCTATTGGGTGGTATAGAAATGAAATAAATAAATAAATAAATAAATAAATAAATGTTCTTAGTTTAAAATGTGGCAAGGCAGCCCTGCTGCATTTGGGGACCCCTCCTGCTCATTCTGCTGAGTGGGACTTTTGCCCCAGTGTCCTGCCCGGATGGCACCATTGCCATCAACACACTGGTTATATGACTTGGCCCTTAGAACCAGAGGGAAACAAACAAACAAACATGTTTTGTATCTAACTGTGCACTCAGAATTAAAATATCACATTCTTGAAATGCCAGATTCATCTTGGTTTTTCAGGTAGATGTACGTGGGAATTCAGTTCCTGAAGAGAAGTGGGCAAATGTCAGCCTAAGCACAGTTTAGGACAAACTAGCTTATTGCCCTCATGATTTTGAAGTGACAAGACTGCTTGATCAGTACAACTTTGTTTTTGTCTCTGTTTTTGTCTGTAATTATGTTGTCTGCAGTGATGATAGTGGTTTTTCCTTCTAGAGAAATATTATACTTTGAGGCTAACTTTCCCATGGGGAAAACTTTCTTTTGTCATTTCTTTCCTTTTTCCCCCTTGTGTAAAACAAACAAAACATAAAATCCCATTTGAAGAACAGAAGGCAGGAAGCAAGCCATTCTGAGGAGTTCATGCATCTTCTATTGAGACTGCTTATGTCATTGGAAAATACTGTATAAAATGGTGATTCCAATGGCAAAGAAGGCCAGCTCATATTGAATAGAAATGTACAAATATCACAGAGCCCATTGGGCAAAATAAAGATAAGGTTAGGGGTCATATGACCCAGACACATCCCACCCCTGGACTCCTGCTGTCTGTGTAAGGAGGAGCACTGTGCCTGTAACGTTAATCCTCCCTGGAGTTTGGGGCTGTATTGACAGGACAATAATGTATGCGTTACTCTCAGCGTTATTGTGCATGCATCTAAAAGAAAGGTTGGATCTCCTGCTTCAGGACACAAGCCTTTTCAAATATATCACTTTTAATCTAGGATCTAATGGCAATTTCTTACATCTTATTTTAAAGTTGCTTTTGGACATAGTTAATAGTTTAATTATCAGCCTTGCTTCAGTCCTAGTTCTGTGTGTTTGCCTGTCTTTCTAACCTGCTTTAGTGACTCATGCTCAATTAGGAAACAACAGCAATCCTATATTCAGTGACCCAAAAATCTGCTGGTTTAAGACCGGAGTTAAGCTATCTCATGTTTGCTTAGCAAAGCCAGGAAACTGAAGCTAAGGCAGATGCCTTAAGAGATATAACCCATGATAAGTGATGATGTTGTACAGTGGTACAAATTATCTTTGCTTACAACTTACCTTCCATGAACCCACACTTTTCTTGGGTCTTTCAGGCCCAAATCCAGACAGGGAAGATGGAGTGGTTGGGACCAGCAAATATGCTCAACATTGCCCTGGTCCTGTATTGCCTTATGACACATATGAGCATTACTTACTGTAATGCTGGAGGAATTATCCTGTGAGTTGACCCATACCTATTTGTTGCTTGTAAACACACCCAATTTGATCCAACATGAAATGAGAGCGCTTCGGCTATTAGGTGGTTTAGAAATATAGATAAATAACCTTAACTTTGGTCTTAAACCAGTAGGGGTTTTTAGCATTGAATTTCCTGGTTTTTAAAAAGGAAATTTATTATTACAGTGTTCTGAAATACACACACACAATTAACTGAGTAGATGTGTATAAATGAATAGATATGTTTCTGTATGTTCAGAAAGGCTTACTTCTGAGTAAGCCTGCACAGGATTCCAACATAACTCCCCCCCCCCCATTCCCACAGTAATCAATCAGTGTGAGTGCTTCCTCAGCCTTCAAAATTACCTCACTCTTATCTCAGTTGACAGTCTCCTGCTTCCCCTTCCCTGCTGTCAGAATGCTGACAGGAACACTGGAATTCCTCTCGAAACACTGGAGTACTGGCAGCATTCTAGCTTCAGAGTGAAACTGAGCATGCCCGACATAACTTTGCCATCAGTTGCTGCCAGAAAAACCTCAATAACTTTTGAGCTGCTGCTCGAACACCAGCATTTGAAAGAAACATATGATATGCTGAGCTGAGCTTGGAATAAAAAGTAGAAATGTGTCAATTTTCGCATATGAACTTAAACTTTCTGTACTTATGTCACTTTTTATCAGATCACTTTGAAACTATGCACAACTGTAGATCTCAGGTAGATCATGGATGCCAAGTTTCACATTATTAGCTAAACTGGCATCATTTTTATAAGCTACACACACACACACACACACACGTGTGCGTGTGTGTGCAAAATATTTTAGTGCTGCAGGCAAAGAATGTGGTTTGTTAGCACCATAAAGCGCCAACTCTGCTTTTGAGTCATTTCCTGGAACTGGTGCTCAGTTTGTATGTGAAAGTGTGGTGCAAGTCTTAGCCTTCCACCAAATAGATAACATCTAGTCTGAAGTGGGCACTCTGTGCAAATGCCCAGTTCTGTATGGAGGCTACGTGTGTATGATACTTCCTCAAAAAAAGAAGGGGTGAGAAATCAAACAAGCAGGGTCTATGCATTTGTCTGTTAAAGGGGGAGGATTTAATTTTTCAAATCTTGGTTTTTATTATGATGTTTATTTGTTAACCCATACTAATGACTGGAAAACAACTTGTATTTTAATACTCCTACATGGGTTGTTTTGGAGTCAAATTATTTGGCACCTCTTTTTGGCTGGATGGAGTTAGGATCTAGGTATTTTAAAAAGAAAGGAATGGCTCCGCTACCAATTTTAGCCGTGAGAGAGACTTGGAATGCAATGTCTCGTCAGCTGCAGTTTGATCTATATTCTCATGCTAAATTAACTTTATGGGAGAATCCAGTTTTGAAAATAGAGATATGGCCATTTATGTGTTAGAGTTTGGCTGACAGTGGAATTTATACTTTAGATCAGTTAATAGGATTGGACAATGAATTTTTACCATTTTCAGTTTTATGGATTAGGTATCATTTACTGGCTAGTGCTAGTTGGCAGTACATTCAGCTACAGCATTTGTTGGAGTCTATATACAGCCCCTCAGAGATTAGTACTTTAGCACTTCCTACACTGTTGGAGGAATTAATTGGTTCTTTACAGAAACCTAAGCCTACAATAGTTGTTTATAAAAGTCTTTTGGAATATAGTAAAGTATATATTCAGATTGTCAGAGAGGAATGGAATAAAGAATTGGAATACTCTATAGAGCTGAATCAATGGAAAATTGCATTAGCTTCTATATATACCATTTTTGTAGATTTAAAATTGAGGCTGATTCAACCAAAATTGATATCTTGTATATATTGGACATCACAGGAGCTTGCTAAGAAGAAGCTGGCTAGCTTTGCTAGATGCTGGTGATTTAATGAGGACAATGCCTCATTGGAGCATATGATGTGGGCATGTCCTGTAGTGGCTTCTTTTTGGTCGTAAGTCATTGCTTGTATAAATGTTGTTCTTGAAAAATCTGTGACAACAGCATATGTTCACGGGATTTTAACTTACATCCCTGTGATGTGGGGAATAACAGTTGGACAGCAAAAGTGGATACTGAGAGACCTTACAGTTTCAAAGAGACTTCTACCTTGGAAGGATAAACACCCACCACCTATCATTCAGTGGACTGGAGATCTTACTGCTGTTGCTGCATTTCAGCGCATCTCCTACAGCTGACAGTTTTGTATGGATGCTTATTTAGATGTGTGGTTTGCTTATATTCATGTATATTAATGCATATATTTCAAATTGATGTGTTAAATTCTCCCCCCCTTTTTCTTTTCTCCCCCCCCTTTTTGCTTTTTTGTTGCCATTGTTGTTAAGACAAAAGACCATTCATATAATGTGCCTGGTTCAAACTAGATATGAGGTGTGTGGTAGATGGGAGGGGCTCATTCCCATATTTTGAAAAGGTGCTGTTCTTTCTGCAGTTGTGCTTTAACTGAGTATCAGTAGCAGAGATGATGAAAATTCCCTCACTTTTCTGAAGTGATAGGAGGAAACATTCAGGTGTATCTGTTGTTAAGAAGTTTGCTGTAACCACTTGCTCTCTAACGCATCATATGGGTCTCATGAAACCCACATCTGACTGTAACACTAGAGGAAGTGCTACACTTGGTGGAAAGTCCTTGCCTACCTTCTTGAATCAAGCAGGAGATTTCCCCCACATTTTCTTTCTTTACCAAATATTCACCTATTCTTAATTTACCACCTGTAAGTCCTATAGGTTTGTCATGTTGCTATATAAAAGGCCGCCACATTGATATTATGTTATCATTACTGTCTCTGTATAAGGAAGTCAGTTGGGGATCAAAACAAACAATAACATAAATGACCAGTGAGCAAAAAGCCAGGCACCCTGCCTTAAGTAAAAATACGTTATCCTTGACACTAGTTTAGCAAAGCAGAACATTTATTTACAACTGATGCATTTCTAATAAGTGAGTGTCTACTTGGAAGTATTTATGGATAATCAGAGCTAAATTCTGAATGGCACTAACTATGGTGTGAATTTTAAAAATATATACAAGGAAATAATGTTGCACTTTGAAGTGAATCTAATCATTTGGGGAGGCAGATTAAAAGCGACATGTAACAGAAACACACCTGACTAACTTGCATCTTATATTTCTTACACTCGGAAGTACAATGCTTATGGTAATGAATTTTATCTATTACAAGGGAAAACAATAACCTTTGATGACATTATAGAATAAACACATTTAACAGCATGCTGAATTGCTGAAGTATCATTTTCAACGACCTCATTAGTGTCACTTAATTAAAACTTCCTTGCTCTTGACTTTGATGCTGGTGCAGGCAAAAACACAGAGGGAATTGAACAAACAACTAAAAAGGAAAGGGGCATCTTCTCGTGATAAATAGCAGCGATTGTTAATGAAACCAAATTATGTACCTTTTTCCTGCAACTTCGATAAAATAATATGAAACACGCAGCAACTTTGCATCAAACAAATTAATCAGCCGTCAGCAGATTTGCCTGATAATAATCTCCTGCCCTTATTGATCATTTAAAGAAAGTTTTTTTTCCTGTACACAAGCATTAGGGTTGGTGATAATTAAAGCTTCAGCTTCAGGAATGCCATAATAACCGTTAATTAGCAGGATGCTATTTTCAACATAATTTGCTAATTAGGCAGGGAGCCGGTATAGTGTACGTACCTAATTATGAAAGGGTCTTGCGCTTTAAGCTCATGTGACTGGAGTGTAAATGACACCATTACAGGGGATCTGGCAGGGTTGATTTTCTTTTTAAAGTGTGTTTTCCTCTGGAACATTTAGCCAATTTGATTCCATGGGTTAACCATTTATTTTAAACAGGCAGGCTTTTGCTTAATGCCTTGTATTGCTGTGCAATGAGTAGATAAAAGGGCTCCAGATTCACTGCTTGCTGATCTCAGAATGTCAACACATGGGCAGAGCCCTCTTCAGTTTTATTCTTATCCTGTTCCTAGTAAGTTTAATCACTTAAGAAATAATAAATGATTACATCAGGAAAGAGAATGAGGCTCTGCATACTTCTTTCGTATGGGTGTTGCAGGAGACACATTCCAGCAGCTTTTTGACTTGCTATGTTTGGGTGTTGCTCAGTTTAGGCACAGGTCATGTACAGGGTGATTGGAGTTAATCTCCATTTGACTTTCAGGCACAGCTTTGCTCTCTACAGGGTTCTGTAAATCTACTGGAACTATTAAGATTACAGAGTTTTAACCAATTTACTGCAGCAAGGGAGTTCATATACCATAATCAGTGGCTTTTTTGTGGGGATAATTAAGAGATGGGTAGTATAAAAGTATATTGTATTGGCATTGTAACTCTTTAGTTCTTAATATTATGGAAATCAGTAGTCTAGCGTTGCAACAGATAGTTTCTCAGAGAGGTACATTAACAGGACTATATTGGACAGAACAAATTCCTGTTAGCAGAAGAGGCACCTTAAACACCATGGATATGATGGTATTTATCCCATAAGATCCATATACCAAGTATACTTACATTCACGTAGCCTTCAGTCTTGTTTTCCAGATTGCCTTTATTTAAGATGTGGGTTCATACACAAGGGCAGCTCTTGGCTGTCTGATATAAATGAGAGTCAATCAAGTTAGATTATCTTATGTTCCCTCATAACATTGTTATGTTTGTTATAAAAAACAAAACAAAAAGCTGGAAGAATCATATCACAGGAGTTTTGTAAGGATGAACAACATAAATAAATATTTTGACATGCAATATTTAGACATAGGCTGACTTAGACATAGGGTGAGATACAAATCTAAATTAAATATATTTAGAAGTTCAAGCAAACAATTAATTTAATTGACTAGAAGGTTTGTTTTAAGATGTGAAGAAAGGTATGGGAAATTATAGGGAATTGGGATTGTCATGCAAAATACTGTCCCACAAAAAAGCTTCTTAAGTGATTAATCTCAAGGAATGCCAAGTAAATATAGGAATGTTTCTTTTCCCACTCTTTAAAATAGGGCTGGGCAACTCACAGTCCTCGGAGGGTCTCTCTTGCAGCCCATGGCTGCCCTAGCCACAATTCCCTCCCAAATTCCCCTTCCTGCATAACTGCTGAACTCTGTGGTTTTTCTCTCAAGAATAACATTATTTAAAGGGAAACCACAGAGAATGGTTTCGTGGGAGAGAAAGCATGGAATACGGCTGGCTAGAGTGGCAAAAGATACTCTAGCCCTCCATACTCTGGTTTATGTTATTCTTGAGAGTGAAACCACAGAGTGCTGTTGGCTAGAACAGCCACCTCTCCTCTCTTGGCAGGGAGTGGAGGTTTAAGATTCTGATGAAGATCCCACACCTCACTTGAGGGGAAGTAAGGGGGAAGACTGTTTGTGTGTATGAGAGAAACTGAGTGGGCAGGGAGTGTGTGTTTATGTGTCTGTGTGTATGAGAGACAGCGAATGGGCGGAAGGCTGTGTGTGTATTTGTGGGAGGGGGGAGAGAGAGAAGGGGGAACCTGTGGCCCCACCCATGACCACATGTGGCCCTTGCGGCAAAATGGTTGCCCACCACTGCTAAAACTATTACAGTCCTTGATTTGGGGGAAATAGATTACAAGTGACAGCCAGGAACATATCTATCATTGTATAACGAAGCTGTGCTTCCTAAAATCTTATGTGTCTGTACAGTACAATGTAGGTAATTTGGATATGGAGATATGCCAAATTCTGAATAATCAGGGATTTAGATAAACAGGAGTGCTATTTATAAGGCTCCAGTGAGATGACACTATATGGGAAGCATTTGCAGATTTGGATAATTTGTAGGTTTGGACAATTTGAGGCTTAGGTAATAGAGTTCTCTGGCACTTAGTGTATGTTTACTCAAATGTAAACCCAACTGTGTTCGAGTAAGAGGGCAAAGGACTGTAGACTTCAAGACTTAGCTGTGAACCAGACACTCCTTGGTTCAAACCTTACTGCTACTACTCAGTGGCCAAGTAGCCTTAAAGCACACCGCTGTCTGTCAGCCTCAGTCTTTTATCAGCAGTATGAGTGAGGATAATAATATTGGTCTACTAATATTATAGGTTTGTTGTAGGGGTTATTGAGATAATGTATGTTAAACACTTTGAGTACTCCAAATGTGTTTTATTTTTTATTTTTATTGTTATTATTATTGGCAGTTCACTGAAGTATTTTTGTATAGAGGCTTGCCTGTCTTGGCTGCTGGCATATGCTTATGTGAACAAACATAATGCTTGGATCTGTTCATGGAAGGACTGTTTCTGATTCATTGAAAGTGTGTGGTACAAGAAACACCTGAAATTCATAGATGTTCTTCTATTTGTGTAAGCCCTTGTGCAACTGGTTGCACAAGATTGTTTGCTATTTGGATATTGATATATTTAACTGGTTATAGTTTAAACTATTTAAACATATGCAAAGTATGCACTTCCCCTTTGCCGGGGTGCATGCAGTTTCCCCATTGCAAAGCTAGCGCTAATGGCTATTACGTAAACATTGGAGATCAAGGCTTGCTTTGCTCTTGGGGAAATGGGGCCGTGCTTCAAGCAGCTGCTGTTAAGTGTTTTTCAGTTTGGGAACTCAGTGGGTTCCATACTGAAAGGACTTGCTTCCCAGTGGGCAACTACATGCACCCTATGTATAGACATGTAATTGTGGGCATATGATGATGCGGTCCCACATACTTCGTTGTGCAAAGGATTCTGCTAGCCCTTGCACAGCTGTTTGCAGAACAGCGCTAATGACTGAACTCCTTTTGCTCATGCTTCTTTGGATCCAACCCAATGTGTGAACCAGGCCATATGGATGCAGGCACGAGCAACTACTGTAGTCATGGTGGGAGTATTGCTATCCACCACAATCAGAAGAATCAGCTTTATACATGATTGCCTGGCTCACAAGTTCTGCTGTTTCCATAAATGTCTAAGTTGTTGTTGTTGTTGTTATTTCTATACCGCCTCATAGCCAAAACTTTCTGGGCAGTTCACAACAATTCATAAAGAAATACAAGAACAGGATTATGCAACAATACAACATTATGATAGAAAACATAGTCAACATCAGTTGGAGATTCTTAGATATAAAAAGATCTTGTGTGAACTTATTTATGTGAACACAGTTCATATGTTTATACAGATACACCTGCACTCACTTACACATGTAGACACAGACATACACCGAGTAATCAATGCAAAATAAAAATGCTGGTGAAATTTTTAGGTTTATAAACTTCCTTTGCAGATTGTAATAGCTGCTTTCTTTGTACAATTTTACCTTGTTTCAGAGAAAGTAATATTTCTCTTTTCCCTTTAAAAGGAATGAAAATTTAATTCAATAATAAATGAGCTCCAGCACGGCATAAGAGTCACTTAACTTAAATCTTTTTGTAGAGGTTCCCACTTAAGCAGCTTGAAAGAGAGTAAATCACGTTGGAGGAATGGACATCCGTGTTTCGTTGCCACACAGTGGAGCTCTGAATTAATTGTCGTCTCTTTAGAATGTATGGATGAGCCTTCCAGCTGCTGGGCCTGACAGTGTTATGGCTCAGTTAATGTGATTTTGATGTAATTGCAGATCGGGAACATAGCAGCTAAAAGTTATATATTTTTTCATAAGAATGGCTCTTTTCCTTTCAGATGTAAGGATGAATAGGCAAAGTAAGCATGTATTTATTATATTATTCTAATCACTTATTTAAAAGAGAATTATAATGCATGGTTCAAAAAAAATCAATCCATATGTCATAAAGCTGGATGCACAATACCTAAAGTGTTCGAGAAATAAGAGTTTTGGATAGAAGTGATTGAAATAGGGCTTCGAATAACAGTAATTCCCTCATTGGAAAGAACTCATTGTTTTGCAGAATGAAGCAAAAGGAAAGGCTGGGTAAAGTTAGCCCAAGAAGGTTGTATAGAAACAAGAAGACAAGACATGTTGTGATCAACTGTTCAAACAAGGATGTACAATTCCAGAAGTCTTCTAAAAAATTTAATCTTTCCAGTGGTAAAGCATCACTCTGGTCTGGAAAGCATTCCCAGCTCTGCACCCAGCAAAAACCTCTTTGATCCAGGCTGTCACTTAGTGCCTAAACCCAGCACACACTGAATCCCTATCATAATATTCTTAGGTATTAAATATTTCCTTCCTTTAAGCTGATCTAGGCAACCAAGTTCCTACAAGTATGAATATGTTTTGTTTTGTTGCATGCTTTCAGCCCCCCGCCCCCAGTCTCTGCCTCAATAAATGTATTTTTGTTTAAGATGTGGAAGGTCTGAATGTATCAGACATGATTTCAAGCAAGAGTTGCAAACTCCAGGATTGGCATCGGGTTGGCATCAGTGGGCATCTGCTGAAGCCCATGTCCAGTCACTACTGACTCTTGGAACCTGTTGGCCTTGCTGCTTCTCCTTGCTGTCCCTGTCTCTTTGCCTGACTCAACCATTTTTAATGTAAACTCTTTTCAGCAATGATGTATTTCTATGTCCTACCTACTGAAAGGGAAGCAACCTCATATCTTACAGACTGTGCTTTCAAGGGTCATGAATCTGAGACCTTTCACTTGATTTCAGTTGATTGATTTCTGGAATGAATGAAGAGCCATGGCTGCCATTTTCATTCTCCCAGATGAGAGTTTGCTCTGCCACCTAAAAGAGGTAGCTGAGAAATAGTGCAGTGGAAAAATGATACTGCTTTTACTTGTGTGGCAAGATGGCAGAACTATATGATTATATTAGTGACAGAAATTGGTGGCTGAGAGAGAGAGAGCGTCATTCCAATAATGACATCATGACAAAACTTAGTTGGACTGAGCAGTGATTAATAAAGATTGCTGATTGTCTGCCTAGCTTTAGAAGGTGGCCTGCCTGCTACAATCATGGTTGAGTCAGGAGATGTTGTGTGAGGCTAAGAGGCCATCTGGGTGGTCACTCCTATGGATCTGCATTTTTACTTTAGTTTTTAATGCCTATACTGCTTTATCATACAATTCAAAGTTGCTTACAGTTAAAACTTCATATAAATCCATTACAATCTACAGTTCAATCAAATACAGCCCATCCCTGGAAGTCAGTCCTAAACAATAACTTAACTCATATTCATGGAAGTCTGTTTTAGTCAGAGAACCTATTTATTGCTTTGTGCATTTATACAAAAATAAATTTCACAGTGCCAAGGCTACCACTGAAAAAGCCCTGCCCTGGCATCAGGTACCTTTAACCTCGTTAGGTGATGAAATTTGAGCCAAATTTCCTTAGCTGTACTTAGTGGGTGATATCCAATGGTGTCAGTCTTCCAACAAAATGGTCAGTGTTGGTAGAACAGATTCCTCTTTCTTCCTGTGCTCACCCCAAATCTTCCTTGGAGGGTTGGGGATCCTCTGGAACAGATATGGGAGATCCAAGTGCAAGGAGAGCAAGGGGATGTCCTGTTGGATGAGTGGAGTTCACTTGCACAATGTTGGATGGGACCCATAAGGTGAAGGGGTTATATTACTTTGAGCCAAAGCAGATTGTATTATGGGGACACGTTCAGTAGTGCTACATATAGTGATATCAAACAGTGATGCTTAGCATTTCAGAAGGGTGCTTGTGAGTTGTGGAATTGCTGTTTGTCAAAGCTGCTATTTTTATTTAGGTAAAGTTCATGTTAAATGTATTGTACAATGAAATAGCATCACATCGCCACTAAAGATGGAGTGGTCTGGATCCTTCGCTTGTCCAAAATAACTTGTAAAAAAAGGTACTGAATAAGAATATTAGTAGTCCTTTTCAAAGTAGAGTTAGGACATTGGCTGTGTTGATACACTAGGTTATACTATTGTTTATTATGATAGGAACAGGCCTAGCCTCCCTCTAGGCTCACAAGTTTCTCCTTCCCCTCCTCTGTGGTGGCCATGAGGAGGAATTCAGGAGCATTCACTTCCATGTTGGATTAACCACGGCTTGTCAGTTGTCAAAACCCAACAAATGATTAATCTTAACTATGGTTTGTTTGAAACAAGCCAGTTTCAAACTATGGGTCACGAAGTTGGCTTGTTTCAACAAACCATAGATTAATAACAGTTTAGGGTTTGGATGACATGCTAGTCCCCAATAGGAGGAGAAGAGGGTGAGAGCGTGACAGCCTAGGGTGAGGCTAGGCTAGTAGAATGAAATGACTACATGAAATAAAAGTGAAGGGTGGGTATAACCACAAAGGAGCGGGGTAGTTTATCCTTGCCACTTTTTGGAGCAGCAACCAATTCCAGATATTAAAGGCCACACTTAGCAGGAGAATATGTAATATAATCAGCTATCTCAGCCCACCAAAACAAGTATTGGCACGCCTGCAGAAGCTGCAACCACTAATGATGAATTCCGTATTCATCACATGGACTAATTAATGCACTATAACATATCCCCATGCAATTTGCAAGTCACAGATTGCATTAGGTGATACAAATGACTCATTTGTGAACCTGAAGGGTGACCTTTGGCAGGACTAGCTTCTGACCTCAGAAATATTAAAAAAAGGTTATTTCACCTTGCCATTGTCTCCAAATGCCAAAATAGCCCAATTAAAAGCCTTGACATGGAAGCATAGGAGCAGATGTGAGTCCTAAAGGGCATTAATTATTTTCAGTGTCAGCTGGTTGTATAACGGAGGCCAAATGAGAGTTTGGAAAGCTATTAAGCCCCTGTCTTACATGCACTGGGTCTAAGGTTTGCATTCAAAATAAGGTGTGTAGGGGTGTATTTAATTTGGGTAAACCATACTGAATTAAACTGCATGGTGTGCTATTTAGAATCAGGATCAACCTTTATAATAAAACATTGATCTTTAAAATATAACCCAGCAGCAACAGTCTGCCTGGTTTTCACTGTATATTTATGAAATAATCATAAGTTACCATCCCATGAGGTCAAAAGCATGTGCATATGTTCAGTACTGTTTCCTTGTGTGTTGTTTTCCTTCCCTCCATGTCTCAGTGCCAGCACTGTGTCTGTGTGTGCGTGTGTTTTCTCCAAATGTGGTGACAGATGAAGATACTGTACCAAAACTAAGTCTCCATATGGCTAATTTTTACATTTGTTTTAACAACATGCAGATTTAAAATAAATGAAAATACAAAGACTTGAGTAATCTTTGCTTCCTTCCTACTGCTCTGTAGTTCCTTACTCCAGGTGGGCTTTTATTGACACATACTGAAATGCCTTGATTTGTCTTTAAAAAGAAACTAGGAAGACCTTAATGTACTCAAAGGGTTTCATTTGTTTAGGGCATGGCATGGCAGAAAGCTCATCCTATATTTTTGCCTCCACTAACCAAAATAGCTTGGCTGACTGACATACAAACAATGACCTTGGATGTAAATTCACTCAGGCAAGTGACTAAATTGATTTATATTTCAATTACTACAATATTCCTAAATTCTACTTAGGGCCAAAGTAAATGGCCCTAAGTAGGCACTATTCTAATCATGAATAGTGAAGCTATGCGTGATAGGTTTGTTTACTCCTGTGTAAGTGTGCACGCCCCCAATTTGGATTGGGATCACGGCACTCTGGGAGGGGGGTCTTTAAATCTCCCTCCCATTGTTTTCATCCCAAAATTCCATCCCCCCTGCAGCTGCAGGTGGGGTGGGGCTTAAAAGAAGGAAACAAAAGGTCTTCATTCGAGTTAGCTGGGAATTAGTTCCTCTTCCTTTAACTTTGCTTCCATTTTTGTCCTGATCACAAGTGGCTGGGGTACTTGAAAATCCAAGGCAAAGACTGAAAGCCTTCACCAGTAGAAGACCCCTCTGTATCATGTTGAGACAGGACTAGTCTATTTTGGAGGCTGTAGGAGGCACCGGACATCATTTCCCCCCTTATAATCCAGGCACTGGATGGAAGCCCTTTTATACCTATGTTCAGAGTTTGTTTCATTTTATCTTACTTTTTCCTCCTCTGTACAGCTGACTGGACCCCCTCCCCCACCCAGCCCATATCAGTAACTGATTTTGAAATTCCTCTCAGTTTCAAAAGCAGTTTGCCATGTAACAGGGGCAGGGGAGGGGGGCAGAGGGAAGGCTGCTGGTACAGACAATAAATTCTATGGCAGCCATGGACTCTCAGAACTGGTCTCCTGCTTACTTTGATCCTGGCTTGTAATATATTTACATTTTATGTAAATTTACATAAAAATTTACATTGTATTCTATTTTTTAAAAGGCCATAGCAAGATGCAGTCCCCTACTCCAGCTTCCCCAACCTGCCCCCTGCCGATGTCTTGGACTGCAACCCCCACCATCCCCAGCCAGCATAGCCAAGAGCTTGGGATGTTGGGAGTTGCAGTCCAACTCACCTGAAGGATGACAAGTTGGGGAAGGCTGCCTGAGTTCCAATGTTGTATCACAGAGACCAAAATAATCACGCACCCTAGTATTTATTTATTACATTTCTATACTGCCCAATAGCCGAAGCTCTCTGAACTGTTCAGAACAACTAAAACCATAAAATACAACATAAGATACCATTTAAAAGTTTTAAACTAAAGTATAAAATAGAAGTTCCCTGTTTACTCCGCTTCCTCTTCCATTTGCTTCCTCTGTTGCATCGAGATTGCAAGCTATTCAGGGAAAGGACCGGTCTTCTCTTGTACTGTCTAAAATGCCATGCACGTGGTTAGCGATAGATGGATGGATGGATGGATTGATGGATGGATAGAACGAACGAACGAACTGTGGTTAACATTCACTATGGTTAGCTCCAACAAGCCAGCTTCTGAAACCATGACAAACCATGGTTAAGGAAAAGTGGAAGTGAATGCTTTCAGTCTTCTCCTAGCCATGCTGGAGGAGGAGAGAGGAAGGAGATCACATGAAATCAAGACTGGAGCTTGTTCCTGCTCATGCATGGTGCGTTAAATTGTTCCTGCTCATGCATGGTGCGTTAAACAATGTGAGCACAGCCATTGTCTTTTTCACCCACACCTCTGTTCAGGCTTCCAGTGATGTCAGGAAGGGTGTCATCGGAAGGATCTCAGTTGTGCTGGCTTTCACTGTATCATTTCTTTATATTTTTTTTTTACTAAATTAAAGCCAAGTATATGCATTCTTTTTTGTCCTAAATCCAAATGTTAAAACAAAACAAAAGGACTAATTTTGTATCTCAGTTGCAAGAAAAACGATGGCCGCAAAACCAGGTGTAGAAAATGCGCCTTTCATCAGTGGCAATCTAATGTAAAACAATGCCTGTGATGTATTATAATAAACTTGATTCCACATGGCTTGCATTGTTCCTTCTTACATTTATTGTGTGAACCTTTTTTTCTTCTTATGGAAGCAGCTAGAGAGTGTAAATTTCAGGTTTAACTAGCTGCTTGCTGTTGTTTGTGGATCTTTTCCCCCCGTGGCCGGAGTAATGATGACACAATGCTATCGTCTGCGTGGGCTGTTACAAGCAGACGGTCACATATCACCCAGCTGAAATGTCCCTTTTCAGAAGGCACACAGAGTTCACTTTCTTAAGTTCACTGGCTTCTGTTATCAATAATTTAGGATAATATTCCAGTGGTGTCTGAGTGCCTGGAACGCCCCATTTTCCCTGTCAGCTTTCTCATAGCCTAGCAGTCCAGTGAACTTGATAAGTGTCCCATCATCCAGTTAATCAAATTACTTATGAACCAAAATTGACAGTTTTCATTAATTATAAAGGATTATTCTAATTGCAATTCAAATTTATTCATTTAGAACAGACGGCATTCAGTAATATTTCAGGAAATTTGCATATTAAATGGAGGGGGTCGTCCATTAAGTATGGTAATGTATGCATATTTCCTTATTTTTAACTTCTGGGCCATATGCACGGCTGCTACTTCAGCAGGTGAAAAACCAGAACGTGCTTAATTTGTTCAGCAAACACAGGGCTGAAACGCATCCTTTGGCACAAACCACCACCGTCCTTCCCGTTCTCTATTCCACTCACCTACCACTCTCTTACCCCTTCCAAAATGATTGTTATGCTTTTCAACTAGTTTTATTCATAGTTGCTTTTAAAAATAAAAAAATAAAAAATAAAAATAAATTGTAGGCACAGCTGGTAGGGGCTGATTGAAATGTTTTGCCATCAAAGCTGTGTTCATTAATTTCTTCAAGATGCTGAAACAGGCATTAAGGTTGCCTGTTGGAGTCCTTCCCAGTGTCATGTGGAACAGCAAGGGGGCTAATCGTCAGCCTTGTAACATCAACTGGTTACCCCCCTCGTGCGGTGTGAACCTTTCCCCTCCAGTGAAAAATGAACCTGTCTGAGACAAAAGCACAAACTATGCAGGCAACGAGACAATGCCATTACTCAAGCCCCTATATAGGTCTCTGTTCCCAGATCATTAAGAATCATATTTTCATGATATTAATAAACACCTACCCAAAAGCCCAGATCCAAACCTGCACACAGGTATATTTATATTCACCTCTTTGTCGATATCATTTGGTGTGAGGAACTCTAGAATAGTGTGGCTGTGCTTCACTTTCCTCATTTTGTGCCCAACTTTTCAAGAGTTAATCTTTTTCCTCTCACCTTGGGTGAAAATTGTGTTGTCATATATCATGCGGGCCAGTCAGCAAGGAATTTAACTAACATCCCCAGAAATTATTTCTATCACGTCTTAATGATTTTACTAAAACACCTGTCATCTCATTCATCTTTGGGAAGCGGAGCAGGGGGAGGGAGAGAATAGTTCTTCAAGAAATCATTTTTTTCTTCACTTTTTATTTTAGCAGTTTTCTTTTATGTGCTGTCGGTAAACTCTATGGACTTTGGTGTGTGTGTGTGTGTGTGTGTTATTTTTGGGGGATTCTTTTAGTCTATTTTAATCTTTACTTGGACTATATTTAAAGTTAATCCATATATTGTTGACTGGATGTATTCCAGATATCTGTGCATGCATCCTATTGAAGTACCTGGAATTTTGCTAGGTTGTTTTGTGCTTGGTGGAGCTGTACTGATTTGTACACACGTGACTTATCTTAAAAAAGGGTAAAAAGGAGGAACCTGAGAACTACAGACCAGTCAGTCTGACATCAATCCCTGGGAGAATTCTGGAGCAGATGATAAAGGAATCCATCTGGAAGCACCTTGACAACAATGCCGTGATTACTCAAAGCCAACATGGATTTGTCAAAAACAAGTCCTGCCAGACAAATCTGATCTCATTTTTTGATCAAGTAACCTCCCTTGTAGACCGTGGGAATGCTGTAGACATCATATACCTCGACTTCAGCAAAGCTTTCGACAAAGTGCCCCATGATATCCTGATGAGCAAACTAGCTCAAAGTGGGCTAGATGAAACAACGATCTGGTGGATCCACAGTTGGCTACAGAATCGGACTCAAAGAGTGCTTATCAATGGGACCTTCTCAAACTGGGGAGAGGTAACGAGTGGGGTACCGCAGGGCTCAGTCCTGGGCCCAGTGCTCTTCAACATTTTTATTAATGACTTGGAGGAGGAGGGGCAGGGAATGCTGATCAAATTTGCAGATGACACCAAATTGGGCGGGATAGCTAATACTTTGGAAGACAGAAACAAAATTCAAAGTGATCTGGATAGACTAGGGCGCTGGGCAGAAAACAACAGAATGACATTTAATAGGGATAAATGCCAAGTTCTGCACCTTGGAAAAAGAAACCAAATGCACAGTTACAAGATGGGGGATACGTGGCTCAACCACACTACAAGCGAGAAGGATCTTGGAATTGTTGTCGATCACAAGCTGAATATGAGCCAACAATGTGATGTGGCTGCAAAAAAGGCAAATGCTCTTTTGGGCTGCATTCATAGAAGCATAGCTTCCAAATCCCGGGAAGTACTAGTTCCCCTCTACTCAGCACTGGTAAGGCCTCATCTGGGGTACCGTGTCCAGTTCTGGGCACCACACTTTAAGAAAGATGCAGACAAACTGGAGAGGGTTCAGAGGAGGGCAACAAAGATGATCGGGGGACTGGAAACCAAGCCCTATGAAGAGAGACGGAAAGAACTGGGCATGTTTAGCCTTGAGAAGAGAAGACTGAGGGGAGATATGATAGCACTCTTCAAGTACTTGAAAGGTTGTCACAGAAAAGAAGGCCAGGATCTCTTCTTGATCATCCCAGAGTGCAGGACACGGAATAATGGGCTCAAGTTACAGGAAGCCAGATTCCAGCTGAACATCAGGAAAAACCTCCTGAGTGTCAGAGCAATACGACAATGGAACCAATTACCTGGGGAGGTGGTGGGCTCTCCCACACTGGAGGCGTTCAAGACGAGGCTGGACAGCCATTTGTCAGGGATGCTCTGACTTGGATTCCTGCATTGAGCAGGGGGTTGGAGTCGATGGCCTTGTAGGCCCTTCCAGCCCTACTATTCTATGATTCTGTGACTTCAGCACACCTGTGCATTTTCCTTTTGCTTATCCGTGCTTTTGGACACGGCATCCTCCACAGTGAACCATCACAGCTAGTGATGGGCAAACAAACATACCCTGTCAGGAAACACAATTAGCTTCCCATGTTACAATTCTCAAAGTTACAGGTACAGACAAAAGTTCTCCATTAATTGGAGATCCTGAAAAAATATAGGCATGCACATCACCAAACTGCATCTTGGAATGTAGCGTGCATGATACCTCGATGGCCTTGTAGGCTCCTTCCAACCCTACTATTCTATGATTCTATGATACGGTATTTCCCCCCCAAACCCATGAGTCACAATGTCATGCATCACCATGTACCCTTCTTTGATTGGATGCTTTCACTTGTGCTGTGTTTAATATAGTTGAGTGACACAGAGCACTGTGGGGGCAGAGGCAGTCACTACAGCACAGTGGGCAGAGGTAGAAATGTACAGCATTCTGAGGAGGAATCCAGTTGTGGAGGATTTAGTTGCTTGTATGTTTTCAGATTGAAATTTTTAAACAGGTTGGTTTGGGCAAAGAGTAGCAAACAGGTGAAAGCAAAATCATTCTGCACACTTGTGCATTACAAATGAAGCATTCACATTTCCTTCAGAAAGTAAGGGGTTATAGCAACCAACATCAGAGAATGCACAAAATGGCAGAGTTTGGATGATAAGTTATACAGACTGTGCAGGTGCTGAACATAGAAATGAACTTGTAATCAATCTCTGTTTGAATTACAAAAAGAATAACGTTTGTTAGAAAGAAGTCTAGGTTCATTACAGATTCGGGCATTACGAACCTAATGGATTCAAACTACGAACCAACCAACTGAGAGTTTCGGTGGCATTCCTAGTCACAGCCAGGCCCACCCCACCTAAGGGATCATATCTACCAAAATGTAGAGTATTATCTGTATACTGCTATTCTAAATGATAAAACCAGTACTCTCATATGAATTGTTAACCATTAACTAGACCAGCTATAGGTTGAAAAGGGTAGTTAAGTGCTAAATACCTTTGGTTAGTGCAAAAGCAGAACATGTAAGATGTCATGTCTGAAGAACAGCAAAGAAGTGCTGGAATAGCAGAATCATATCTCTCTTAGGATGAATGTTCAGAATGTGTTATATAAACTTTGAGTTACACATAACTGTTTCCTCAGAGTGGGTTCAATTGAAAGGGGATTGATAGATGTTTCTGGTTGGGAGAAGCCATTGTGTTAAGTCCTATCTGAAGACTGTTTCAGTCTTAAAGTGATAGTAGAAAAAGTTCTTGCAGAATAATTAACAACTATGGGATGTTTGCTGGCACAACAGACATACTCTTTCTCTCCTCCCCCTTGCAGCCCTCTGTGCCACTGAGAAATCTGCTCCAGAGTTTTTCCCAGCCCTCCAGAACAGATTTTGAGGGGGTTGGGGGGGGGTGTTGGCTGAAGGGAAATCATCTCCCTCCCGGTTCTACTAACAGAACTGCTTCTGTCAGTGGAAAGACAGCATTGGGTCCAACCTTATGTTTCATTTGTTTATTTAAAACAGTTCTACACAGTTTTTTTCTGGTCAGATCTCCAAAGCTGTTTACACAAAATATCAATAGATAACATCTTAACAACACATGGAGAGCTGATGTTAATCAGAGTAGATGGGATTGGGCTAAATGGACAAATGGACTGACTCAGTACAAGGCAAACTCCTTATATTACCATAGTGGACTAGCTGAGGCCGAGTGTAGATGGATATTTGCATCCAAATGCACATCTCATTGAAAGTACTAGATCTGGATGTCAGTGCAGATGCACTGCATTACTTCCTATGGGATGCGTACTTGGATATGCATATGAGTGTGTGTTGTTATCCATATTCTGCCCCAGCTGATCATTCTCACATGGCTAGGGCTGGACTGGGGCAAAAGTCTTGCTGTGCATTGGTGGTGGTAAATGAATCTTCCAGTGGAGCATGGCAAGGCAGGAAGTGTCAGCCCTGCTTTATGGGCAATGGAGATGTGTTCCCACTTTGTTCCTTCAATGGAAGGGCATTGTTTAACCTTACTGATGTTGCCATGCAGCCAAATCTGATTCGTTCTGTGGTACTCACTATGTTATCTGTTGGATCAGTCAGTGAAGAAGCCCTCCAGGCAAAAGTAAAAAACGGTGTCAAAGCAACAACAGATTGGGGAAAAATTGTGACTGAGATATATAGATATAGATGGATAGATAGATATATAATCTTCCTTAAGAAAAGCACTCAAAACTACACTCTTCCTCTCATAAAGCTTTTAGATTGACACAGTAAATTCTGAAAATTCAGACATGTTGCCTGGTGTGTCATTATACTGAGTCTTCAGTCCTCAGTTTAAAGACCTATCCCTCATGGGTGTTGGAGTTAGAAAGCATAGCTTTCATTTACTTTCTTCCTCCACCTACTGTCAAACTCTCATTTGAATGGGCAAATTCAATATCTATCCTCTGCAGCTGATCAAAGAGTTGGTAGCTATGCTGTTCCACAGAAACAGAAGCACAGAGTCAGTGAGATTATGGCTTTCATTGAACCACTTGATAGTTTAAAGTTGATGCTGCAAGCTTTTGAGTTCCACTGATGAAAGAGCAGTGTATCAAGTCTCAAGAGCCTATTGTAGCCTTTCTTTAGACACCTCAGATTGTTAACAGTAACTGTTTCTCAAAACAAATATGGCTGAAGAAGCTGTGTGTGGGCCCCCTCCCCCAAATAACTACTTACTTAGCAAGTGGAACGCTGTCTTAAGTGGCATGTATATTACTTGCTGTAAGAAAGGAGTTTAAATCATACTTTATTATAGTAGTTCTGTACACTGTTGTGTTCATCTGTATATGTAGATCGGTAAAACAACGTATGGAGAAGTGGAACCATTTTAGCAATTCACAATGTACATTATCTAATAACATATTGGAGAGGTGCTGATCAAGTGTGTACAGTGATATCTGGGACACTCAAACATTCCAGAAGAGTCAGTTGAAACAGGAGCAAAGAAGGGGAGGGAGCATGAAAGCAAGAGAGACTCTGACTGTGGGCAGGCATTTGGGTTCTGAGGCAGTATGCCTCTGAATATTAGTTGCTGGGGAACAACAGCAGGAGACCACTATTGCTGTCTTGTCCTGCTCATGGGCATCTGCTTGGCCACTTGGGGAAACAAGATGTCCGACTAAACAGGGCCTCAGTCTGATTCCGCAGGACTCTTCTTATCTTCTTATGACAGTGTGGATTGACCACAGGCCAAAGTATCATATGGCCCCACAGATCTATGGGAGGAGGTCAGCTTGGCCTGTTGCTAATCTTACCTTGGTTTGGCAATACAGACATTTCTATTTTGTATGAAACTGATCGTTCTTAACTATCGTTCACTTATTACATTTTTACCCCACTGTTCCTCCAAGGAACTCAATGCATCCTCCTGTTTTGTCCTCACAATAATGCCCTGCCCCTTTTATCCTCACAATAATCATGTGAGGTAGGTTAGACTTATAAATAATGAGTGGTTTAAGGTGACCCAGCAAGTTTCATGGCTGAATAAAGATTTGAATCCAGGTCTGCCCAGTCCTATTCTGACATATTAACAGCTGCATCACACTACCTTTAGATCTTAGCTTCTCCAGTCATGACTTGTTTCTTATTTTGAGTCAATACAATTGCTAATCCTAAGCATTGTTTGTGACTGTATGTAATAGCTACACATGCATTCTTCTTTCAATGAATATTACTTTTCGCTCAGGTTTGCACTTGCCCTCCTGTGGAGTACAGCATAATATTGTCAGAATGATATTGCCAGCTCTAATTTTTTTTAATATAAATTAATCACTCAGATAATGAGATTACTTTTAAATCCCTGAGACTATTAAAATTAATTGTAGGTATATTTTCTGAAGTTTCTAAAGCTTAAAAAAAATTGTTTGGCAAAAAATGTTGGTTACAGTGGAATTGTCCTTAAATTAGAACATGGTTATTGTGTATCTCAGGTACAATAAGAAACAGAAACAATAGAAAATACACTGCTGGGACTACTGGTTTCATGTAATCCACCCAATGAACATTTGTTACTGAATGGATTAATAATAATATCAACAGCAACAATAATACTAAAAGCCCTGGTAAGTTGAAGGAAATCTTGGAGGCTTCTATGCAGACTTGACAATGTCTTTTCTAACTCTCCCACTTTTAGGGCTGTTCAAGAGTTGAGCTACATGTAATGCAGCACGTCTTGGCCAATACTACTTCAGTATGAACACACAAGACTTAAATGTTCCATTCCGATGACAAAAAAAGATACCCTGATCCAGCAAGGCTGATCAGTGCATGAAATCAGCTGTGCATGTGCAAAAACGGTGCTATATGGGGTTAAACACGTCCCGCCGCATATGAGGCTGCACTTGCATCCACTAGCAGATAGCGCCGTCAGAGATGATAGCACTGATGAAGCCTGTAAATTTTCTCTGCCCCCTGCCCTAAATTTTTATTTACAAACAAATAATTATAAAACACTTTATAATGTTGTCTTTCAAAGGCCTGCAAACCAGATGAATTGCCCTTCCCCTACTTCTTTGGTGCCCCCTTCAGAACTTTAGGCTGGCTACAGGCCTGGCACTGATCACCTGTTGGGAGAACACAGACCCAAAACAGGAACCAGGAATGCAGATTTCTCCCACCACCATCTATGCTAAGTACCTAAATCCATTTGTTCTAAGAAATATTTAAAGATGAGAGAAAACTGCCAGGTACTGCTGAGATTAGTCAGACAGCACACATCAATGAATTTTTTATTCCCAAAAGGAACTCATATCTAAATAAAATATATATGAGTAAAAGAAACAACCTATCTCTGCCTCCTAGATTAAACACGCCTTTTGTATTCCTTAATGTATTGCGTAATTTCACTAAGGTAGAGGGAGATCATGAGCCCTCTTGAGCCCACAGTTAAGTGATAAAAGGGGTTGATTGTATGTATCATTTTGTGGTTTATACCTGCAGCAGATCCAAGGTCTGAACTCTAGCATCTCCAGTTCAAAAGGACAAAGTAAGCAGATGTCTTTCCTATACTTACTGAGACTTTGGAGAGCCACTGCTAGGCAGAGCAGGCAATCCTGGGGTAGATGGATAAATTGCCTACCCTAATATAAATTATCATCTTGTGTTCCTTTTTCCTCTTATGGCAATTACATATGTAATTAGGATTGAAGTATGAGAGACGTCTCTTCTGTTTCCTGAAAGTCAGGTCATGGCCAAAACATCATCACCAACCGAACTGAGAATAGGACCAGGGCAAGAAAGGGAATGGCATCTGCAACAGATACAATATCCAGTCAGTGAAATTTCCAGCCATGTAATTTCTGTGGTGCAGCAAACAAGTAGGGAACATTGCCCACCACAAAACCAGTATATGTATTTCAGCGTGGCAACATCGTGGCAGCAATGATTCCTAGATGATTTTCGTGAAATGATAATTATAGAGACTTCAGATGGGCATTAGTGAAACAAACAAAATAATTATAGGAAGATGTGCAGGATGATAAATTGCATACGTATCTCAGAGACCAGACCAGAACTCCTTCTCTCTCCAATCTCTTTCCAGCACTTCTCTTACTTTCTGGCTATACTTGCACCCAAAAGCCCTGTTCAGACATGATGTCTGAATAGTGAACGTGGGGCCTTTCTTATCATTTCTGTATCTTCCCCCCAACTACGGAACACTTAACAAATTTCCATGTCATGAGATGGGATTCAGACATTCTCACAGCTGGAAAAAGCCTCACCCACATAGCACTGATTGTCAGTAGCCATGTCTCTCTGTAAATGTTTCAGTCAGGCCATAATCTTGCCTTCACAGCTGACCAACTGATAAGGAGAAGGACTTGCTGTCAGTGTGTTTTTACTGTATAATCAGTGAAGAGAAGATACTGCCTTCCTTTATTAAGAGCACCTAGCTCAATTGGGCTATAAGATGCATGCTATGAAACATGTCGGTAAAATAGGAAATGCTCAACTTTTTGTGTAGCGTGAGTTTGCATGTGTGAAAAGATCTGGCTCCAGTTTGTGAGCATTTTAAAGGGTTCAGTGCCATGTGTGAGAAGAAGCATCACATTTTGCTATGTAATTCACTTGCTGGCACTGATGAGGGATGATTTCCCCCCCAGTGTGGCATAATATTAATGTTTCTCCCTGCTGGCTTCCAAGTCTGTGGGTCAAAGCTCATGTTTCACAACATGGAACAGCCAATCATAAATCTCCTTAAATCATGTGCAAGGCAGGAGAGGGTCACTGCAGGGAAAGCTAGTCAGTCTGAACAAAGTGGCATTGATGCATGGAAGGAGGAGGAGACTGACTTTGGACAGGTATTGCATGAAGCCATTTGCAGTCTTTTGAAGGACTGCTGTCCCTATTTATGCAACACATTAGTAAGGCAATTATTGATGATGAAGTTATACAGCAGACTTCCCCAACCTGGTCCCCCCCCCCCCCGAAATGTTGAACTACATCATCTCCAGCCATCAAGGAAGGCTATTATACTTAGACATGGTGTTTTACAAATAAGCAAAAAAGAAAAAAAAAGACAGATCCCTGCCCCAAAGGGTTTGCAGTTCCAAGTCTGGCAATGTGGAGAGAACAGAGGAGATGAAAGAATCAAGAATAAGAAGGAATGGCACCCCTTCTCAATCAGTATTTCTGGCTTCTTTGGTGTATTATTCAATATGCACAGGTTCTGTTAAGTCACAGAGCACCCTTGAATGACTGTGGCAGACAGAACCCCCGTAAGAATAGACCCTGATGGCCAAGCTAGATATCTACGGCTTTGGGAAATTAAGGCTGTGATCCTTTACACATTTGCCTGGGAGTAAACTCAGTGGGACTTACTTATGAATAGACTTGTATAGGATTGCACTGTAAGAGTCTCATTCATACATTACATTTTTCATAGAATACACAGGATCAGCTTGTAAGTTGCCCACTGAAATGTAATGTGCAGCCCTGGCGCAAGCTCTCTTGCTGCCTGAGGCAGGAGAGAACACGCACTGCTGCCACATCGTGCTCCCCTTTACCTTTGCCACTGCCGCCAACCACCCTCTGTTTGCCTTCTTATATGTGGCCAGAAGAGGTGGTTGAGAGCTGCATGGCCAGGATAAGAGCTAGACCAGATTTTGTGAGACCCCTGCAACTGCTTCTTCTGGCCACATGATTCTCCATACAACACAAGGCAAACAGGGAATGGGTGGCTGCTCTAGAGAGCCCCGATGGCTGCTCTCTTACTGCAGTAAATGCCACTGTGGGAGAGCAGCTGGCGAGGCTCTCCAGAATACCTGCTGGAGGCAGTGGGGTAGCAGATTGGCCCTGCATCAGGGGGCAGGGAACTGGGGAGCAGTGCATTTTGCTGCTCCTCCCACTCCGCCACCTGATGTGGGTGCCTCACCCTGCTTCATGGGAGAGCCAGCCCTGGTAATGTGTGAGCTTTATTCATGTGAATTGCTTTGAACTCTGTGCTGGGACCTGGAGACCTTCAGTAGGGTGGTAGGGAAACAATTCAGGTGTACACTATTCACATGTTCACTCCAGTGCAAAATCTACACAGATGTTCAACAGCAAGATTTCCCGTATACTGCAGTGTTGGGAGCTACTCTGCACATTTAGTGAGGATATAATTAATATGCTTTCTGCTAATGGCGAAGTGAATGGACCTTGGACTCCCTTATGCACAGGGCAATCTCTGTGAGACACACATGATTTCCTTTGTATCTAAACAAAGAAGGATCAGTGCACAGAAATTAATATAAAAATACAGTTCTGGAAGTGCAATAAGCATGAACATGCAAAATAATGATAGCCACCCTCCTAAAAGGGATGCTCGAAATCACTTTGCAGATTGCATGTGCAAATGTTTTCTCTCTGTAGATAGATAGAGATTTGGCTGAGAACTAGAGACAGTAGATGATTCTGAAATGGCGGTGTGTTTGCATGCATGTGTAGACACACACACACATCATCATAGGTCCATGAGGGTTCATAGACACCCTATTGGTAAACAACTTTATTCCAGAAGCAAAAGATTTTATTCTCCTTAAGAGTTTTATACTGAATAGTATTATTTTCATTGTATGGAACATCCAGTAGCTTTTCACAGATTTCATTCCTTTTGATCGTCATTAGGTCACTTAGGAGAAGGGATGGCGGAGAATTTCTCCACAAATCTCTGGGAGGCCGAATGCCAACGCATTCGGCCCCCCGAAATTGGTGGTGAAATTCTCCGCCGGCCCCCCCCGGGATGGAACTTACCGTGGCCGAATGTCCCTCTCGGCGGCGGGTCCCGGCAGTGGTTCGGCGGCGTTTCGGCAGGGGCGGGGGCGGCGGCCGGTCTCCTGACCGGCTGCCGCCGCCGCCATTGCAAAAAAAAAAAAGTAAAGTAAAAAAAACCCAAAACACACCCGTGATAGGCTACGTAACGATTTACGTAGCCTATCACAGATAGATTTCCAAAGTCAGCCGTGATAGGCTACGTAAATCGTCACGTAGCCTATCACGGGTGACTTTGAAAAAAAAAAAGTGCGTACGCAAATGATGGCAGCCCATGGGCGCTGCCATTTGCGTTCCTTATTTTGGCACGTCTAGTCTACGTAAACATTTACGTAGACTACGGCGAAAATAAGGGAACGCTATTTGCGTTGCCCTTATTTTCGCCGTAGTCTACGTAAATCTTTACGTAGACTAGACGTGTCAAAATAAGGAACGCAAATGGCGGTCCCCATGGGAGCCGCCATTTGCGTACGCGCTTTTTTTTTTTTTTTCAAAGTCACCCGTGATAGGCTATGTGACGATTTACATAGCCTGTCACGGCTGACTTTGGAAATCTAGCTGTGATAGGCTACGTAAATTGTTACGTAGCCTATCATGGGTGTGTGTGTGTGTTTTTACTTTTTTTTTCGCGGCCAGGTAGACGGGGCGCTCCTACCCAGCCTGAATTTCACCGGCGAGGGATGGGGCGCCCCCCACGGCCTGAATTTCGGCTGGGCGAGGTGGGGCGCCTCCCCCCCCTCGCCTGAACTTCGGGGGGAGAACCGAAGCACCTCCCCCCCACCGCGAAGCAAGCTTCGAGAACAGGTAAGGGACTTTCGTCCATCCCTAGGAGAAACTCATTCGCTCAGCAGAAAGTCATTAGGTCAGCTGTTTTGCTCCAATTTTTGAAAGCTTCCAATTGTCCCGATAGTCCTATTTTGAATAAATGGGGTGGTCTGACAGCTGTTTACATCTATCATAATTCTTATTTACTTAATAATTTGTTGCCCTGCGTTAAATTTGAGATTATCACTATGAAGCTCTTTAAAAATGCGGTGTATCTAGGGGGTTTTCCCTTTAAAATAATATGAAATGAAAAATGACACGCTTGCTGTAATGCACACCAAATAACACGAGGAGTAGGGATTAGCCTGATGTTATTTACTTTTGAGAATCAGTTTTGATAGGACTTTTAAGTGCCCAAACCCATGCTTGTAATCAACAACTGCTGCTTCTCACATTTTTGCAGCTTAAGCGAAAACAACTATTATCCAAGCCCCCTGCAGTGATAAGTGAATGTGTCAGTGAAATTATTTTAAACACTTCCAATTCACTAAAAGTGTGTATTTATTTTCTGTATCTGCAAGCTGTTTGTATAATTTTACCCTTTTATTTAGTTGCACTATAATATCAAATTACTCTTGGATCATTTTGGTGTAAAACATCTTACTTAAAAAAAAAAGATGAACTGAAAAAACACACATTTTTCTCTAGTTCATACATCTCCCTCCCCTATGATAGTTCAAAGAACATTTATTTAAATGTGGGCAACATACAGTTGTCAGGTGGGCCAAATGTTCCAAAATAATGGGCTGCAGTTGAGAATATTGAGGAGGTTATGCAATGATCTAAAATTTTGAAATCATTTTCAGCTGTGAGGAAGGAAGGTTTTGGTATAAATTCAGCAGATATCAGCCTCTTTGCACTGTATGGGCATATATTGTGCTTAAGGTTTAATTTATTTAGGGCACAATCCTATACATGTTTAGACAGAAATGGTCAATTCCCATGATGTGCCCTTAATGTTTATTTATTTAATAGATGTCTAGCCCACTTTTAGGGTAAAAAGCAGATTACGACCTACCTTACAATGCAAAGGATTGGATCCAGGTACCTGCCTGTGGAAGGGAAGCCAATTTTCTCCTCCCCTCCTCTTCCCATCAACCCCCAGAAAATTCATTCTCAAGGGTCAGAGTTCCTGCTGAGTGGAGTGGGTTGTGTCATGAGGGGACAGAGGGGAAATGTGACTCTCTACCTGATTTGCTGTGATCACTACCATTTGGCAAGATCTCCTGATCCTCTAGGGAGCATTTTTGGGGGGCCTGGGAACTGGTGGGCAAAGGAGTGGGCAGGAAAGTCAGCTTCCACCTGTTCCTTTCCATGGATGGATATCTGCATCTGGCTTAATATACCTAACCAAACTATAAAAACAATAAACAATATTCAGTAGTGCTGTGATGAATCCTGCCCCCTATTTTCAGGAACTTTTTCTCCCCCTCTGAAAGAGGCATTGTTTTTTCTGCCTCTTTTGCAGTGAAGGGGAGAATTTAGGAGAATTCTCTCCTTGGGGAGGGGGACAAGGTTTCCACATACCTTTTAAAGTGTAGGCGAGTCTTGAGGGGTCTTTCTATTTTTTTTTTTTTTTAAACCTTGCACTTGCAGGAGCCCAGGACTGTTCTCCAGCTGGGAATTCTTACTGAATGCCTATTGGAGAGAAAAAGTTCACATGGACTCCTGAGAGTTCATAAAGAACTGCCAGGCTGGAAAAGAGGCCTGGGCTCCTTCAAGTGCAGAGGGTATTAAAAAAAGAAGAGAAAAAGACCCCTCCAGAATTGCCTACATCTAAAAAGGTATGTGAACCCTGACCCCCTCCCCAAGGAGAAAATTCTCCGAAATTCTCACCTCTCCCAGCCTCTTTCGCTAGAGTTTTCATTTTGTCCCCATCCCCACCCCCATGAAATGCTGAAAATGGAAGAATCAAAACTTTCAGCACAGCACTAATATTCAGTACATGAATCATTAAAATAACCAGGATAGCAACAGATAAAAACCCAGTTAAAAGCACAGTGCAACTAAAATTAACCAAATCAGACCGGAATAAATAGGACTTTAAAATTCTCCTAAAGATCAACAAAGAAAGGGCATTCAAAAGCTGTGGGGCCACCAAAGAAAAGGCTCTGGGCCTGGTACTTGCTAATATCATGGCTCTCACCAATGGAACAGCAAGCAGGGGCCTCAGGTGCTGATCTGAAAACTCAGGCAGGCTCTGTTTGATGTAGTGCAAGGTCCTACCCTTTACTAGAGTATTAGGATGAAACCATACATTACAAGAACACAGAGCTGAGTCTGAAAACAGAAGCCCCGTGTTGAGTCCCCATCCACTCAACGTCTGATGCAGCCCACTCTATGACCTAGCATAATTGTGGTTTCTCACATCTGGTTTACATTCTTGGCAGCTACTGCTGAGCCTGGGAAATGTATCATGAAAGACTTGAGGACCCTGCGTGAATTGTGCTACGTATTAGGAAAGGAGACTTGACAAAGGGCTTCTGGTTTTGGTGACATCCTTCATGCTTTCTTGTTTCAGCCCACCCTTCACCTCAAAGCCCAACTGCCCACCCTACTCTCTCCTCTGCTGCAGCGGCTTATTTAGCAGCAGGGAGTGGAGGGTCAGTGTTGAATCATGATAGTGACCAAACTATGTATTTCCCTGGAGTTTCATCTCCCAACATAGTTTTGTAAAAGCAGCTGTAGGGAGCCTTTGGGGCTCCTGGAGAAGAGGTATCGAACCCTTTCCCCTTGGACTGCAGCCCCAATTCAGATGATACCCACCCCCAGCTGCTATTAGTTGCAGAGGAGAAAACCTGTGGGCTTACATTTTTGGCCTCCTTCCAGCCCAGGGATTCTTAGCATGTATCTGCACAGAAACTTCTAGGGATGGGTGGATTCCCTACCTGCTGGTCCATGGGGAATCTGCCCGCGGCGGAGGGGGGGAGGCGATCCATTCCTCCCTCCAGAATTATCTGGCCGGCTCCGCTCCGCAGCGATTCTGTGGAGCCACCAGCCGGCTCCGAAGTGCCAGCAATACGGCCATCATGCTGTATCGCTGGCTGAAAGGGACTGACTGTGGACGCAAATGGCATCCAGGATGCCATTTGCGGCTGTAAAAGTCTTAGCTTGAGGTAAATGCAGCCATAAATTTATTTTACGGCCCTGCTTTTCATTCACACGATAGGCTATGCAAATCTGAAGAGGATTCCGCGGGGAGGCAGAGGCAAGTGTTCCGTTCCGCCACGGACTCTGGGGGGGGGGGATTCTTTAGAATCTGGCCTCATTGGAGTCCATGATGGAATTCTCCTCCATCGCTAGAAATGTCTCCTGCTCTGATTTCTGTGGTTTAGTGCCTGTTAGTCATGTTGCCCCACAAAACAATGTATATTCTGTGATGATTGCAGGATAAACCTTTGCTGTTTCTGTATGACTTTCTCACCATTATGGTGAGATTATGCCTATCTGTTGTGAAGATGTGCAAGGAATCAGCATGGACCCAACATTGGGTATATGCAGCATTTTTACAGCAGCCTATCCAGTCTACCCTTAAAACCTTGTGCAGATGCAGTGTTAAAAAAAGCAGGAGGAGTTGTTGTTATAGCTGGAAACTGGCAGCCATCAAACAGAACCTTACTGGGGGAAAGGTATGGGCAAATATCAATTCCTTGGAATACTAAAGGCATTTAACCTTTTAAATGCCTTCTTGCCTGTATGTCAGGCAAGTTTCAGATTACTCAGAGAGAGAGAGAGAGAGATACAGCAGTAGGTAAGCAACAACATCTTAAATCTCTTTTCTTTTTCTTTCTGTGTTCATTCATCCTTGTTACTGTTATGAAGGAAATTCAAAAATGATAATGCAGATATGTCAGTGGTCTCAGAAATGCCAGCCAAGACGTTTTGTGACATGGGGATGGGGAGGCTTTTTTATTTTATTTTTTGCATGTTCCAATAACAAGCAAGAAAAATGGTTTTATAGTGATTTAACAAAACAGGAGACAAATGCTGGCACCATGCAAAAGGACTGAATTACACACTTCATGAACCAAATTAGTACCACAGTGCTTTGCTTTGTTTGAAAGGTGATGTGCATTTATGGGCCCATTTTTCAGCAAGATAAATATGACACGTGCCAAGTCTTCCCCGAAGTAAATATTGTAAATAATAAAAGACTCTGCCAAGGAAAGCTGAGAAATGACTTAACCCTCGCCTATTTGTACTGTGTGATGCCAAAATGCCACTGGCCAAATTTGTATAACAAACTGCCCGTTTAGTCCTTCAGTATATCGTAGCATAGCCCTTCTTAATTCCCTGCGATCATCAACATTGCTTAGTTTAATTGTGTAGCATTCAAGTGGAAGCAGAATGCATGCCGAAAGGAGAATTCTGTACGGCAGGGTTTTCCAGCCTTGCCCACACGAGGACTCCTCCAGGAGTCCCCTCCATTCTATAAAGCAAAACAACGTGTACTGTCACACTTTCACAATATGTCTCCTTTGAGAAGCACAGCCTGCAGCTCTGATGAGAACCTAGGCTGCTGTTCCAACCGCTCTGAGGTAGACCCGTTTGTCAGCTAGACTGCTTGAGTTAAAACTTAAAAGATGAGTTCTCACTGGCAGACTGTGATGGCACATGTTCATGCAAGGCATGGGCTTGGGCCTGCCTGCATCGGTCTGGAAGCCTTATAAGTTGAGGTGGTCCAACAGGCTATTGGAATATGTACAAATGTTATCTATTTCCACAAGTGCAACATTACTTTTTTGGAGTGGAGGAGGGTTTGCAATCATGATAATTGGGCTGCATTTGCATCTAGACTGATCACATGTAAGACTGGTTTGTACTGGGTAGCTTACGTAGGATCAAAAGCAGCATAAGGAACACCACGGACAAGTAGTGCATGCCTTTACCTTCTACATGGTGGAAGTTTACCTTATGGATTATCTCAAGTGAAGCAGTAATTGAAGGAAAAGGTTAGGAACAATCAAGGGAAGCCCCATCCTCCCATGGGAGGGGGACTGTAGCTCAGTGGTAGAGCACATCCTGTGCATGCAGAAAAGTCCCAGGTTCAATCCCTGACATCTCCACTTAAAAGGATAAGGTGGCAGGTGATGGGAAAGACCTTTGCTTGACTATCAGAGTAGTGCCAGTATTGGTTTAGATGGAGTCTTGACCCATTGTAAATGTCAGCCCAGGCTTCCTGGTTTGGTTTCCTACTCTGATTCAGATTCAGAGCCGGAACTAGAAGAAGCCCAGCTGAGATAGGGAGTGGGAGAGGAAATTCCCCAAGACTCTTCCAGCGTCAGCAAAGAATCTTGCCAGGGGCTTATTGAACAGGAGGGCCAGGCTGAGGGACTGACTTCCGCCCTCCCCATGGGAACCCAGCCTCTTTGGAGGAAGAGGGAGCAGTGGAATTGACAGATGCCAGAGCCCACCGCTGAGCTCCGTGGGCAGAGCTGAGAGGAGGTGGGAGGCATCCAGCAGATTGGCTGCCCATCAGAAGTTGGGTCAGGAGGGTCCTTCCTGAAGGGAGGAGCCCAGAAAAGCCTGTCCAGCACAGCAGGAAACCCATCCATTTGTTCAAAGGCAACTGTGCCCTGCTTTCAGTGGTTCTCTTACAAAAGTGCTGTTTAGTTTATTAGGTCCAGAGGACAGCTCCCAGCCTTTGTAGTTGCTTCAGGTGTGAAGAGGTGCCATTAACTGAATAAAAGAGTTTGTGAATTGCACAGCGAGTCTCTGTTGCCTCAATACTCAGGTCTCTGTTGCCTCAATACTCAGTGGGAGGGCTTGGAATCCCTGACAATAAGGCATTTCCCTGTTTTATTACCATTGCCAGCATGACCCTCTTATTGTAAGCAGTCAGAACATGGCTCTGTGGTTTCCAGTTCAGTTCCAAGGAGGACTACCATGACTTTAAGAACCATGCAGAATAGAAAATTCCGCCAGGTGTGCTTTCTCCTTCCACCCTGTCATGGCCCGCACATGGAGAAATTGTGCTTCTTAAATGTACAGGTGTTTTCCAAGCATCTGGATTTGAAACATATTAAGGGAAAATGAATCAATCCAGTTTCCTGATGGATCAAGCCAGTAGTAGAAAGCTGTGACCTGGAAATTTCCTACAGAATACTTGCTTGTAAAGATGATAAAGAATGCACTTATTCTCAGCAGGAGCTGAGTTTTTCTGTCAAGTTAGCAATTTTCCTAACCTTCTGAATCAATAACTGCTTTGCTTGAGATAATCCAGGAGTGTAAAATTATTATTATTACTACTACTACTACCACTACCACTATTATTATTATTATTATTAAAGTTTAAAAAAACACCCCAGAGTTACAAATTACACAGATGATATTACTCACCTTCCTTTCTCAGCATACAACCATGTGTTTTGCCTTTATGGATAAATACTTAAGTGGTGCACCCTCTTTTATGGTTATGTGGATCCTGTTACAGAATCCGGACCCAAACATTGTAACAAAGCCATAAAATAAATTTTGGGTGGCTTCAGACGTTCTCTTCTGGATTTCTTTTTTCTGCACAATGGGTAGTGCCCATTTTAAATCAACTTATTTTAAACCAACACTTGTTTCATTTAAAGCCCCAGGTAAATGCAACCCTACAGTACCTTTTCGGTGGTGCTTCAAATGTAAGCATCTTGTGTGTGTGTTTGTGTGTGTTTTAAAAGCCTGATATCTCACTTCATAACAATGAAGTCCAAAAGTTTATAATTTTAGTGATTATTAGATTTGAAGGTCATAATTAATTATTGGGTTACATCCAATGTTAATCCTACTTAGAGTAGACCCAGTGAAATGAATGGGACTTAAGTTAGTCATGGCTAACTTAATTCCCATTCAGTGGGTCTACTCTAAGTAGGACTAATGTTGGATTTAAGCCACTGACTGTGTGTTGTCTGAACTCTCACATAACAAGCCATGAAATTTCATCTGGCTATCTTAATTCAACCCTAGAGTTTTCGGATGAATTTGAAGTGCTGGACATAGCAGAGCTATTGGGATACAGCCACAATTGTACAAGTAGGATTTCCTGCAAACACAAAATTCCAAGGAAAAACAAAACATTGCTATATGGTTTTAACTTTTATTTTGTGAACTGTACAGAGAGCTTCAGCTATTGGGTAGAATCGAAATGCAGTAAATATGTAATAGAACCAGGCTGAACCAAATAAGTAATAGAACGTGTATAGAACCAGGCCATTCATATAACATATAATCTAAGTATGCACCGGCAGCACTGTAGACTAGAAATCAGCCATTCACATAACATTATAATCACAAATCAGAGATACCTTTGTGCTTATCGTGTTTGTGCATGCATGGGTGACTGGATGAAGATTAAGTTAGGTTTTGGCTTCCCTTTTGGAAATAGGAGGAAGTCAGATTTGACACAGTTGTGTAGTTTGCTGACATATGCTTATGTAGAGTGTGGTGCATGGCTGCACATGCATTAAGGTACATTGTAACTGCTGTAAGTGCAGCAGTTTTTTAAGTGACCTGTTAAATATTTGTCTAATGTGGTGTATCTTGATAAATGACTAAAAAGTAGAAATACAAAAACACTCTTACTGAGTCTAGTCCTAATAGTCCAGTATTCGTTCTTCAGTTGTTGCTAGCATCTAATGACACTAGTAATAACCTTTGGATAGCCATTTGTAAAGTTCTAGGCATTGGCATGAAAGGTCTTAATTGCCATAACAAGGCGTTGCCTGCAAAAAGATCAGAGCATGATGGGACGTAAAGACAAAGAGTCCTCTTTCTAGTTTAAGTTCTAGTTCTGATTTAAGAAAGCTACTCTTGATTTATGGATACAGTAATTCCTGAGTTGTTCCTGTGCAAAAAAATCCCCATTAGCCAATATGGGATTTTTGCCTGAGTGTGAGCATTATCAAATCCAGACTAGTGTTTGAGCATTTAGTTACTTTCCCCAAAATAAAACATTCCAGCTCTCCTTGTTGATCTTTCCATCCCAAATCCCCATTTCCTTCCTGCTCTCTTCACTCAGTAAACCTTTGTCATATGCTAAGGCCATGCTGTCAGCATCAGAAGTAGAGAAGAGTTATAGGAAGAACAGTAGTAAAGGATCTGCTATGGGAGCCCTCCTCCAGATGGAGATTTCCCTGGCAGATTAATTTTCTGGTTTTATGGCCATTTTGTGCCAGCAAAACAGCTGCACCGGAAGCTACCATAAGGTCCTCTATTTGCTTCCTGGATTGTACAAAACATTGTAAAATATTATGTATAGCATGCATAAAATATAGGGAATACAGCTTTGATGTCTGAATTTCTTGATATGGGAGTCAAGTTGAGGATCTGTGAAAATCAATGAGATTTCTGTCAGTTTGCTTAGTGGGCTTCAGAGTTAGATCCATTCATCTTTGTCCCATCAGCCTTGAAAAATAAGTAAAATATGTAAGGACTTGCACTGATTAGTCAGGACAAAGCAGTCATGCTTGTGCTACATGTCAAAGAGCCTGTTTCTGATGTAAGAAAGTGATCTTATGAAGGTGACCTAGGAAAGTGATTTTATGAAGGTTATAGATAGTATAAATAGCAAGTTATCCATGTGCTGAACTTGTTTTCCACTGATCTTCAGCATTGATTTTACCATGGCAGGGGCATAACACAAAGCCATATTCCCACATGGCTGTGTGAATTGTTTCAAAGAAATGATAGCAAATCAGGATGAAAGTAAATTATAATCCCTCTGGGTAGACGTCACGCCGTGGCCTCTACATTCTGTACAGGACCCAGCACGCATGTGGCATTACATAAATGGTGTTAAGTAGCAGCAGTAGTGGTCATAGTGGAGATACTATTGGCTTTTCTTTTACATTTATTTTACAGGGAAATCTAACAGAGAAGCCAGGTAGCAAACCTGAGCATGAACTATATCTGCACTCGTTTTTGTTTTTCCAAGAATGCCAGCAAATATCATCATTGCTATGAAATGCTAATACATTTTATAGATCTCAGAGCTCTGGCTGGACACCTTTAAAAGTCAATTTTCAATGACAGCCTCCCTCCCCCTTTATATTATATAATATATATTCCAGTGACATATGCCTCTAATCAGGCTAGATGCTTTTGCAGAGCTCTGAAGGACACACAGTCTCTGTAACATCTCTCTGATAATATTGTCATATTCTTGGAGCACAAGACCCATTTTGAAACAGTAATTTGGTCCCTAAAGAGCTCTTTAGCCTCTGCCTTGCCTGCCCACCCTGGCCAAGTGTCGAAGAGAAGCAGTCTAAGATAGATGGTCTGGACTTGTGTAGAGTAATTTAAACCATCCTGCTTTTTTCTTGCTTTCCTAGTGGAGAAAAATTTACTCAGGAATGTAATTATTTGTTTATTTTTGCTCTCAAGTGTTCCTTTTCTTTCTAGTGTTTTATTTGTGTGTTTTATTTCCATTTTCCATAGGAAACCTTTATTAGAATGCAGATGAAACTTGACTTCTGCAAAGGGATTAAGTGGAGGTTCTTTAAGTAATAAATCTAAAAGCATATTACAAGCAAGGAAAAGGGATTTCCCTAGTGTTTTTGGATTTATAAGTGCCAGAGGCTAAACAACTTACAAAGGCACTAAGATTGCTCCTTTTTCCTCCCCCGCCCCCCAGTGTAGGACATGCTCTAATATTGTGACCTAGCTGAAAATTAAGCTGGTTTACTAAGTAGAAAACATGTAGAGTAATTGAAAATGTGTCATGCAGACAGGAATCCAACACTGTCCTGTTGGAAAGATTACACTGATTTGTAGGGAATGCCCTAATCCCAGTGACACAAGATCACATCGACTCTGTATTCTTTCATAACTGGTAGAATGTAAAGGGAGGATAATAATATGTATGGTAGACACTGTGAAAAGAATGCTCCAGAGGCTTTGCCACGGTGTTTCTTTGTTAGGCCATTTAAGTTTGCAGGTTATATTTTTGTAATGTTTTGAAGAAGGTGTGTTATGTTTCCCACAAGGAAAAGCAAGAAAAGTAAAGGATATGGATAGGATGTTGTCCTAGGGAAAAAGGCACAGAAGATTTTGGGAGGGATTTGTGAGGGCAGTGCTTGTAAGAAGAACACAGTAAAGGGAGAGGAAGTTCACTTTGAATAAAGCAAAGTCTCAAAGAAGCTGAGAAAGAAACAATCTGTATGACTTGAAATCAACAAATCATCACAAGAAGAGGTGTTGAAAGTAAGGATTTCCTTTAGCGGTTGGTTCCCAAACTGTGGTCTGTGGACCCACTGATGGAATAAAATGCAGATGCATTTGATCCCACAAGGGAACGATTAGAAGGACAGACTGCCACTGCCATTTTGGATCAGTAGCAGCTGAGAATTTGAATTCTGATAGGAGGAAGCAGATGGTGGTCTATGAAATGCTAGGAAGAACGTTGGCTATTTTAGTGTTTATAAAAGGGCTACGTGTCTGTGACCCATGGTAAGACAGTTCACAAGTCTGTATCCTACTCTAGTTATTGATCCCCGTGAGAGGCTGATAAAAAAGCCTGGTCAAAGTTTTGCTTTGAATCAGATGCAATAATTAAATGAGAAAAAGCACATTGGGAGGCTGTGTGGCTGTTGTTGTTTTAAAATAACCTAACAGACAATTAACTGTGAGTGTGTGGGGATTAGCAGGATTCATATACAAACTTTATCACATTCCATAATCTGTTGCAATCACGTGCGATCACTTGCACTCTAAACAAACAGTGAACCATTCATTCACAAGATCTGCATTCAAATGGTTCTCTACCATGAAGTGAGTGCAAAACCAAAAAATGTGTGCAGCTGGGGGGAAAAAATGTTAGTCTACTCCATGGATTTTCTCACATCATCTACTAAAAAATCAGTTTCAGATTCTACTCCTGGGACAACCTGATATTTTAAATGCCTGGCCATTATTTTTAGGGCTTAAAAATGCAAACCCAGAATTCCAGTGCTATCTAGCACATTGGGCTCCACCTTTTTTCCTAAACAACCAATAAACAGATCAATTGAATGCTTTGATGGCACCCTCTATGGGTATACTTTCAAAAATGACTTCTGATATTGTCCAGTATTTCAGGTCAATGACTGAGTTGGAGGAAGAATAGAGAACCAGAAAGCAATTTCCCACTCTTGCCGTTTTGTATTTAATGCCAGCTAAACCATAGTTTAGCTTGACATTCACAAGCCATGGTGACCTTTGAATGCGTGCACTGCCCTCTCCTCCTGAGTTCACTGTTACAGTAGCACTTGAGGGAACTCTGGCTAGTTTAAACTCTATTTAGTTGAAACAAGCCATCATCAAACTATGGATTATGATCCTGGCTTGTTGACTAACTAGAGTTAAGACTGTTTTTATTGGTCTGTGAGTGCAGTATGAATTGATTGATTCATTAGTAGATCTAAGACTAACCAGAATTCCCTGGGTTTGGCCATAATGGAGAACACTGTTTAGTTTAAACCCTGAAGCAAATGCTTCCAGTCTCCTCCTCTGAGGCATGGAAAAGGAGGAGTAGCAAGCATAAAGCTTGCTGAGGTTCATGCATGTATTGGCACAGGATAGGGCACAGGAGAATTTTATTGGCACAGGATAGGGATGGGAGGATCAGGAAAGCTCAAGCTTGCTGAGATTGTCTGAGCTCTACTTTGAAGTTTGATCTGCCTCACTCCCATTTCCATTTGTAACCTGTCTTTATTTTTATTCAAATGGGGAAAATGTGCATTTCTGTGCACACTTTTCGTTCACTGACTAAAGTGTGAAAATGTGGGCTTAACCCCCCCCCCCTGCATTTTAAAGTGCATATTAAAAAAAGACATGATTGCAAGCTGGGGAATGTGCAAGGTTTTCCCCAGCCCCCAAAGCATTTGCACTGTGAATAGGGGCCATAAATGAATCACAACAACATTTTCATACATCTCTAGTACAGGATGCCTTCTGAAACTGTTTCCCTCTTCTTTTAACTTAATTTAGGACAGGTTAATCCACAGTTTACTACCCAATATTAATCCTTTCCACATTACATTAAAAAAACAACCCCGAGTGATTTATGGGACCTAACCAGAGAAGCATCCTGAATCACATCTCTCCTAATCTTTCCTTTCTACTTTGCCATGCTGATTCTGTCTGCACAGAAGCAGGATATTCCTTATTCTCCTCTCCCCCTGCCCCCATTTCATTCTCCTAGCCTGGTGGTTTCACTTGTAACATTGACATTCACTGTGCACACACACAAAAAGTATGGAGAGCACAGTGCATTTTAAGAGCCCCTTTTTTATTCCTTCCCTGACTGGGAAAGATGGCACAAAATCTGAAGTAGAAACTGTCAATATATGATGTCTTTTGCAGCTCTCTTTCGTGATCAAATAAATAATTTGTAAGGTTTTGATGACAAAAGGCTGTATCCTCTGCTCAGCTATCACCTGCCAGCACTACCCTGTGCAATCTGATTTAGAGATTTAAGTATAGAAATCTTCCTTTCTGCTGTTTCCCCTGGAAACAGGAGCCCAGCAGAGAGGTTAATCATTTGGGTTTGCAATTCATGGTCGGGGTGGTGGTGGTGGGAGACCCAAAAATAATTCTGCTTTTATGCACCTAAAATGCATTACAAAAAAAGGGTCTTTCAAAAATCTTTGTTTAAACCACAACTCTCAAAATGCTTTTATACATTCACCAGGAAATGTTTCTGAATAGATTTATTATTTACAGTGGTGTGTGCTCAAATCAGATTGTTTTATTGAAATGTAATGGTGTTCATTGACTTAAATCCTATTGCACAATCTTGTCTTTTGGTGTTTATATTTATTTGATTTTATTTGCACTTTTAGTTCAGTTTCCATGCCTCTCCCCCAAAGGCCATCACAGCAGCAATATGGGGGAAGAGTCTTTATTTATTGCATTTATATTCTGCCTTTCTTCCGTTGTAGAATTCAAGTTAGCTTACATTGAGCTCACAGGTGGTCTCCCATCCAAATACTAAGCAAACCTAGATCTACTTAGCTGCATCAATGTTCGACATCATGTCCCTTCAGCTCTGTCCTGGTAGTAGTATAGACATGTATCACCTGATTCCCTTTAACAGATTTATCCTCCCAAACCACGATGTCGTTTAGAGCAGGAGTGGGCAGAAACTAGATCTCTGGATGTTTTGAACTTCACCTCCCAGCATTCCTAACCATTGACCATGCTGGTAGGGGCTTCTGGGAGTTGGTCCAAAACATCTAGAGATCTGCCTTCTGCACACCCCTAGTTTAGAGAAATGGTGTTATGCTTATTTGATATATGGGGAACTGAGGTGTAAAGGGACTGATACAATTTCTCATTCACAGTACTAATACAGCCAGTTGTGTCTCAGCTACTGCCATTACATCTCGGCCGTAGAGTGCACCTCTTGACCTTTCTCAATATGGGCTGGCATAGTTTTCAGCTCTGTTTGGGAGTGTGTCAGGGTAATGAGTTGGTGTACGATTCTGTGGATTCTTGGCTGCGCCTGACGTGCCCCCAAACTGCCCCCCTTTTTTGGTCCCAACACTGGTGGAGCACTGCTGGCAGGGTAGCCATGTTAGGGAAGACTTCCACGCTTCCCTACCCATGTACCTCCCCCTCTGCCTGTAGAAGGGCAGGTCCACAGCATCCGACGGCCTCTAGGACTCCCTCCCAGGGACAATAGCATTGCAGCCATCGTCATCTTAAAAAAAAAACCCACTAAGCCCACGAAACGTTGCCTTTTTCTTTATAGGTCTTCATCTCCTTGATCTTTTTGGTGGCTCTTTTCTGCACCCTTTTTAGGTCTATTATATCCTCCTTGATATGGGGTTACCAGAACTGTACACATTATTCCAAATGTAGCTGCACCACAAGGCATTATGATACAGGCTCTTTTATTTTCAATCCCTTTCCTAATACATATTAGCATGGAATGTGCCTTTTTGACCACAGCTGTACACAAAGTTAACATTTTCACTGAGATATCTACTAAAACCTCAATATCTTTTCTCCTGGTTAATCACTACCAGTTCAGATTCTCCCAGTTCATATGTGAAATTAGGATTTTATTTGTCCTCCAGTGTGTATCCCATTACATTTACTTGCCTTTAATTTCATTTGCCATTTTTGTTACCCATCAATTCAAGCTTTGAAAGATCCTCCTGGAGTTCTGTGAAGTCCACCATCCTCAATAATTTATGCTGGAACCCTATACCTCTTATATACCCTATTTATGCTGGGACCTATACCCTCAAGTGGGGAGTAAGCCTCACTGAATTCAGTAGGGCTTATTTCTGAGTAGACATAAGTAGGATTGTGTTGTTACAATTTTTGCAAAGTTGGCTACCTGCCTACCTCACTGCTAACTCCTGACTCAAACTATTTGTTAATGTTACATAGCATGCCCAATACAGATCATTGGGGCACTCCAGTGCTTACTTCCCTCAGTTATGAGAATTGTCTGCTTACTCCTACCACGTGCTTCCTGTTATTTAACTAATCACCAGTCCATAAGGCATACTGTAGAATTAAATAGATGGTTTGCTTCAGTATATATCAGTATGATCGTTCCAAAGAATGCTTGGAGCATGTGGATGAAATAGTTGCAGTAGGCATAGGATCTCCATTGCTTGCTCATATCCAGGTAAATTGAAGTGGAACGTAGTGACTTTTATGGCTGAAATGGAGAATTCCATTATACTACTCAGTATTCTTGTGGTTGATATTTAAATGGGAAAATCAATGTCATTTCCAATGAACTTTGTCTATGGAAAGAAAAGTCTAACTTCACTGAGTGATTGTGGATATTCAACTGAGGTTGTCCTAATTTTCCTGTATAGCCTATCATGATTCAGTATAATTCCCGGATATCTACAGGAAGGCTGTTTAAGTTGCCATGACCTAATCTTCTAACTGAAACCTGAGTATCTCACACCATCTCTGATGTGTTAACACATTGCACATATCCGCAGGTACCATATGCTGAGATGGTTGTGTAACTGTGAGTCACTGATGTGCCCCTCTGCTTTCTAAATGCTGCTGTGACCTGCACTTTTGAAATCATACAATCACATCAGCATATGGTATCTGTGGGCGTGCATATTTCATAGAATAGTAGGGTTGGAAGGATCCTACAAGACCACTGAGTCCAACCCCCATATTTGTTACCATGTTAGAGGTGACTCAGACTTGAAACTGAGTCACCTCTAACTGAGATTTGTCAAGAACAAGTCCTGCCAGACAAATCTGATCTCATTTTTTGATCAAGTAACCTCCCTTGTAGACTGTGGGAATGCTGTAGACATCATATACCTCGACTTCAGCAAAGCTTTCGACAAAGTGCCCCATGATATCCTGATGAGCAAACTAGCTCAAAGTGGGCTAGATGAAACAACGATCCGGTGGATCCACAATTGGCTACAGAATCGGACTCAAAGAGTGCTTATCAATGGGATCTTCTCAAACTGGGGAGAAGTAACGAGCGGGCTGCTGCAGGGATCGGTCCTGGGCCCAGTGCTCTTCAACATTTTTATTAATGACCTGGAGGAGGAGGTGCAGAGAATGCTGATCAAATTTGCAGATGACACAGAATTGGGCAGGATAGCTAATACTTTGGAAGACAGAAACAAAATTCAAAGTGATCTTGATAGACTGGAGTGCTGGGCAGAAAACAACAGAATGACATTTAATAGGGATAAATGCCAAGTTCTAAACCTCGGAAAAAGAAACCAAGTGCACCGTTACAAGATGGGGGATACGTGGCTCAACAACACTACAAGTGAGAAGGATCTTGGAATTGTTGTCGATCACAAGCTGAATATGAGCCAACAATGTGATGTGGCTGCAAAAAAGGCCAATGCTCTTTTGGGCTGCATTCATAGAAGCATAGCTTCCAAATCCCGGGAAGTACTAGTTCCCCTCTACTCAGCACTGGTTAGGCCTCATCTGGAGTACTGTGTCCAGTTCTGGGCACCACATTTTAAGAAGGATGCAGACAAACTGGAGAGGGTTCAGAGGAGGGCAACAAAGATGATCGGGGGACTGGAAACCAAGCCCTATGAAGAGAGACTGAAAGAACTGGGCATGTTTAGCCTTGAGAAGAGAAGACTGAGGAGAGAGAGATGATAGCGCTCTTCAAGTACTTGAAAGGTTGTCACAGAGAGGAAGGCCAGGATCTCTTCTCGGTCATGCCAGAGTGCAGGACATGGAATAATGGGCTCAAGTTACAGGAAGCCAGATTCCAGCTGAACATCAGGAAAAACTTCCTTACTGTTAGAGCAATACGACAATGGAACCAATTCCCTAGGGAAGTAGTGGGCTCTCCCACACTGGAGGCGTTCAAGACAAGGCTGGACAGCCATCTGTCAGGGATGCTCTGACTTGGATTCCTGCATTGAGCAGGGGGTTGGACTCGATGGCCTTGTAGGCCCCTTCCAACCCTACTATTCTATGATTCTGTGAAACACATCCTAACTCATGCACGTGGCTTATGACTAGGGATTTATAGATCGGTCTGTTTCTGGCCCATGACCATTTCACATGTGTTCATTCATAAGTCTGTTTTGCCCCATTTCCACATTAATTTGCGATTCACAGAAAAGACACACATGAAAATTTGTATTTAAATACATATTTAATACATAAGTTCAAACATATATTCTCACAAAATATGTATTTCTAAACATATTTTCTGTCAAAGTACACGTTTATAAATGTGTTTTATCCTAAAATGCACATGCTGAGTTTTTTGAGCTGAGAATTGCATCATAAAATGCAAAGAAGTATGAAATCTGAGGGATGACTGCATTCCAAGCTGCACATTAGTTTGGAATGTATGGATCAGGTTGGTGAACGTAACAAAATCCTTGACCATTCCTACTTATAATATGAGCTTTTGGGACTTGCTAGGGGAGAAAGATCCGTAGTTGTGGAGTGGTCCCCAAAAAGCCTTTAAAATGCACCACCATCATCATCATCATTCGCATTCTACCCTTGAAAACAAACATCTTCTCAAGGTGACTTACAAAATAAAAATTTAAAACAGTAAAATAATTACATATATAAATACAGTGAACTAAAAGAGCATCATTACAAATACCATTCTGATACAAATAAAAAATAACACTAATAGTGTAAAACCATAGATGTTAAATGTTAAATATGAGCCAGCATCAGTTCAAAGTGGACTGAAACATCCAAGTTTTTAAGGCCTGTTTAAAAGGATCCAGGGAAGGATCCAGGAGTACCTCCCATGGAAGGGCATTCCAAAAAGATGAGGCCACCCCAGAGAAAAGGCACTGTCTCTTCTGCCTACCAACCTGATAGATTTTATTGGTGGACATGTAAGCAGGACCTCCATGGCCAATCTTAGGACCGAGGCAGGTTCAGATAGGCGCAGGTGGTGCATCAAATAACCTGGTCCCAAGCCATTTAGGGCTTTCAAAGTAATCACCAGCACTTTAAATTTGGCCTAGAAATGCACTGGCAACCAGTGCAGTTAATACAGAATCGGTGATATGTTCTGATCTCTTAATCTTCACAAGCAGCTGGACAGCTGCATTGTGCACTAGCTGAAGCTTTTCAACCATCTTTAAAGGTGTTACAATAGTAGTCAGAATGCAACCAGGGCATGAGTAACTGTGGCAAGGTCTGTTTTATATATATAAAGCTTGGAATGCAATCATCCCTCAGATTTCACACTTCTTTGCATTTTGCAATGCAGTTCTTGGCTCAAAAAACTCAAAATGTGTGTGTGTGTGTGTGTGTATATATATATATATATATATATATATATATATGCACACGCACACACACACCATCCATACTTGGTGCAGGGTTGGTAGAAGCAAAAATATGTTCTTGGCTGACCTTAGAGATTGTAATTTGGATTTAATGGATCAGGTGATTGTTTTGTTAGGTGGGATCCAAATCATTTAGTCCTTTCTAATGGAATGGCTTGTGGAATGCTTGGAAGGCTATAGGACAGGTATGGAAAACTGGTGGCCCTCCAGATGTTTTGGCCTACAACTCACCATTAGCTAAGGTTGATGGGAGTTGTAGGCCCAAACATCTGGAGGGCCACATGTTGACTAGCCTTGCAGAACTTGGAATATTGGTGTAGTTTTCTTCCAATGACCCCATTTATTAACATTATGAGATGAACTGCGATGTTTTATCCAGTAAATTATTTAAAACACTTATACTTCACCTTTCCAAAGCAGTTTTATTTAGAAGAAAGTGCTAAAACTAGCAATAACACAAATACAAACAATAATAAATACGAAAGAATCAATAGCAACAGTAGCACGCAGCCACAATGCCTTCTTGGCAGCCATAGGACTTCTGGAAGAGGTAGGTTTTACGTTATTATCAAAACACCACCATAATGGAGGACAGGCTGCAGCCATTGTTCGGTTGATGAGTATCTCATCACTTGCTTTAGCAAGTAGCCATCCTCAGTAGTGGTTAAGTCGTGAGGAGGGCAGCCTCTGAGTTCTGAGTTTTAGCAGGAATCACTTTTAAAAAACACCTGAGTGGAAAGTCCTACATGGACAGCTGTGATTTGGCAACAGACTAGTTATCACTTATAATGGAGGAGTGTATTTAACTACAAAAGATTCTACCAGCAAAACCTACTGTCAGAGAAATATGGCTAAGACTTGTTATGTCGATAAATATGACATTCATGCACTCGTGCTTGATAACTGATTTGAGGCTTTTACACTGAACTGCAAGGCATTACTAAATGAACCTTTCTGCCTCTTGTGTAAATAGATAGATTAATGACATTAAGCGAAACCCAAGCCTGCTGAAATGTTTGCTTCCTTATGGGGTTTTCAATTTCCCTTATTTTTGATGAATGAAGCAATCTGGCAATAAAATCCTTGCACAGTAGGTTAATAATGTCATAGCTGAACTGTGAAATAGTAATGTGTGTACTATCTCTTTGCAAACAATAATCCTTGAAGCCTGATAAATCTATTTTCAACCAACTTGTGTGTTCATTGTTGCCGGGTGCTTCTTCTCTGCAGGCACAAAGCAGTTTGCTTGCAGTCTTTTTCTGAAGCCACAGAAGACAACTTGAGTCATGAGGAAAAAAATGCAAGTTTCTAAGACAAAAGGCAGATTAACCTTTCTTCCTCTGCATTATCACCTGTCTTTTCCTCTTAATAGCTTTCCAGCGGTTTTAAGAGATGAGGTCTCCTACCTTACCTCTGCAGTCACAGCTCACTGCTCTGTTTGTCTGTGCAACATTCATCTGATGTTTGTCAAAGTAGTATTTCCTGTCTGTCACTCTCAAGGGGACCTGGATTTTGTTTTAAAGAACACTGTACTGCTTTTCTTACATACTGGCATAGTATTGCCATCCATCCAGTATTTCACTGGTTTGACCAGACATTCTGATCCCGCACACGCTAGACAAGTTCTGTTGATGTTAATGGAATTTGGAATGGACTCACACATTGCTATATGTGCCAAACTCCCCAAGCGTTTTATCATACCTGCCTGATGTTCTCTAAGGTGGATGTGCAAAGGGGTCAGTCACAGCTAATTTCACTGTAGTTGGTTATCATGCCAGCTAAAAGCACTTTTGCACGAATGTACAACCCTATACCCATTTCCATGTGATGTATTTAAAACGTGGGAATAAGTGCTCTTATTTAGAAATAATCATTGCAAATCATTGGAACTTTCTACTAGGTGTATAGGTTCACTATTGACACTTGCATAGTTCATGTCCTTAATCCGCTACTCTGTGATGATGTGCTGGCGGACTGTCACCTGCTGCCACTGAGTGGGGGCGGGGGAGAACCTAGCATCTTTCTGAGGGGGCATCAGGAGGTGGTGGTACCAGGGCTGCAACTGTAGCATTGTGCAGATGCATGACTGCTGAGTGGATAGCAGCAGCTGTTGTGAGACCACCCTAGTACTGCTGTGCGCTCAGCAGCTGTATGCCTGCTCAGTATTGAAGTAGCAGCCCCAGTGCTGCCATCATTCACCACCTCATACAGAGCTGAGCTGATTTCACTTCTTTGGACCTCATTTAAGTAAATGCATTAATTAGGTCACATGGTGTTGGTGAGAATTTGTGTGGGGAAGTAATCAACCGATGGAAAGATTTGCTTGTGATGAATTGATTGCTGGGTGAACCATATCAGCTGTTAATGCGTTGTATGACATCCTCAGGGCCAGTTCATTTTGGGGCCTAAATTTAAACTTGCATCATAAAAATAAAGGCTAACTGTATTTTTCCAATAGTTTGAGCAATTTCATAAGATGTTAAGGTTACATTTTGTTTTTATAGTTTAGGATTCAATCCAGTATAGCCCAGTGTGGCCCGGATGAGGTCATGCAGTGAGTCTGTGGCTAACCTATCCATAGTAGACACATGACCACAAACCACCCCAGCTGTACATTTCGAATAAAATTATTCCTGAGTTTTAAGCTGCACTCAAGTGCCCTAATTCCAGACTTTAAAAACACGATATTGTCAAGAATTGATTTTCAACATTTTGGAGGCATGAGTAAGTACATTGATCTTGCGGCATGTCCACATTGCAAGTGTCCATGTGATCTGGATGCTGTCATGAACAATAGAAGCATGGGAAGTTTTCTGGAAAAGGCAAGTACGTCTCTCCACTCTACCCCAGGAGTTTTCCTACTTCAAACTAGAAGCCAACTGTTCAGATTGTAAAAACTGCTCTGGTCCTGCAATGCTCCACCGCCCCTATCAGCTCAATGAATGAATGAGTGGGAGCCATGATGGGCTGGAGCCCTCTTGAACATATTCAGATCTGAGGATTGGACTGAGCACATTCAGCCTTCCAAATCCTTAATGGACTCTCTGAAGAGTTTCATTCACACTGGTGCACAACAGCATCTTTCTTGACAAGTTTTGAAGGGTCTTCCCGACTTCATGGCAATCTTAAATATTTGGAACAGGAAAAAATAGCATTCCAAAGATCCTCAAGCTGATTTTTCAAGGCAGTTTCTGATTCTGCAGTGGCATGGTTTCTGGCCAAAATAATGTTTCAGTGTGGCGGTGCCTCCACGCAGTTGCTGTCACATACCTTAGACGCTGACTGCAGTTATTTGCACTATCATAGAAAAGCACCCATGTCAGCAGCAGTGATGGTGAGGGACTGGAACCAAGCATTTCTGTATTACAGTACCTGTCTGTTCACTGGGTGAGCCCATTGTGTATGTTATGGCTGCAGCAAGGAAACCCTACCATGCAGAAATGCTTTTCAGAAATAACCACACAATTGGGGCAACATATGAAGTGGCCTTTACTGTAACTAAGATGATATTGTGTATCACCTTCACTCAAAGTGTTGCCTTTCTGGTGCCCTTAAGGCCCAGGGACTCACTAAAATAAAAACTATGTTATTTTTAAAAGCCTTAAAGAAATTATGATGTGGGAATATAAGCCTGTCCAATGTTTTTGGATCAAGGCCATCAGATACTTGAACTATAATATAGGTCTTTGGCTTAATTGAACTGGAATTCGTTGGATCTTAGGTTTGGAGGAATGGTAGGCCTGCCTGAAGGGCCTTGTTATCTCAACAGGAAAATTAAGAACGATCCAAAAGACTCTGACTGGGTCTCATGGCATATGTTTGATTTCATAAAATGCGGATATGATATATTTATCTTGTAATTGCATTGTTAATGTATGATAAGATATTGAGTTAGTTTTTGACTAGATTGGACTTTAAGGGGTAATTTGGTTGTTGTTTCTATAATTTCAAGAATAGACAGTATTTTGTATTTTTCTATTAACAATAATAAATCCCTGATCATTCCAAGTTATTATTTGAGCCGCATTGTCTAAATGGCTCCAGACAGTGTGCATAAACTTGACAAACAGGCCACTTTAATGCTGTCTGCTTCTATCCATACAATGTGGCAATGAAGCTTTTATGCCCCGAAAGGGACACTGCATTTGATTGACAGGCCAGTTTGCCTGAACGCCATAGCCCCTAAGACTTTACTGCTATCAATTACAGTGTTGAATGTGGATTGTTTCTAATGTAAAATAATGCCAGCCCCTGCCAGCCTAACCCGACCCAGCCAGAAAGCTCATTCGTTGCCCTCACCCGGCCACTCGCTTCTGCTCTTATTCAGGTCTTGCTCATTCACGTCACTTTATTTCTCACGTATATTTTCTTTCAGCATATAAATGCTGAAACACTGTCCTTAGAAATCAGCTTCATGCAAAAACATGCCTTATCAATAACTTTGTGGACAAGTGGGCTACATCAGTGGTTAAAACAGGACACCTTTTGAGAGCTTGGTCTCATTTAGCATACCAGGAAGCATTCGAAATACGTGTATTAATGGCAGTAATTTTGTGCACAGATATGAGTTGGCTTGGCTCTTTTATAGCACGATTTCCCTCTGGCAGTCAAGTTAAATTCTTGTCGGAAAATTCGCCTGACTGAATTGAATACAGATCTTATTTAAATCAGGTGATTTGCTTTAGGTGCCATCTGTTGGCCAGTTTGCTATTATTATTATTCTGCTGTTGTAGTAGTTACCTGTCTGCCTGTATTGTGGTAAGCCAGAAATCACATTTAATAAATATTTGAGGTATTATGCAATGGTTTTAACCTCAGGGAATTTAAGTGTTAGTTTGTGTACACAAGGTTATATATAATCTTTCTATACATTGCTGTGAAATGAAATTCTCTAGACTGGCTGGAAATGTGTGCTTAAAGATCCCCATCTACTGTTTTCCCCCAGATCAAGAGGGAGCTATATTTGTTAAAGCCCAAAACTGCTGCAGAACCCCATATGCCACGAATAAATGGCACTTTCCATGATTCAAGAATAGGCTCCTTAGTCTACCACAGTGCACTGTTGAGAATCTCCTATGAATTCTGAAGTCGCTTGAAGGAATGTTTTATAATTTACTATATAGAACTGCGCCTTTTATAAAGCCTCTGAAACTTTTACATGATGGGTTCAACTCCTGTCTACTTGAGGTCTGGTCTTTAATCTGTGCCTCTGATCTCAGCAGACACCTTGTCAGCACGCAAACACAAACGCTTGTGGTCCAGATAAATGAGACGGTTTGGTTTTTGTCCTTGTCTTCCTTTCCCCTTTTCTGTTTGGGAACTTCGTGCTGTACCTGCAGGGTAAATATCAGTGAAAGTTAGTCACAACTCTGGCCTAGTTCTCACAAATAGCAGAAGAGATGATAAGTTATTTCTTGGACGGTAGCACTTCAGTATTCAGGTAGGGGCTCTTATGTTTGACCAGTCTTCCATACAAAAAAGCCCTCTCATCATAGGAAACTAGTGTGTTGTGGAGAAAGCTAGAATTTGCATAGCCCTGTTCAGGTACAAGAGCTTCAGACATTATGCTGAACATGGTGACAGTGACGGCAGGGGTGGAAGGAGCTGTGTGACCTTGGGAGCAGGACTAAATGTGCAGCCCTGTACCTCCATGAATAGTGTATCTGTGTGAAAAGGAGGTACAGGGCTGCACATTTAGCCCTGCTCCCAAGGTCACACAGCTCCCTCCACCCCTGCTGTCACTGTCACCATGTTCGGCATAATGTCTGAAGCTCTTGTATCTGTGGAGGCTCCTGAGTCCTTGTGCTATTTAGAACCCTGGTTATTGAGAGTTTTAAATCCTGCAGGACCCTCCAAAACTCCTTCCCTCCCCTTCAGAAGTTAGATGGCTCAATGCAAGCTGTTAACCCAGAAGAAGTCTGGGAAGAAGCTAAATGTTTATATGCATTCTTACCTCTCTTCCTGGTGCAGTGGGATCCTCTTCCTGGGATTGAGACGTCTGCAGCTGGGATGTTCCACTCCTCCTGAGTAGACTCTGAGTATACCCTTGCTCCCAAGTAGACTCTGCATGAAAGGGTCTTCTGGCACCCAGGTTGGTACTCCAACAACAAGTCTACCGTTAGGTCTGCCACCACTTGTTGAGAGCCACAGATTGAAGGAGGAGAGTTGGGAACCAAGGCAGGGCTCAGGATGGTGTTCAAGGTGTTCCTCGGGACCCCAGAAGGCATTTCTGTGACAATACTCCTCAGGCTGTCTCACGACTTCTGGGGGAGCAGGATTTGTTGTGAAATCATCCTTCTCGAAAGAGTTCCTCTCTCAGCTGGCAGTACTCCATTTATGCAAGTAACACGTAAATAGAGCTTTTGTTGTCTATATACTGTGATTTTTTTCTAGATAGCGGAGCATTCAGTGAGAGCCCCCAAATGGTACAGCCCAGATTTACCACCTCATCTACTGTTTGTGAGAACTAGGCCAAAGTATATTCAGAGAACATGGTTTTAAGCTCCACTGTTTCCAATGGGACTTAGATTTTCTTCAAATCGTTACATAGTGGTTTCAGAGTTGGTTAGTTGTGGAATATTTGTAAATATTGAAATATCATGGAATAACAATGAGGCACCGGGATGAGATGGAGGAAAGTAGCTGGGGCGCGGGGATTGAATTGACTGGAAAAACAAGTCGTGGGGAAAGCAAGCCTTCTCCTTCTCTACCCCCCCCACCCGACTTCTCTGCTCAGAATCGCTATCTTTACAAAACTCCTTAAAAAAACCCCAAACCTGTTGGGGCTTCATCATATGCATTTGCATGCAATGTTTGATTTGCTCTTAGTTGCAACCAGGTTTCACGAAACAGTGCCCTCAGCCCTTAACTATTAATGAGTTATTCATTACATGTACCCTGCTGTATATGGTAGCCTCAGGGCAGGTTACTGTGATTTCATCAAAGACAAATTTATCAATTACTGTCCCTAAATGGTTCACAATCCAAGGTCCCGCAGTTTTATTCTTGTACCTGTTAATGTCCTGATACAGGGATATAAAGGGAACGTCTGTCCCAATTAGATATACTGTACCACTTCAGACTACAGCTGGGGGCTCACATGATCAAGTATTCTTCCACGAAAAAAGCATTCTGTTTGTAAGAAAGCTAGGTTCCTTGTCATCTAACTTTCTATGTGTGTAGGTTTTTGGGGTATGACTTCCCACTTGAAGATGTAGAGTCCAGGCATAGCGTTACCACCTCATCTGCTCTTTGTGAGAACTAAGCCTTTATTGATTTTTATTTGGGGAAAATAAGTGAAGAAACTAAAATGGATGAAAATGGCAATTATTCATATGCAGCAATGGCGTTCCTATAGTGAGATCTCCTTCAGCCTACCCACCCCTCAGCTGTAACCTTTAGAATGGCTTGCTGTGCAGATGGTCTCTTATCACATGGACACTCGTGACTCCTTGACTCATCCACAAGGAACATGATGATGGCTATCTATGTGATAAGGCATTCATATGATATAGTAGGGTGGGGGTAGAGAACTTGTAAAAGGTTGCAGATCTGTGGTGAATGTTACAGGTGAACTGGTTCTGGGATATTCTTTAGCTTATAGAATTGGAAAGTCTGCTATCATATGGCCGAATCATGCAGTGTTCTGAATAATGAAAACTCCAAGATGACTTATCAGTCCAGTTCACACAGAAGACTGTGAACCAACACCATGTATTCAGAGGCCTCCAGGTGATTGTAGCAGTTGTCAGAACCAGTAACTGCATGTAACCATGGAGAACCCCTTTCTAATCCTCTTTGTGATACCACCTGCCACTGCTCAGTTTTTACTCACTAGTGCGTTGCCAACGGCATGCCCTGGCTTCTTCCCACAGCAGAGAGGAACAGGAAAGTTTCAGTGACGTCCTTGTTTTCCTCTACTGAAGGGTGAGTGGCTGAGCAGTTGTTGTGCTGTGACAGCTTGAAGGGAGCTCGGATGCCTACAGCTAACACTTGTGACAGCTGCTGGTACAGTCACCTGAAGACCTCTGAACACCTGCGGCTGGTTCATAGGCTGCTATGTGAACCAGGTCTCAAACATAATGACTTCACAGAGTAACTTCACATAAACTCAGATTGCTGCTCTTTTGTGTATTCATCTAGCAGAACAATAGGTGGACATTAACATAAAATGCTTCCTTGTCATATTTATATTACCTGACTGGTACCTCCAATAGAATCATGTCAGTCTCAGTACAAAGTATACAGGATTCTTTGAAGTGCTCAGAATTTTAAGTTGGGAACATGTTCAATTTAAAGAGCTGAACTGCTTCTCAGATCAAAGAGCCGAACGTCTTAGTGAATATTATGCAAGTTTTGTGTATTGGTTAGATAGAAGTGAATCTGTTCAAACGTAACTGCTTTTCTTGTCATGTGCCCACCTTTGCGAGAAACACGATAGAAATGTTGAAACAAGAGGGGAAACTTAGTCATAACTTGGCTTTTAGACCAGACGTTTGTCCTAACATTCCAGAAACATGCTACAAATAAAAAGAACTTCAGAGTTGCAGCTTTTTTCATACATAAATGAGTTGCAGGAACATTAGTAATTTAACTACCTTTGATTCAGTTTCCAAATTTGACTACTTGTCTGTTTAGCATTGTAGGATACTTTTCTTTCCTGTGTATTGATTTAAACATTTAGTGCAAACAGCAGTTAGGTCATTGGAAGGCATTGTTTCTTCAGAAAAAATGATGCATCACTAGTGACTGACAGAATCAGAGTTTGGGTTAGTCATATACAAGAATGCAACCAGGGTATGTTTCTTCCAGTGCACCTCCCTGCTTACATTTGCATGCCAACTCAAGCCCCTTACAGTCATCCAAAGCCATTATTTTCATTGCGACTGATGGCAGATGGAAATGACTTTTTCCTTTTACTCTAGCAGAACTCAGGCATTATCCTGCAATAATGAGGGGGATCGTATTTCCAACCACAATACTATAGAATTCCCATTATACAGATCCCCTATAGTGCTAGCCCTATGTGAATAAAACTCCCATTCATATGAATTTCTGATTTAAAATATTTTGGATGTTTCCCAGTGACTTAATCATAAATAAACTGCTTGGAAGTAACCTCAAATGATTTCAGTTGAATTTAGTAGTAGGTAAGGTGGTTAGAATCTTAGCCCAAAGGATACCTAAACTTTCTGTGTTGCAAAACACTTCTTCTGAACCACCTCACTTCCTAATGATTTTCTTGCCATGGAGATTATAATATGGGGAGGGTTTTAAATCAGAGGCACATGATCAAGTGGCTCCATTGTACCTGTCATAGCATATGGAAATTTCTTCATAATCAGAATTTAAGAGGTTTAAAGCACAATCCTATCCATGCTTACTCAGAAGTAAGTTCACGCTGTGTTCAGTGGGGCTTACCTCCAGGTAAGTGCACACAGGATTGCAGCCTGAACATAAGTATTTCATAAAGAAGGATATTTTGGCATAGTCAGCAGTATCTTGACTTAGTTCTGTGAAAACGTAACAGGGTTTAGAATGTTCCTCTGTGGAGATAAATAAGCTGTCAATTCATGATGAAGAAAATCAAACTTGCACAGTTTATTTTGGCCAGAGTTACTCACAAAAAGTATGAGAGAAATTCCTGACAAGCCATGGAGTGTTCCATGTGTTAGCATTTAGCTTTCCTATCCTTTATTGTGCCTATGATAGCTTTTGGAAAAGGTAAACAGAAATGCCAAAATAAAGAAAATAAAAGATTAACCCATTCAGATTTTGTTTTAGGCTATCACAGCTCTTAATTCAGTGGATAAAAATGTTGATTGTGTTAAACAAACAAGCCTGACGTATATGCCAGTTGCCTGTGTTCTCCCTCTCTCACCTCCGCCCCCAACTCTGCCAGCTTGCCCAACCTAATATTGTGAAATGCCTAAACAAAAATCTGGGAAGGATAGCATATATGCCAGTAGCAAATTAGTTTACTTACTTCATGACTTTAACACAGCCTTGCAATTAGCAGAGTATTTCCTTTTTATTTGTGGTCTGATAATATGCATTCCCTCTCACCACTGCACAGAGTTTAAATCAGGAAAGAAAGAAAAAACCATGCCTGTTGATCCTCCCATGCTACAGTCCATGAGTGCAATCCATTGAGTGCTACTACTTACAATGTTAATTCCTTTTTCCAGATGCACTGAACTGTATAGATGTTGAAAATGAACGGTGCTTAGTTGGGGTATTAGTTTCTGTGTGTGCAAATAGTTTAAAGAACCACTTTTTATCTCAGCATTTCTAATCTATGCCTGGTTGGGTTTTAAAAATAAAAATAAAAACAAATCCAAGAATTTCTAAATACAGAAACTGTAACAGAAATGTACTTTACACATTTTAGTAGCTTGCTATTAATAATAGCATCTCTAGCGTTTTTACTGAAGGGTCAGTGCTTAACTGAAGTTAATCAGAATCCTATACTGTGCTCAGGCTAGGGATGAATGGGAATTTCATTTTTGCTCGCAAAACATTTGAGCATGCCCTGTTGAAGAATTCTGAACATGATCATAAAAATGTGTCTGCCGAAAATGTTTGTAAATTGCCGAACATGTGCTCATGTTTGATTAGCGCAACTTTGCCCATTCGATTTGCACAAATTTCGTAATTTGCACAAATTTCCCTCATAGATTGAATCAACCCCATTTTAGTCTATGGAGGAACTTTGTGCAAATTTGGACAAATTTATGCAAATTCCACAGTCAAGCTCTGCTCAATTTGCACAATTTTCCTGTTTGCACAGAGTGAGCAGCGAACACAAATGTGAACAGGAATTGGCCGTGAGATGAGCGACAACCCAATGTTTGGAGCATGCTGGTGATCTAGAATATCGTTTGCCCATCCCTAGTTTGCCATCCCAGGTAGCCAAATGACCTCCTCTGCATCAGTTTAACAGGGTTCTTTCTCTCTCTTTAATGATTTGGGAAATGTGTGTGGGCAGAGGGGTCTTATTTCTAGCTTGTGTTTTTGATAAAAAGTGAGTTAAGGCCTAGAGTTAAGAAAAGGGGCTTCTACCATACACTATTCCAAAGTGAGCCTTTCAGAGCTTTCAGTGCCACGTTCCCCTTTCCCAGTCTGCTGCTTCTTTCTTTCAACTATTGATCATGCTTGCGTTCCTTGACTCCAGTCTTCTTATAACCTTCTTTAAATTGTTTCAGTTCAACTCTCAGTGTCCAAAGCTGTTGTGTAACCTTGCCCTTAAGTGACTGACATTGCCAGCAAATGTGCACCCAAAATGACACCATCCTAACTTGATCCTTCATTTCACAATCCTTCAGTCTCGGCCATAAATGCTAGCCCCAAAGTCTCCCATGGTGGCAGCCACAAACTAACTGGAACAATTGCCTGTCATGTTTGCCAAACCCACAAAATCACAGCAGTCTCTCTGTGAAGTAACTTACAATTCCAGCTGCATAGTCTTGCTTTTCTCTGTGACCCTATGACCTTGCTGCAGAGAACTGATCATATGATTTCAGCCATTCTTCATTGACTAGCCTTTTCCTTCTCCTCCTCTTTCACCAATATCCACACATTCCTTTTCTTTATTACTTATGAGGGCAGCTTCAAACATTCAAACTTCTGGGGAGAACAGGGAGCAAAAGCATGGGGAGCAACCTCCCCATGCTGAAATGTCTGGAGGTTCTCTAATAAAGCATCATAATAGGGGAAATGATGAGGCAGTATTAAAAAGTGAAAAGATGGCAGTTCAGATGCCTAATGCACGATGAGTTTTGGTGGGGGTTGGGTGGGATAGGGCATACTGTAAGCAAATGTACCTGATCTGGCAATGGGATGATTGGAAATGGATTCAGGCTGTGTCTGTACCTTCCCCTGTCATGTCTCTGATGCAGCAAGGAAGCGAGGAAGGAGGGTGCATTGTATCTTTAGAATTAGTGCAGACACGTCTCCAGACACCAAAACAGGGATCTCAGTAATCTGTAAGTATGAAAGTTTGCTGTGTGGACTCACAGTAAAGGGCAGATCGTACAGAGCAGCTGCAATCAGGACACAACTGATATGATGCACTCCGAGAAACTACTCACCCAAACCATCTTTATTCAAGTCTTATGCTGGAGGACTCTGCTTATAGCATCAGCCATGTAATTTTCTGAATTTTTTAGATGTCCTCTGGGAAGCTGAATAAGCAAGGATATATGGTACACTAATGATTTTCAATGTTTGATATGTTTCTCAGTGGTGCTGGAAATTTCCGGAGCAATCCTATACATGTCTACTCAAAAATAAATTCCATTGAGTTCAGTGTGATGTACTCCCAGGTAAGTAAGTGTAGGGTTGCTGCCAACCTTCGGCTGTGGTTCTTCATAAAGATTATATATATATACACACACACACACGTGTGTGTGTGTGTGTGTGAGAGAGAGAGATAGAGAGAGAGAGAGAGAGACTCACATTGAAATCAGTGGGAGTTGCATGTGTTTACATGCAACACTGAAAACTATTGTTGGTCTACCATGTTATCGAATGAAAACAGAAAAGGCAGAGGTCCAGATACTTCCTGATACTTGTTGTTCTTTAGTGTAAGAATGAACAGTTTCCTCTTACCAACCTTATATTGCATCCCAGAACAGGGTGCCTAGAGATCTTCATTGCAATCCTTGAATGGAGATGCAGGTGGGGTAGGGGGAAGGTGATGCTGTTTAGTGTGTGTGTGTGTGTGTGTGTGTGTTTTTATCCTCTTGGAGTTTATATACATTCTCTTGATTTAATGTTAACAATTATTTTAACAAATAAAACAATTCAGATGCTGTTTCTGTTTTTCTGGGTAGAAGGTTTGTGTGTGTATTTTTTTAAGGTGGCTGTTCTAAGGCTCAGATGTAAGGCATGTCTGGAAGCAATGCTTGGCTAGCGTGTGTGTGTGTGTGTGTGCGCGCGTGTGTGTTCATCTATCCATGATTCATTCTGAGGGCTGTTTTAGCCTTCATAAAATATTCATGCTGGTTGTGCATGGCTCTATAATTGCCATCTCAGGCCTTGAATTATTTATAGGTTGTACTGTTCACATAGTCTCATTTACTGATAGAGCAGATAACACCATACAAGAGGATCCCAAACACTCTAATGCCTGTTACTTTGCATTAAGTAGTGGAATTATATTACTGTAGGTGTAAAATGCTGGCCTTTTCCTCCTCTTGCTTTAATATATCTTTTTTGTATTTATCATATGCTAATTGTCGAGATGCTGTTAAACCTCATAATTCCTGCCACGTTTTGCAGAAATCAAGATGTGGGCTGAAATTATTTAGTTCTTGATCCCAAAATGATTGTTCTGAAGAACTCTTCCCTGTCTTTCTATCCCAGATAATTTATTGAAATGGATATACAAGAACACATTCGTACCTGAACTCCTTTGTTTTGCACTATTGATCAGTTTGCCTGTTCTAATGGTTAACAAACATTCAGCAGTTCAGCTTACACAGATGTTTACTTGAGTTTTTTTTAAAATCTTTTTTCTCCGTTTGCCAGGTTTGCTGTGCTAGTTAATGGCTTCTGAATAAGTGCAGGGAAGAGGAATATCAGTCCATACCCGTTCTCTTATTAAAAAAAAAAAACATTTTTAACCAAACATGTTCTGCTCTGATGCTCCGTGCACATGTGTGTGTTTTTAAAGGTTGTTTATATCTGTGTAGTCTCATAAAAATCAGTAGGATCATATACCATAAGAACATTAGAAGAGCCATGCTGGATCAGACCAAAGACCTATCTAGTCTAGTGTTCTGTTCCCATAGTTGCCAACCAGATGCCACAAGGAGGACATGACATGAGTGCGAGAAAAGCACCCTCCCTCTCGTGTTCCCCAGCAGCATGTATTGGGAGGCATACTTCCTCTGATACTAGGGGTAATATATATCCATCATGACTAGTAACTAGTGATAGGTTTAAACTTCAAGAGTACAGTGTGAATTGCCCCTAAGGACACATCTACACTGGCACTTGCTAACTCCACATCATGAGAAACAGGAATGCAAGGGGTGGTTGTACCTGCAAGAAGAGGAAAAATGCAGCACGGAAGAATCATGAGCCAGCATTAGCACTACAACAGTGTAGAATGATCCTGATAAGCTTGAATCAGGGCTATTTCCAAGGTTGAGGGGGTCCTTGACAAAGTGCCATCCGGTGTTTCCCCCCCTGTGATGGTAGGTCCCTGTGTGGTTGAAGGGGGTCCTGTGGTAGGTGGTAGGTGGTGGTAGGTGGGGGCAGGAGATTCATGCTTGTCATAATTGTTTCTGACAAGGCCCTGGAAGTTGAGTCACTCTGGGAGGAAAACATGGCTGGTGGTCACCATTTGGTGTGCAGCCATTTTTCAGCGGCCATCGTCTCCGATCATGTCCCAGAACAATTCAACTTCCCAGACATTGCTGGAAACAAAGGTGGCAGCCATGAATTGCTGGCTACCAGTAGGAGTATTATTTGTTGTTGTTTTTTTAAACAAAAAGGAAACCAAAGGTAGGCCAGGGCAGGCATCAACAATGGACCTTCCCAAGGCAATGGAATCTTGATAGTTGCCTGAGGACTGCGCTGCATTCACTCTGTGCTGATACTCCTTCCTTTCTACAGTTGAGGCACTTGAAAAACCAGTGCAGATTGAAATGATGCCTTGAGGGTTATAGGAACCAAATCCACATAAGAATGCATCCCAAGTGGAGCCATCTCCCTGGCAGCTGCCTGAAGATCCCTTGAATGAGGAATACAAACTGTATGACTCAGTTTGGATGATTGCAGGGGTGAATGCTGTGCACGCTGTGCATGCTGTGCATGCTGTGCACGGCCGTGATTTGCTTAATTGTCTGCGATGCAGTGCAGGTTGCCATGTCGTCTGAACCCAGTGCAGTCTGCAAGCGGGGGTGGCTTCTTAGCCATACCACAACCCATGGCTTGTAATAGGAGTTGTGGCATCAGTAAGAAGTCCCTCCCTGGCCACACACCACACCGAGTTCGGACAACATGGCAACCCACACACGGGTAATTATACAAATTGCAGCATGCGCAGGGGCAGGGGAAGAAGCCACAATGGCTTCTTTTGCCCCGCAGTTGTCTGAACTCAGCCACTATGTGCTCTTTTCATTAACACTGAAAACAGTCACAATTTCCCATTTATTTATTTTCTATATTTATATATCACCCAATTCTATATTTATATATTGCCCAATAATGAAGTTCTCCATTACTTCATATAATGAAGTTCTTATAAGTAAAACATTTAAGCCATAAAATACAAAACTATAACATGGAAATAAAACCAGCAAAAGAATAAAATGAGACGATGTGACTAACAACAACAGAACTTAAAAAAAAAGGCCTAAAAATATTTCAGATTGAAAAGCCTGGGAAAATAAAAGAAGGTCCTCACCTGATGTCAGAAAGACTAGCATAGGTGCCAGGCAAGCCAGGCGTGGGTGTCCTATAACACTGAACAGGCCCTCGCTCTGGTAGCCACCTGCCAGACTTAATTTGGTGGATGTACCCAAGAAAGGGACTCAGAAGATGACCTTAGGGTCTGAGGAGGTATATATTCTCTAGGTTCCCGTGATGCTCCAGCATTCTGGAAGCTTCTGCTTCTTTGTTGTATACTGACTAAATAGTGTTCTAAACCTTCATATGATTCTTATCTGCATCTAGTTGCACATTTTTGAGTATTTACCTCAAATATATTTCCAGGCTGCTATCTTGTGTCTTATGCTTTCATAGGAAAAGAAAGAGGAAACTACTTCTTTCTTGTATTTTGCTATTTTTTTTAGTATTCAATTTTTTAAAAAATGGTGATTGTATAGTTAGATTGATATTGCATTATGAAATATTTTGATGGAGGTTTTTTTACATCACCTTGGAGATCTATTGATGGAGAGGTGATTTTGATTAAAAATATAAATATAGATAGAACTTTGTTGATAACTGGTTATGAAATTATTTTTTAAAAAGAGAGAGCAGATGCTACACTGCCCCCTTTTTTGCCCTTTTTTGTTTTTGCAATATAAATGTGAAAATATTTAAGAGCAGGCCTTCAGTGTCTCCTCCCACTCACTCCAAAATCTGAAATGGTACTCCATTTCACCTGCTATTTTCTGAGCTCTCTGGCCTACTACCTGGGCCATCATACTAATAATATAAAAATAAGGCTCCCAGTTCAATGTTGTATCATTACAAGAATACTAACATATAGTAGTGAATACTGGTACTCAAAAATCTTACACAGCAGAACAGGGAAAGCAGCAGGTAATAGAGAAGAGAAAAATTTTAAATACTGCTATAAAACGAAAAGAGAACTATGGATGAAAGCGACTCTGCAATGGAGCCACAGGGAACTGCCAGAAAAAACACACAGAGAAAAGAAATGTTTTTTCAAAACAAGCCATTTTGGTGAACAATAAATTCTTTAGAAAATATGTCTCTGCCTGAACCCTTATTTTTTTCTGATAATAAATCATCATTATAAAATAAACTGTATGACACTCATGTTCCATATGATGGACTGAATTGCAAAACGCTATGCTTTTCCTTTAAAATTCAGTGGATCTCGTTGGTCAGTTAGAGAGGAAACTATTTTAGTGCTATGCACATTCTTTTTCTTTCCAAAAGGATTTCACAAATACTCCATAAACTTAGTTAAACGGAATTTTTGCTTCACAGATGCCACTGGATACTTCATGACAGTGGTCCCCCATCAGTGTTTTGTGATCTCTGCATACCCACCAGAATTTGGGTGCTGAGTTTGAATGATCTGTAGCTAGTTATTGCTCCCTTTAGTAACTTATCTGTTTTAGTCTTACTCATCGCTCAACCAAGAAAGTTTCATATTTCAGTCGAGCCATTTTAAGCATACAGAAACATTCCTCAGGAATGTCTTCACTGCTTCCTGTTATGGAGTAAACATGAGTCACTGATGCAAATAATCCTTGAAAAATCAGAGGATTTTAGTGAAGCAATTACCTAGAAGAAATTTACCTAGACGAAATGGCCAATCCTGCTTGAAGAAATTTATTCTCAAGGTGGCCCTGAAGTTCTCATCTCCATGTCCAAGAGAAGACTGGAAAGGGACTTCCGTAGAACACAAACATTGGAGGATTTAAATATATGTAAAGAGCTGTGAAAAGGGGATTTAAATATATGTAAAGAGCTGTGAAAAGTATGACACAATGACTAAATATCTCTTATTAGATCCAGTTGTATTCCACCACTCCCATTGCATGTGCTGCTCTGATGGCAGGAGTTTCCTTTGACTGACTGCCCTCCTGTGAGCAGAGAGCAGTGCTCATAGGTGGGGCTGTACATGACAATTTGGTTGGGCCCCAAGTATTGTGGGTCAGCCGTTCCTGGTGTAGCTTGAGGTTGCCCATTACATAGCATTCTTGTAATATGGTACTATGTAAGAAGTTGTGCCACATCATACCATGTAATTTTAGAGGTTCTTCTTAATACCTGGCCTATTTAGGGCTGTATCCTAATGGACTGAAATTGGTCCAGAGCTTTTGTATTTGATTATTCTTGAATATCTAACTTATATTCTACTGGGGGAAAATGTGATTGGCAACCAAAATACATCAAAAGGCAAGGTAGTTGAGAGAGAGAGGGGGAAGTGATAAAGAATATTTTAGTCCATCCTAAATTTGGTTGGTAACCATTCTGTAGCAATCATCTTACACTGGTATTTTCTAGGTATTTATTCATTCTTGCAATCTTTGTCTATGCCTTTGGTTTGACACAGGGGGTGGTGAAAGAATGATTCATGCTACAATTGTATAATATGTTTGAACATCCTTTCTTAGCCTTTGTTCCTTTTAATTGAAATTCCAGTATTACATAATTTATTGTTCAAATATTTAATATGTTAAGGAGTGTTTTTTTCCTCCATTTTTTGAGGAGCGGGTGGAAGCGTGCCTATCCCAAGCGTGCTACTTCTCTCCTGCTTGCTTGGTATATGATTCTTTTAAAATTGTGCAAATGGCAGCAGGGTGCTCAGGAAGCCAAGTTATCACTTAACTTTAATTGGTCAACTAGCCTTTGCTGTTACAGGCTATATGCTGCAGCACATTGCTTGACCCCAGTCTGCACTCTGAAAGAGTTTATTTCAGCTCTAGTCAATTCCCAATTATGCAGAGTGTTGGAATAGCAGTGCCCTTGGTTCTCCACCAAATTTACCCATAACTATTAGTGTGGATATATGTCAATACTTAGCAGGTTGGGCGAATGAACCATTCAAAACTTCAAAGAAGTGGAAAAATATCTTCCTCACAGATGGGAGTATGAGTTAAATAATGAACAGTATTTGTAACTTTTTACATTTAAAGGATATATTTAAAGAACATTCCATAGGACTTCAGAATGTTCTTTATGACATTTTCCATTTTGCCTACTTTGCTTGATGTCTTGATTTTCTTTCATAACAAATAACAGCACAGAATGATGTGTTGTGCTCTCATGAAAGTATCAACCATCAATTAATTAATGTTATAATATTTGGAGCAATATGAAAGTTATGGGCTTCCTTTTTTTCTTTGACAAACTAGTTTCTTTCGTATCTGGGACTTTGAACCTTCAGGTTCTACAAAGAGGAGATTCCCCCCCCCCCCGATCTTCTCTATAGAAGAGTAGGAACTTATTTTATTATTAACTTGTTTTTAGAGAAGAGCTAGAAGTAAAATACCTCCTGCTGGTGAGGTATCTCTAGCTACCGAGCAGTTTCAACAGTACAAAGCACATGACAAATCATAGGATTTTGTCTCCATTCATTCATTTAAATATATGCCTTCACCAGGAACCTGTTTTGGATGCATCTGTTGAGTTCCCTTGCCTGCCTCACGGTTCCAGTTCATTTCAATGGTGGGATGCCAAAGGGGACACTGAAAGCACAGGGACGCCAAGCATGCATTTCAGCGCAACAGAAGTTCAGACTGAAACAACAATTTATCTACTGCACTGCACATATACAGAAAGATAGTGTTTGTGCCCCCAGAATATACATTCATTGTTATTTTTCAGTGAGCATGGGTAAGTATCTATATGTCAGAGCACATATCTGTAACTATATAACTGTAACTACTGTGGTCTCTAGTGCATAGTTTGTATTTTGGAGAGAAATCATTTTCTATCATTCGTCATTGCCTGGCTACAGCAGACTAGGCCAGCACATCATTTGTTAGCAACGACAAAGCTGCACTCATAAACGCCGACATGTTACATTAATTTATAGGCACTGAGTGACTTATTAAATGTGACGTGTGAAATATAACAGGGCCTGGTATGGATGATTAGGTTTGGGGCTTTGAATTGTTGACAAGGCAGAGGTAATGAATTGCGGGACACAAGCTAGAATGTTTCCCCCTCATTAGTCAGTATTAGCTGCATTAATAGTAATAATTGGATATATTCATCATTTTAAATGTTTTAATAAAATGTTTGGACAGCACCTGATCAAGGCTGTCAAGTATCTGGCTGAAAGATTTTGTGACAGCAGAAGAGTGATGGTGCATTTTGGGTGGAGATGTACATGACCCTATTAAGGTGATGTCTTAACCAATGCCCTTTCAGAAGATAGTTTGGAAAGCTATTTAGCAAAGGGAGAGATGGAGGCACTTAGCATCTCTGTTTGCACTTGAAACTTCAGAGAAAGGGGATTTCTAAGAGGTCTGGCACCCTGGAAATATCTCACTGTTTTCCCCAAATAGTTGAATGCCTTAGGTCCAAAATCTGGGTTTGATGACGTTATCGTAAATGTAGAACGTTCTCAGTAAAGCAACAGCATCATAGTTTAATGTTATAATCTGCTTTAAGTGGATTTTTGAAAGATGCTTTAAAAACGTATATTACAGTTTGAGTATTGAGATGCCATAGCCTAAGATGTCCCCCTTTGGTATTTCCTAGTATTGGGACATTATGTTTTCTTCTGCTGCTTCTTTCTGTATATTAATACTTGCAATTTCTGGTAAGGGAAATTACCACTTGCAGAATTTTGTGGTGAAAACCAGACTATGGCTATAACTGGTTTCAAGAAACAATGATTACTGAAGAGATTTGTAATGCCACTACAAGTTGATGGTGAGAGTTTTCAGCTGCATGTCCTTAAGATACATCTGTTTAGATATATCCAGACAAAAAGGTGAAACAAATATCTATACTTCTATAAGATATCATCAGTCATTTAAATGTGTGTCTCTTGACCATGTTCAGCTTCTGTTAGGGATAGGAACTACAGAGGAACATAGGAAGCTGCCTTATACTGGGTCAGACCCTTGGTCCATCTAGTCCAGGATTGTCAACACTGACTGGCAGTGGCTCTTCAGGCAGGAGTCTTTCCTGTCAGCAATGAATCTGAGCGTGTGGAGATAGTTAGCAGCTCAGACTCCGAATGAGAACAGCCAGAACTGTGGGAGACTCCCTCCCTAGTGAGCTCAGATATGGCAAGGCCTTCTTCCCAAGACCTTGGCACACAGATGACTTGACCTGAAGCCCCCCCCCCCCATGAGAACTTAGGTCTCGGGGGAGGAGGAGAGTAAAGGGCGTGACTTGAGGGATGCTAGGGTCTGTCGCAGAGCAAAGCGGGAAAAGTTAGTGGTGGAGCTCAGACGCTCCTCCAGGTTGGCTATGCATGATAGCCTATGTAGGAGGGAGTAACTGTAAGGGAGGGGCATCCCCCCTAAGCTAGTCTGGCTGGGAAATCTTGTTCAAACTGCCGGCAACTTCTCACTTTGGCTTTTCTATTGGTATTCGTAATTGTGTAGAGTATAGGGGTGTACGGATCCCTTTACCTGGGGCCTGTGGGGGGGCTGCAGGTTGGGGGGAGGCGATCCGGCCCTCCCCCCGGAATCCTCTCCAGCTGACTCCGCTCCGCGGGGAGTCCGTGGAGCCACCAGCTGGCTCTGGCTGCTACCGAACTTCTGGCCGTGGCCAGTCTATGGACGCAAATGGTGTCCAGTGTAGGGGACGCCATTTGCGTCCCTGCCATTGGCCGTGATTGGCTACATAAATATTTACGTAGCCTATCACGGCAAAGAGCAGGGACGCAAATGGCATCCGCTACACCATTTGCGTCCCTGCCATTGGCCATGATTGGCTACGTAAATATTTATGTAGCCAATCACGGCCAACGGCAGGGACACAAATGGCGTCCCCTACGCCAGACACCATTTTGTTTCCCAACCCAGTAGCGGATGGCTGCGGAATGAAGAAACTTCTGGACACTGCAGCCACGGGCTTCCTCAGTTAGCTCAGAGTCCAGGAGGACTCGCAGACTGCACACATGGTCTTCCAGGGGATATATAACCCCATCTAAGACCAGTTGTAAACCTCCATCCGAAGTAGTTGGTTTCCCAACCCACAGTACCTCTGTCTGTCTGGATTAAGTTTCAGCTTGTTCACCCTCATCCATCCCAAAACAGCCCCCAGACACTGGTTCAAGAGTTCCAAATTTGGGATGTGCAGATGGAAACGAGAGGTAGAACTGAGTATCGTCTGCATACTGATGACATTTCAGCCCAGACCTCCTAATGACTTTCCCCAGTGGTTTCATGTAGATGTTTAAAAAGGATGAGATAGAACCTTGCGGCGACCCACAGGCTAATGGCCATGGGGTGGAACTGAAGTCCCCCAGCACAACCTTCTGAGACCGCTCCACCAGAAAGAACCGGAACCACTTTAAAACTGTGCCTTCCAAGCCCAATCCAGATAAATGATCCAGAAGGATATCATGATTGATGGTATCAAAAGCCGCTGAGAAGGAAGTTACTTAAATAAATGAACATGTCAGTTATCTATGAGTCCATTCCCTACTTCACGGGTTGGACTCTGAAGTCCCACTCTGAAGATCAGTGCTTCATTATCTGGGACCTTGTGCCAATGTAAGGGGACATCAAAACTTAATGCATTAAAACTTAGTCTAGGCAGCAGTTCCCCTGACTTGTCTAAAACCCAAGTGCTGCATTGTGAGGACCTCTTGATTTACATCAGTGCATCTGAGGGCAGATTACAGAGGATGGCACCTGTGTTTGCATTGTTTTGGCGGTCACTGAGTTAAATTGCTTGACAGCCTATTTGTTAACAGTTGTATATTTATAGATAAGCCAACATACTTTAGAAGCTAGGTTAATTATTGTGCAATTAGAGTCTTAATAAATAACTCTTTCATTGAGTCTTGGTGCAGACTGTAGGATTCAGCAAAATACCCCACTCCCCACCCCAACCCTGCTCTTGACATTTTAGTATTGATGTGCTATAGTTGATGGTTTCTGACTTGACTTCCCAGCAGAAAGGTTTCGGATGGAACTGCCTGATTAAGTTTACATTAAGGTTGAATTAATTTTTGTCAGGGTTTTTCTGAAGAGGCTCAGCTGTAATTTTTTGTTGATTTTCCTTGTTCTCAGCCAGTTGGCAGCACAGCGGTTATCAAAGAAGTACTGAGGAAAACATGGGCCTGTTTAGAATTTTTAATACTCTCCAGCAAATGGAATTATTATTTGGAATGCTTGTCTTTTGTTATCTTGATAATATGTGAGAGCCTCAACCTTTTTGGCCTGCGGCTTGGTACCAACAAAAATCATAATTGCTGCCATTGACCTTATAATGATGATAAGAATGATACACAGATGCTATAAACATGCAAATAATACAAGAATACAAACATCATTCTCATAGCCTTAGAACACATATTCTTTTGGACACTGATCCAGATCAACTTGTGAAGTACGGAGTTCTCACATAGGTAACTGACATGTTTATTTAACTAATTTGCTTCTTTTATGACCACGTGCGGATGTCACGGCAGTGTCCAGTGGCAAATAATTAGTTAATTAACTCATTAATTATGGGGACACGCATTGCACTTGAGCTGGATGCGAGCCACTTCCTGTTTCCATTAACAACCTTCAAATATGACATTTGAGGGTAGTTTCCATGACGTCCGAACAGGGGTACTTGGGGTTGTTCGTTGCTTAAACAGCCCAAGTTAGCGCATCGCTTGTTCTTGGATTAAGCTGTGGTTGTTTAACCCAGAAACAACCCCAAGTGTCCCTGTTTGGACATCATAGAAATAGCCCTCAAATGTGGCATTCAAAGGTTGTCAGTGGAAACAGGAAGGAGCTTGCTCGTGGCTTGTGCACAGGTCATGTCCCCACAATTCATGGGTTAATTAACCCACGATTTGCCACTGGACATGGCTGTTATATCCGAACAGGGTCTGTGTAAAGTTATTGAGACACGTTTCTGGTTCCCTGCCATTGTACCACTTCATAAATGTGCCAACAGCCAAACTCACCCAGATTCAAATCCACATTTTTGTTCCTTTATACTACATGTCAATATAGCATATACCTTTATACTACATGTCAATATAGCATATAGCAGTGAACTGATTCTACAGAATTCAGTATCCTGAAAATAACTTTATTTATAATAATTAAATAACTCAGTATCCTTGCAAAATCCTTGCTCTGATAACTTCTCGTCTGGATTACTGCAATGCGTTATACGTGGGGCTGCCTTTGAAAACGGTCCGGAAACTTCAGCTGGTCCAAAATAGGGCAGCAAGATTGTTAACAGGGACTGGCCTGCGAGCTCATATTACGCCAGTACTTTTCCAGCTGCACTGGCTGCCAGTCCATTTCCGGGCCCGATTCAAAGTGCTGATGTTAACATTCAAAGCCCTTAACGGCTTGGGGCCAGGTTACCTGAAGGATCGCCTCCTCCCATATGTGCCTGCCCGGACCTTAAGATCATCATCAGCGGCCCTTCTCCGTGAGCCCCTGCCAAAGGAAGTGAGGCGGGTGGCTACTAGGAGGAGGGCTTTTTCTGTTGTGGCACCCCGGCTCTGGAATGAGCTCCCTAGTGAGGTTCGCCTGGCGCCTACATTGTACTCCTTTCGGCGCCAGGTGAAGACCTTTTTATTTTCCCAGGCATTTTAGCTTTCTAAATTTTTATCTTTGCTGTTTTAAATCTGTATTTTAAACTCCTGTACTGCTGCTAGGTTTTATTGTGGTTGTATTGTTATATTGTGGTTTTAATGTTCTATATATTTTAAATTGTTTTATTTTGTGTTGTTTGGTTTTAATTTTTGTGAACCGCCCAGAGAGCTTCGGCTATTGGGTGGTATAGAAATGAAATAAATAAATAAATAAATAAATAAATTAAAAATAACAGTGACCTTGTAACCCTTATGATTGTGGGACAAAGCTTAGAAAGGTGTGGCCTGTAGTGTATGGTGAGGGTTCGGAAAGTAGAGAAGGATTGGAAAAAGCATCCACTTGAAGGGAAGTGGAATTATTGATCTGCACAGCAATCCTGCTATGAATATATCCCTTACTCTCCTGATGCTTTTGCCCTAATACTAATTTATACACAAATATTATTTCTACACCAAGATAGTCCTTGGAAGCTCTTCTCTGGGTGCCCCTACTGTTGGAGATATGTGAGTGGTAGCCTTCTTGGCTATGGCCCTCACCATTTAAAAGGTTTTCTCCAGTGAGGCCCACTGGGCACCCAATCTTTTCAGCATCAGGCAAAGATCCCTCCCTGGCCCTTTCAAATTGTGGTTGATCTCTTAGAAATTCTGCTGCTGTTTTATGTTTTTCTCTGTTCTGTTCTGTGTGTTTTTTTAAACATCATTCATTCATTCATTCATTCATTCATTTATTTGAAACATTTTATACCACCCTTCATTCTATTTAGAATCTTATGTGGAACTGATTAATTATCACAATATAAACTACAATAAAACAATAGATAAAACCCTCAATAATTAAAACATGCACAAGATAAAATGTCGTTTTAATTGTTTTACCAACCTTTTAGTTATCTGTATTAAATACAATATTTTGGGTTGGATCTAGAGTGTCTTTTCTGTGAACAGAATTTTTTTTTTTAATTGTGGGTTGTCTTGTCGTGACTTGCAAACCAGGCCACTGACATGCAGCTGACAACATTTTCCACTGTTGGTCTCTGTCTGCAATATTCTTGCTGTGTATGTTTGTTACATTACTAAATGCTTCAGCTCTAACTGTGCAGGTGCAGTGCCCTCTTTTGAGAGGAGATGACTCCCTATGAGCCAGTTTTACCATTCAGGAAGCTGATTTGGGATGTCATAAAATGGCAGCAAATGGTTAGTTATTATTGTTGTATTTTTACTCCCAGGGAGAGGTTCTTGTGGGGTTTTCTGCCTCAGGTAACCTGGCCAGCTTTGGGTACTATGCACCTTGACTTGCAGGTCTGGGGGTTGGCTCAGCTCTGGATCCCTTTGAAGAGAAGTACGCTTCTGCAGCCACCTCTGGCGGCTTTTGGACTTTAGGACCTGTAGCTTCATTCGACATTTTGCTAAGATTGCAACTGAATTGGACACAGTGGTGTGGACAGATTCCTTTTGTTCTCCCATCATCACTAGAGAATCCAGATGGGAGGTCTTGCAGATGTTGTTTCTGAGATAATTAATTAAACTCTCCCAATGTCTTGTTACTGTAAAATTGACATGAGCCTGCAGTGTAAACAATATGAACTGAATCTAGAGCAACTCAAGATGTCATCACTTGACCAACAAAGCACGAAAAAAGAAAAAGAAAAGAAATGCCATCAACAAAACACCACACCCTCTGAACAACAGCTTGTAAGAATAATCTATGTCCCACCCCCCACCCCACCCCGGATTTCTTGTATGCCTTCTTGGGAGGGAGGAAAAAAATACCACAGAGAAAAACAGCTAACGACTTGTGGAACTTAGCCATCCTTTTAAAGCAGGAATAGAGACATGTTTCCCTGCTGCTCCACTGTGACTATACACACTGCTCAGATGAAGCACTTTGGCCTTTCCACATACAACCCCTTCCTTGCAACCCTTAAAATAGTAACCACATGCGAGATTCCATCCTCATTGCCAAGGCTCCCTGCTGCAAAGGAAGTGAGAGTTTTATTCTCTAAGTGCCTTCAAACAATGGGGGAACCACTGCTTAGAACGGTTAAAAAAGAAAAAAAAATCTTAAAGAAAGCATGGAGGATTTAAGCCTCTTGAACTGTACTTCATGTCTCCCTTTAGGGTACACATGAAGTGTGGGGAGCAGGGGGGAAAGCAAATCTGCATATAATTGAGGAAGGGAAGGGAAGGAAAAGTCCTGCTGCCACAGACAGCCCTCAGCTTAGGTGGCCTGGCAGTGATAGTGCCTAGCACCTCCCATTTGGGGGATTTCCTCTGCCTCCTTCATGCTGTGATGCTCTAGCCAAGGGAGAGGCAGGAAAAGGGAGGGAAACCAGGAATGGGTGTGCCTTCCAGCTGTAGGCCTGACAGGCTCAGGACTCACTGCTGAGCTGCCCATACAACTCACTGCCTTCTCTGGACTTATGACAGCTTGTTTTGGTTTCCAGGCACTGAACCAAATAGGAAAAGAAATAGGACAGCAAACTACTGGAACTCTTCTCTGGGGAGAACACAAAACAGAATAGAGGCATTAGGATGCTGTAAAACTGCAGTTTGTGTCTCACAACCCGTTTTATTCCTTCACTGAGGAGTATGCAGTTTTCCCTCTTCTTTCACATAAAGCAGGCGTGGTGTCACCACGTGACATCTTTGGACAGCTACCAGGGCCCACTGCTGACAGTAATAACTGCTGGGGCTCACTGCTGATGGTGATGCCCTGCTGGGGCTTCTCCTCCAGGCTCCCAGGGGCTCTGGTTGTGGTCGCCATCTTGATTTTCCCAAAATGAAGTGCCATGGAATTTCCTTCATTCTGTGACACTGAAGGTAAAAACAAACAGTGGCAGACATGTTTTTGTGGCAGCCACTGTTACTGTTTTTATCCACAATCCCATGGAAATGATGGAAGTTCCAGGGCCTTGTATTTTGGGAAAACTAAGACAGAGACTGCAGCTGCAGCTGCTGGGGGTTTATCAGATGGCATCTTACCAAAAGTCCCCTCAACCTTGGAACTGGCATTGAAGCAAAGCTTACAACCTCTGGGTCAATTGTATGTACAACTGACCCTTTCATGCAGTTTGTTTTTCAAGTTCAGAAGATGACCGCTGGCAAAAGGCTTTTATATTTTTACAAATTCATTTATCCCACCCAGGCAGCTCAGGATGGTGCACTTGGAGTCGTCCCCCCCCCCATTTTATCCCCACTAACTCTATGTGATGGGTTAGTCTGAGAAAGTGAGTGGCTCAAGGTCACCCAGTGCACTTAATGGCTGAGGTTTCTCCATGCAACCACCGCAGCATTTTAGTGAGTGCACATACCAGTCCAAGACAGAGTACAGCAGCAGAAAGAATACAAAGTCATGGAGTTGCATCTGAATGCACCAGGACATAGCGTGAGGAACAGAGAACCTGGGGTGTCTGGCCTCTTTGAACACCCCCTTTTCAACAGTCTCAGTGGTCTTGTTAAAAGAACTCAAAAACTTATGAATATACAGTTTGATCTTCCAGACCAAATCCATAGAGACTGGGATGGTTTATTAACAGTACACTCCTGTACAGGCATACTCAAAAGTAAATCCCATACAGTGTTAGCTCAAGGAAGCATGGATGTAGTGGTGTGGCCTTGAGCAGAAGATAGGCCCTCATCCAAATGCGTGAGTCTCAAGCACTTTTCATATCTATGGGACGGAACAGACTCTTCCCAGGCTTATTAGGTTACGTTATCTTCCCCATGTGCTGTAATCACAGCATCTCTTCTTTAAGATCTCCCAGCATTGCAGTGTTGTGGCCCTGCTTCCATACTATTATATCCTGAAAACCTCTTTACTGCATTCCAGATTTAAGAGACAAGATATTCACATTTTCCCTATGGTATTAACATTCTCCTGAATGTAAGATTGGGAGAAATTATCTTTTTGAACAAGGTTTCTTGAGGATTCACTCCTGCACTTTTTTTTTTTTTTTAATGCTGTTGCCTTTCTTTTTAATGCTACTGCTGAAACAATTGTCTGTAAAGAGGTATCCCAATTCTTGACCATGTTGACACCTGCAGGTCTCTTTATGTAAAATACCCCCAATTGGCTGATGGGCAAATCTTTCCACTCATCCTTTTAGAAAGACAGTGTGAAGAGAAGATTTACAGTTTAGGTTCTAAATCAGCCATGGCTGTTACAGCTTTGGTGGGGATTTAATGCAGCTAAGGCTGAAACTGGGTGTCATCCCAGAGGTTAATCCCTAGTCTCTGGAATGCATCTCACACTCTCTCTGATACTGACACAGTGGAACAGCTGAAGCCAAGAGGCGTTTAACTTGTGCTATGTGCAGAATGTGGAAACAAATATAATGACAGCGATGTAAATGTTATTAGTTGAAAGGCTTTTGCTTATAGATATGACTGCATACCGTTGGAAGAGACACAGTGCACAAACTGGCAAAAAGTGGTTGATTCTTGGTGTTGATTGAAATGGTAGAATATTAGCAGCAATTTAGAAATGAATGCTGCCCTTGTTACTTGAAAGACATTATGGGCATCCCTTAAAATATTAAACTCAGACAAATTTTAGTGGCTGGTAAAATTGTGAATTATCTGTAAAAGAGAGAAAAAACCCAATGGCAACCATTCCAATTTCAAAATCTGAGCTAGGTGCTCAATTGATCATACGGTGAAAGAACATTTTAAAAGTCCCCATATTTGACCAAATCATACATTGACTAGAATTTTCTTCCAACGGCTAAATCTGGCTTTGATATCTATGACAACTTATTAAAAGGATATATCTCAGAATCTAATTATAATGTACAATTAGCAATATGGGAATCTGGGTGTGTTACCAGTTGTGCTGGCAAGTCTCATTTCCTGATGTATGTACAGTTCAAGGCATGAAGGTGACTTCAAACACCTGTACTTTGAAGGTGGCAGAATCTCCCAAGTTTCAGATTTGCTCCCCAGACATGGAGAAATTTAGAATCACACATCTTTGTGCACTGTGTGTTAATTTGTGCCTGAATAGGAAACAGAATGGCAAAAAATAATGTTCGCTTCTTTTTTTCTGTCTAAAACGCTTTCCTCTTATTATTTCCTGCATTCTTGTTTTGGTTAATCACAAGCAGATCAAAATAGGTTGGGTGATGGGCAGAGTACACAAAGCAAGTGATTTTAAACTAAAATAATTATGTGGTGACAAGGGAGGGGTCGATAACTCAAACCTTCAAAATGGGACTTGGATGTGGGTAAAACCTTTCTTGTTTTTAATTATTTCCTAGCCCACTCAACAAACAAAAAAAAAGTTTGCTAAATTCTCAGTGGAGTATTTTTGAACAGCTCAAACATCTGTTGGGACTGGTAGGTTTGTCTGGCTTTTTAAAAATCTGATTTCCCTCAATTTTAAAGTATCTACTAAGTGGACCTTGATTTTTAAAATACTCCAGAAAAAGAAATAGCATCACCATTTTTAAAGCATATTTTAAAGCAATAAGCGTGTGCGCAAGTGTGTGCGCAAGTTTTGTAATATTGCAGTCCTGGAGATTTGCATTGGAAGATCTGCGTACAAGTACTAGATGTATACATGTATGCTGCCAGAGAAAAAACTACTGTTTCTTGAGTGCTGGTGGAACAGACAGCATTCTTCATCTCATGCATTTTTTGGCTTATGCAGTTAACTCTAGATCTGGTGGTTTGTGAATTGTGAATGGTTCTGCTTTTAACCAGTTTGACAATCTGTTTATCAATGAAGATCCTAACTCAGTGACTGAAAGGTTGTGGAGTATTGTCCTCATATGCCAACAGTATGGCTCAACTCTGATCTCAGAGCAGCAAGAGACTGCCTTCTCCCAGGCAGATGCAAGGTGCTGATCTTTATTGAACTGGCTGGCTCTGCCGTTGTACAAGCCACATAGGAACGTGTGCTAAATATTAGAATAGTGGCATTAGATAACTGATATTTTGAGGAAAGTAAGCATTTCTTAACTGCAAGCTACAGATTGGTGCACAAGTATGTTCTGTTCATAGCGTTCTTGCATGTCCGAGTTTCATCAAGGTGTCTTTGGGTTTGTCAGGTAACAACTACATAGCGCTACTGAATGGAAGTAGATTTAATGTACTGCCCTGGACTGTTTGTACAAAAAACATCTGAACTAATATAAGGACAACTGGAAGTAGTATTTGCATGATTCAGATTGCTTCAGTTTAAAAGACAAAAAAAAAATGCTCCTGTTAAAAATGAGATGCACAGGTATGTGAAATCAGAAAGCCCAAATCCATACTTCGTTATCACACTTGCATTATGTTGGCTCAGCTGGCCTATTTTGTGCTCCCCCAGCCATTCCCTGGTTATCTTCACTCAGTTCATCCTAAATGCCATAAATGTAACCATGTTACTGGGGAAACCTACGTCCCTGATGCCTGCTTGTACTTATTTCAACCAGATGAGTTTGTACAATTGTACTGCTTCATTAGTGGGAATAGGAAATTATTTCCTTCTCTCTGAAACTTTATATTTATTGATTGATTTGATTTATACCCGAGCTTTCCACCCAAAAATGGTGCTCCAGGTGACTAACAGTAATAAAACCAAGATTAAAATAAACTTGGTTAAAACAATCCTAAAAAGAAATAGATTAAAAACACAATTAAAGAAACAATGTTCTGTGATTTGAAGTGGAGGGAACAACCTACCACCAGTGGAGCCAGAAGAAAGTAAAGCCACACGTATAATTCAAAGGGGAAAATCAAAGGTATTAGAAATAAGATCATTCATATTTACCACTGCATAAATACAATGTACATTTATAATTTGGGGTTAGTCAAAAGAGTTTTGAAAGAGAGGTGATGAATGTTTTGTGAACCAACAGTAGGTACACCAATTCAAACATGTAGGAAAACCCCCCACATGTTGCAGGCAGCCATTCCCTACATTCAGAAAGCTTAGCTAGAAAGCTGCTTATCTGATATGCTAATTTCCCATGTATAGGATTTGTTTTTAATGGATGAGGATTCAAATGTGTGATGCCCCCCTTGCAGTCTGAAGAGACACAGTACAGGAAAGACCCTACCATGTACTATTTGAATTGGCCTTGGGCCTGTATTTAAACCCTTATCCTAGAGACACTGAAGTCTCACCCAGAGTAAAACGCAGTTAAAAACACAACAAAGAAATAAACAGCACCCATCCAATTAGCCCCCCTTTCAGCCAGAAGTATAATATATTGTTAAATGCCATAAGCATTAGGGCTAAGGGTAGGTAGGTAGGTAGATTGCTTCCGTTAAGGCTATTTTTCTTTTAAGGGACTATGGATTTACAGATGCATCCAAATGAATCCTGAAGTGGTAGAATGGGCTGTACTATTTTAGGCTGCAGATATAATTTTAATGTTCCCCTGCATAAATGAAGTTCTCTGCAAGTAGAAAACTATCACATCCACTGGAAGTTCCTACCCTCTCCTTGCTATTCTGGTTTCCTACTTTTAGGGTGGGATTGGTTTTTGTTGTTTTATGTCAGCGGTGGGCAATTTGTGGCCCTTCAGATGTTTTGGCCTACAACTCCCATCAACCCTAGCCAGGATAGCCCATGGTGAGAGGTGAGGGGTCTTGTAGACCAAACCATCTGGAAGACCACAAGTAGCCCAGCCCTGTTTTACACAGAAGCAGTGTAGTCAAGTTTAGCACTTCAGGACTCTCGCATCACATTCTCACCTAATTCTGCTCCATGCGCAAATCCAGCCTTAAGTGCTCCTGATGTTCTCAGCCACTCAGGCTACTGTAAGTGTAGTTTATCCAGAGATAACAGGCACTTGGATTTTAGTGTCGTATTACAATTAATGGTAATTCTGTTATATGTCATCACTTAAAAGAGGTTCTTCTAGCAAAAGCGTAACACCAGCATGGCTGCTAACTCAGTGGCAGCTTGTGAACTGTGGCAGAGCCCGGTGCTGTTTTTATGCTTATTTGGATGAACAGCATCTAGTAAGTGGAATTAAAAAGGAGACTTCACACATTTCTATACTCTAGTACTTGAAGGGTCAAGTAAGAAAAAAGAATAGTGTAAGTGAACGTAATTAAACACAGGCAGATTGATTGAATATTAGTGCTTTTACTGAATAAATGAGGATAAATTCTCTTAATTATGTGACTTTTCCCTGTACTAATGTGATAATAAAGTACTCTAATTCTGGAGAGGCCTGTCACCAACTCTGCTAAAGCAATGACTCCTAAATTCCTAAAGAGCAGTGATTATGAAGCATGGTTTGAATGCTTCTGCTGTTAAAGAATATGAAAGCAGAAGCAGTAATCTTGCTTGTATCATTGTGGAATCAACAGTATAAGCTCATAGCCTCAGGTCTGAGCTTCACTTTGTGAAATGGGTCTTGTTCTAAGTATTGTATTCACAGTCTTTGATTATACAGAATGCTCCCCTTCTCTAGGGATGGGTGAGAATTTCATTTCAGTTCATTTTTTATTATACTTTACCAGAATTCACACATTCTTAATTTGAGATTAAAGAAAGAATTTTAAGTTTTTAAAAAATAGAATGTGGGAAAAACCAAACTAACCATCCATCCAGGCCTAAAATTTTGAGGGGGTTTTTTGTTGTTGTTTATTCGGTCAGTCGTTTCCGACTCTTCGTGACTTCATGGACCAGCCCACACCAGAGCTTCTTGTCGGCCGTCGCCACCCCCAGCTCCCCCAAGGTCAAGCCCGTCACCTCCAGAATATCATCCATCCACCTTGCCCTTGGTCGGCCGCTCTTCCTTTTGCCTTCCACTTTCCCTAGCATCAGCATCTTCTAGTCCAGGGTATCCTGTCTTCTCATTATGTGGCCAAAGTACTTCAGTTTTGCCTTTAATATCATTCCCTCAAGTGAACAGTCTGGCTTTATTTCCTGGAGTATGGACTGGTTTGATCTTCTTGCAGTCCAAGGCACTCTCAGAATTTTCCTCCAGCACCACAGTTCAAAAGCATCTATCTTCCTTTGCTCAGCCTTCCTTATGGTCCAGCTCTCGCAGCCATAGGTTACTATGGGGAATACCATTGCTTTAAGTTAACTATGCAGACCTTTGTTGTCAGTGTGATGTCTCTGCTCTTCACTATTTTATCAAGATTTGTCATTGCTCTCCTCCCAAGAAGTAAACGTCTTCTGATTTCCTGGCTTCAGTCAGTGTCTGTAGTAATCTTTGTGCCTAGAAAGACAAGGTCTGTCACTTCCTCCACATTTTCTCCCTCTGTTTGCCAGTTATCAATCAAGCTGGTTGCCACAATCTTGGTTTTTCTGAGGTTTAACTGCAACCCAGCTTTTGCACTTTCTTCTTTCACCTTCATCATGAGGTTCCTCAGCTCCTCCTTGCTTTCAGCCATCATCAAAGTGGTATCATCTGCATTTCTGAGATTGTTAATGTTTCTTCCAGCAATTTTAACTCCAGCCTTGGCTTCATCAAGCCCAGCATGTCGCATGATGTGTTCTGCGTACAGGTTGAATAGGTAGAGTGAGAGTATACAACCCTGCCGTACTCCTTTCCCAATCATAAACCCGTCCGTTGTTCCGTGGTCTGTTCTTATTGTTGCCACCTGGTCGTTATACAGATTCCTCAGGAGGCAGACAAGATGACTTGGTATCCCCATACCACCAAGAACTTGCCACAATTTGTTATGATCCACACAGTCAAAGGCTTTAGAATAGTCAATAAAACAGAAATAGATGTTTTTCTGAAACTCCCTGGCTTTCTCCATTATCCAGCGGATATTGGCAATTTGGTCTCTAGTTCCTCTGCCTTTTCTAAACCCAGCTTGTACATCTGGCAATTCTCGTTCCATGAATTGCTGGAGTCTACCTTGCAAGTTCTTGAGCATTACCTTACTGGCATGTGAAATAAGTGCCACTGTTCGATAGTTTGAACATTCTTTGGTGCTTCCCTTTTTTGGTATGGGGATATAGGTTGATTTTTTCCAATCTTTTGGCCATTCTTGTGTTTTCCAAATTTGCTGGCATATGGCATGCATCACCTTGACAGCATCATCATCTTGCAAGATTTTAAACAGTTCAGCTGGGATACCGTCATCCCCTGCTGCCTTGTTATTAGCAATGCTTCATAAGGCTCATTCAACCTCACTCTTCAGGATGTCTGGCTCTAGCTCACTGACCACACCATCAAATCTATCCCCGATATTATTATCCTTCCTATACAGATCTTCCGTATATTCTTGCCACCTTTTCTTGATCTCTTCTGCTTCTGTTAGGTCCTTGCCATCTTTGTTTTTGATCATACCCATTTTTGCCTGGAATTTACCTCCGATGTTTCTAATTTTCTGGAAGAGGTCTCTTGTCCTTCCTATTCTATTATCTTCTTCCGCTTCTGCGCATTGCTTGTTTTAAAATAATTCCTGATCTCTTCTGGCTAACCTCTGGAATTTTGCATGTAATTGGGCATATCTCCCCTATCGCTGTTGCCTTTTGCTTTCCTTCTTTCTTGGGCTGCTTCCAGTGTCTCAGCAGACAGCCATCTTGCCTTCTTGGTTTTCTTTTTCTTTGGGATGTTTTTTGTTGCCGCCTCCTGAACAATGTTGTGAACTTCTGTCCATAGTTCTTCCGGGACCCTATCTACTAAATCTAGTCCCTTAAATCTATTCTTCACCCCCACTGCATATTCATTAGGAATATTCGTGAGCTCATATCTAACTGATCTGTGGATCCTCCCTATTCTCTTTAGTCTTATTCTAAATTGTGCAATAAGAAGTTCGTGATCTGAACTACAATCAGCTCCAGGTCTTGTTTTTACTGACTGCATAGATGTCTGCCACCTTTGGCTACAAAGGATGTAGTCAATCTGATTTTGGTGTCGACCGTCTGGTGAAGTCCATGTATAAAGTCGTCTCTTAGGTTGTTGGAAGAGAGTGTTTGTTATGCACAGTGAGTTGTCTTGGCAAAATTCTATCAGCCTATGTCCTGCTTCATTTTGTTCTCCCAGACCATGCTTGCCTGTAATTCCAGGTGTTGAGTGTTGTTTGACTACCCACCTTAGCATTCCAGTCTCCTGTAATGAAAATAACATCTCTTTTTGGCGTACTATCCAGTAGGTGCTGCAGATCCTCATAGAACTGATCTACTTCTGCTTCTTCAGCATCTGTGGTTGGGGCGTATATTTGGATCACTGTGATGTTAAATGGCTTACCCTGAATTCTAATTGAGATCATTCTGTCATTTTTTGGATTGTATCCAAGCACTGCTTTAGCCACTTTATTATTAATTATGAAGGCTAACTCCGTTTTTTCTGTGGTTCTCTTGTCCACAGTAGTAGATCTGGTGGTCATTTGATGTGAAGTGGCCCATTCCAGTCCATTTCAGTTCACTGACACCCAAAACGTCTATATTTAATCTTGACATCTCCCCAATAACCACATCCAATTTGCCCTGGCTCATAGATCTTACATTTCAGGTTCCTATGGCGTGTTGATCTTTAGAACATCGGATTTGTCGTTCACCACCAGCACCATCGGCTGCTAGCCGTCCTTTTGGCTTTGAACTAGCTGCGTCATCACATCTGGGGCTAGTTGAACTTATCCTCTGTTCCTCCCCAGTAGCTTTTTGACCATCTTCCGACCTGGGAGTCCCATCTTCCGGTGGTATACCAATATATCTCTGGTTGTACTGATCCATTTAGTTTTCATGGCAAGAATACTGGGGTGGGTTGCCGTTTCCTTCCCCAGGGATCATATTTAGTCTGACCTCTCTGCCATGACCTTCCCGTCTTGGGTGTCCCTTCACGGTTTAGCTCATGACATCATTGAGGTGCTCAAGCTCCAGCACCACGACAAGGTAACGATCTCCTTTGAGTACAACAGCTCTTAACAGTCCCTGTGCATTCAATCATATTAGTGCTGAATGAGGATTGCCAACTCTATTTTCCAACAGGCTCCTCGTCTTAGGAGCTATACAACAGGCAGGTCCGACATGATCCTTTCCATGCTGGGAATAGCTGTGCCTATTGAATTTGGCCACGACAGATGAATGAGAATTTTGTTTCAGTTAGGTCACAAGTGTCTTCATATTTGGAACAAAAAGAACTTGAGAGTAAAATACATTCGAATGTGGGAGAAAGTGAAACTGACAGCTTTGACCATTCCTACCTTTCTCTAGGATTTGTTTGTTTGTTTGTTTGTTTTGGTATACCTTGGGTATGTGCTTGCTTCCCATCTGCTCAGTGTGTACATCACAACACAAGTCTTCAACATTCATTTTTCCCAAAGAAACTGATCAGTAAAAGCCTGCCTCAGAACTTCCTATGATTTGTGGAAACGTGTGGCATCAAGCAATATTTTGTAGAATATTTATTTATGGCTCTATCCTGCCCTATCTCTAAGGGCTGAGGATGCATGACAACATTAAAAGTAATGATATTTTATTTGATCTAATAATCCACAAGCCGAGTTCTGCTCAGTAATGGGGCTTTTCTGCTCCCCTCCTTCCTACTACAGCTGCCTGTGCATCCCAAAAAGCCATTCCAGTGGGCTTCCATGACTAAGGGCATCTCTTGTTGTTGTTCAGTCATTCAGTTGTGTCCAACTCTTCATGACCCCATGGACCATAGCACGCCAGGCCTTCCTGTCCTCCGCTCTCTCCTGGAGTGTGCTCAAATCCATATTCATTGCATCAGTGATGCTATCTAGCCATCTCATCCTCTGCCGTTCCCTTCTCCTTTTGCCTTCAGTCTTTCCCAGCATCAGGGTCTTTTCCAGAGAGTTTTCTCTTCGCATTAGGTGGCCAAAATATTGGAGCTTCAGCTTCAGTATCTGTCCTTCCAATGAGCACTCAGGGTTGATTTCCTTTAGGATGGACTAATTTGACCTCCTTGCAGTCCAGGGGACTCGTAAGAGTCTTCTCCAGCACCACAGTTCGAAGGCATCAATTCTTCGGCGCTCAGCCTTCCTTATAGTCCAGCTCTCACAGCCGTACATTACTACTGGGAAAACCATAGCTTTGATTAGACGGACCTTTGTCGGCAAGGTGATGTCTCTGCTTCTTACTATGCTGTCTAGGTTTGCCATAGCTTTCCTCCCAAGGAGCAAGCGTCTTTTAATTTCATGGCTACAGTCACCGTCTGTGGTGATCTTGGAGCCCAAGAAAATAAAATCTGTCACTGCTTCCATTTCTTCCCCTTCCATATGCCAGGAAGTGATGGGGCCAGAAGGGCATCTCTATACCAGCCTTAAATCCTGCATTTAAAACGGGGCTTTCTGATCCCATTTTAAATGCAGGATCACAACTTCCTTTTTCACGTGCTTCCTTTCCCCCTACCCCTTCCCCCCTCCTTCTCCCGGTATCTGAGTCTTCCATTGTCTTTCATTGATCTCACTCCTCTTCTTGCCGCTTTAACTCTTTTCACAGAGGAAACTGAAGTGGAACACAATGGGGTAATTTGATAGGTCATTATCTGCGATCTATTTAAAAACGAAACGAAGGGCATTTAGTGCAGGAGACGCCCTGGTGGGTCACGGCAGGATGTCATGTAAAGAGCCCGCAAAGTTCTGTGAAGGCGCAATCTCAATTGCAGAATAAAAGCTCCGTGTGAAGGAGCCCTAAGAGAATTTCTAGTCCAACATATAGATACTGCAAATGGGAAGAAAAATGTCTGCCCTTTCTACTATTCCAGCTCACTGCCTGCCACATGAAATAAAATGTCACCTCTTGAGTAGAAAATCATTGTAAAATCAGACTGTGGGAAGCAAGATTGAATTAGGGGAAAACAAGGCATACTTCTTACCCCTGAATTATTTCTGTGTCTTCTTTTGTAATGTTCTTTCTTTGTGTAAAATATTAACATGTTGTGTAACCTCTTTCTTTTCCTCTGAAAAACCCAAGCATTTCTATGGGAATGTTGTCTGCTTAGCAGGGAATGACGATATAACCCTGGCACATTTTCTGAAATGGTCTGAATTTCTGTGAAGTGTTGTAACTCTTGAAAGCAGGATGCTGAGGAAGTTAAAGAGAGGCTGCAAGATTAAAAATTGATGTGCTGTGCTCCAGTGCACAGAGAGCACAGGGAGGCCTATAGAAAAGCAACTTGAAAACTTTGGTAAAACAGGCTCTGAGTAGTTGAAGGCTGCCTCTTGGCAAGACTAGCTTCTGCTTCGGTGATTAGGTGGGCTCTTTCCAACTATTTGCAGTTCTGAAATAAATATTGTTTATTTCCACTGAAGCCAGTTGTGACCTTCACTAGAACATTTGTAAAATAATATAATCTGTCCCGTTCTTACCTCTCCCATCCTCTATCCAAGACCAGTTGCCTATTGGACAAATGAGACATATGTCCTAAGTGCTAGCCAGCAAGAAGACACTGGGGAGCCAGGTTCCTAGTACAATTGCTGCTGACCTGCTGAAGTGGGCAAATCAGCCGCTGCAATGCTCATTAACCTAATTCATTAGCCAATAGTCCTCTTTCCAGGAGTACACATGCTTATCCCTGCAGAATCATTTTGCTGGTCTGAGCAACAGGTTTAGAGTGTATACCAGTTGTTAAGCAACCATAACGCACACCTTCCAGCACCTTGTCTCAATAGCCTTCTTGCAAATAAATTGGAGTAGTAGCCACTCAACAAGCTTCCAGTGTAGTATATCCTCCTCTCTTGTAGATGGCATGCTAGACACCAGACTACGGCAGTAGGCTGTTGTACACAAAGCACATAGAGTCTTTCTCCTCTACCCACAGATGTAGTTCAGAGTCTGAACTACAGAGTTCTCATCCACCCATATCACACTGGCCACCTTAGCACCCTCTGACTTGCTTAGTCTGTCAGACAGGACTGAGCAGGCAGAGGTTAGAGGACGACCCATGCCACCAGACTGGAGGGTTGAGCAAATAGGGTAGTTCATGAGATGCATGACTTTTGCCTTCTGTCAGTGACTCCTCCGTTACAGATCATGAATCCCCTTGAACCCAAATTAGCCCCATTAATCCCTTGCCTTACCCCATTCCCATTTTGCACAATTGGTTACCACTAGGGATGTGTGACTCTGGGAATTCAGTTCTGCTGAAGCACAATGAGATTCTACTGCATTTCTGTTCTAGTAAGCAGCGACAGACTGTAGTGGATTTTTTTTCTGATTCCGAAAATGTTTTGTACATTTTTTTTCAGATTCCACCATTTGTGCAAATTATAATTTGTGCAAATTATAATTTGTGCAAATTTTCACGTGGGAGGTACCTTGAAATTTGCACAAATGGTGTCGTAATTTTTTTTTAAAATTGGTGATTTGCGCAAGTGTGCACGAGTTAGCCTCTTTGCTTCCTCCCATAAAAAATAATAGTCCTCCTTGAGTTCTGTTCCATAGATGTCAGTGACACTGATCGGCTTGCATAGGAGAAATGGGAAGTTCATTAGTAATACATAAGCTGTGGAAGTGAGAGGAGGGGCGGGGAATGCAGTTTTCAGTTCCATGAAAATATGCTTAGTGTCACGGTCTAAGGTTGCAATTCTATGCACACTTACTTGTGACTAATAATCAGATGTATCTTTGTTCAGACTTAACAATGTTGGGCTGATAAACCATGGTTTATCGGCCTGAGAACATTCACCCCTCCCCTCTTTTCCTTGTGTGCCTTGCTTCAGCATTGAGATTGTGGCTTGTTTAAACTTCTGTTTCCTGTTATATCCAAACCAGGAAACTGGCTTAATCCCTGTTCACCAACCTGGCTTCACATCCTGATCAGTAAGCAGGAACTGAACCAGTTTCCTGGTTTGGATCTAATGGGAAACTAGTTTAACAAACCACGTAGAAGGTGGCTTTTGGAGGGGAGAGCACACAGCTCATTCTTGGGCCAGTAACCATAGTTTATTGGTCTGACATTAGGGATGTCAGAGAATTCCGCCACGGATCTCGGTGAGGCTGAATGCCAGTGCATTCGGCCCCCCGAAATCTGTGGCAGAACGGCCTGCCCCCCCGCCCCCTGCGGATCCCCCCCGGGACGAGACTTACCTGGGGTGGATCTTCCGGGCGGTGGTGGCTCCGGTGGCAGCTCCGGCAAAGGTGGCAGCAGCGGCTGGTCTTCCGACCGGCTGCCACCGCCACCATTTCCAGGCTTGTGGGGAGAAAAAAAGACGTGATAGGCTACGTAAAACAAAACGCGTACGCAAATGGCGGCGGCTACGGCCGCCGCCATTTGTGTTCCTTCTTTTTGGCTATCTTAATCTATGTAAATATTTACGTAGACTATGACGGCGAAAATCAGGGGGAACGTAAATAGCGTAGCGGGCGCTATTTGCGTCCCTTTTTCATTCACCGTTTTAGCCTACGTAGCCTTGTTTTTTGTTTTTACCCAGAGCCCTCCGTGGCCGGAAATCCGGCTGCGGGCGGCTCTGGCCTGGCCTGGCCGGGCCTGGCCTGGCCGGGCCTGGCCTGGCCTGGCCGGCTGCTCCGCGGAGCTGCCGCGGAGCACAGCCAGCCGTTCGAGGATTCCGGGGGGAGGGACGGAACGCCTCCCCCCCCACCATCAACATAATCCACGAAAGGTAAGTCACTTTCGTACATCCCTACTGACATTGTTACATCTGAACCAGGCCCAAATTTCATTGAAATCAGTAAGCATGCATAGAATCAGACTATGTAAGACAGAGATCTTTAACTGCTTTTGCTAAAGCCAATGAGCAGTTTGAGGGACTGTGATGTATAACTTTTGTTCTGAAATTTTTTTCCCATTGTCAGCTGGTCACAAAGGGTAGATAACTCTGATTATTGTTTTAAGAGACATGCACATGCTAGCTGTGGGCATGTGGGTAAATTTTCATGTACAGCTTCATGGTAATAAATATCTGTATAATCCTTCTGTTGATCTTTTGTAAATAGAGGCATGACATGACCCCATGCTTGTAGATATAATGGTTCACTGGAAAATACTTGCAATACTGGCAGTTAACTTAAAAGGGAATGACAGATGGCTTTTATCCCAGATTTCAAATTTCAGTGTTTTGAAATGTATTCCTCAAGTACCTGGTAGCATTTAATCTGGGGCTCTCATTGTTCCAAGTTACTTTAACCAATGATCAATGGCCATAAAACAGGCAAACAGTCTACATGAAAAATGATGCATTGGATGGCTTTCATCTGAAAAAATCTGAAGAGCTGTGACAAAGCAATCACTTCTTTTTCCAGAAGCAAGTATGTGTTTAAAGTTATGGTCTCTTAGACCAGCTTTCCCCAACCTGGTGCTCTCCAGATGTTTTGGACTTGAACTCCTATCAGCCCTAGCCAGCATGGCCAATGGTCAGGGATCCTGGGAATTGTAGTCCAAAACATTTGGAGGGCATCAGTTTGGGAAAGGCTGCCTTAGGCATACTAGATGAACTAGTAGCAAGGTAATGATGTTTGTTTCTACAAAGTTTATACTCACCCATGCATTCTTGATTTCCTGAGGACCCTAGAGAAAAGCAAGTAGTGATTCAAAGGATGGTCATTTATGGCATGCTTTATTTGCCTGAGATCCCCTCCTGTTTTCCTTCCCACTTCTTGCTACCCATTACTACTGTGATTTGAAGCCCCCCATCCTGACTGCTTAAAGACATGCTGGAATGTAAATTTTCTCCCTACGCAGGTTCCAACCTAAAAACACAGCACACATCTGTCATCTATACACACACATCTCTCTCCTTCCTTTTGCCTTAAAGGGTTAGACGTCCCTTAAGGTGAGAGTGGTGGTAAGGTGCAAGTGTTGCAGGGCACAAATCTTCCATGAGAAAATTCCTCCAAATCCAGGATTGTTTTCTTCCCTAACGTTCATCAAACTTCAAATAGGTGGCCCTGTACATTTCATTTTACTCCAGACAGGTTTAGGTTTCCAGCTGACACTTGCTCTGTAGAAACAACACAGGTTTCACTGACTCTGGCAGCTTTACCACTGTCATATTTTTGCATTTATGAGCAGTTCTCAAACAGTTTGTCCAATGTATTAGTAACAAATGTGCTTTTCTTCAGTAGCAGGAATGTAGGTTTTGCCTTTCCAACTTTTACCCCTCCTCCATATCATAGATATTGTGGCAGTGGCAAAGGAAATCTTCTTGCTTTATTGTTGAGCCCCTTCAAGTTCTTTTATCAGGTTCTAATGATGAGACTGTGATATGATCAGTGGCCCTAACTGGAGGAGACTAGGGCTCTTCCTTGGCTCTGAATTCCCAGTGTCCCACACATGCTTGGACCAATGCCACACTTTCAGGAGAGGCTGATCATGATGAAATTAATTACACTGCTGGGATGAAAAGCCTTTCCAGATTTGAGCATGCCTACCCAATACATTTTGCTGCCTGAAGAAGAACCAAATGGTGCCCCCACCCACTATGACAAACACATTAAAAATTGACTTCAGACACCAGTTCCTGCCCTCCCCTATTGCCTATCAAGGTGCTGCCTGAAGCAGGTTGCTCTTTGGCAGGGCTGGCCCTGGATATGATAAAGAGGCTTTTCCAAGTTTCATTGCCACAGTTTCTTCTCCCCAGTGCTTTTAGTGTGCAATATATTTGAAACACCACCTCCTGGCTGAGAAGGAGTCCTTCTGATCCTTGAGGCATGGCAACTCTGTTTAGTGAAGGAAATACAATTTGCACTTGCTTAGAGACATGGGAGGCAGTCCTTCGTCTGTTCAAAGGTCAAGCTCTGGCATTGAAAACAGATGCTGCTTGGTCTGAGCCCTGGTTCACAGTGGCATAAAGTAAGGATGGCTCCTCCCAGTCCATCATGTTTTCTGGCAACTCTCATTCACTTCCCATTGCTTATTTATGTACATATTACTATTTTGCCTGAGGAGTTTGTTCTTCAACATTACCAGTGTCTGTGGTTACTTACCCCCTGGATGTGTGTGGCTGACATTATAGCATTATGATTAAAGAAATGGGAGGAACACAATATGCTGAGTACCCTACTTATAAACAGATTCATCACATCTCCAGCATTTATACTGCAAAAGACTGAAAAAGAAAGAGGCATACGATACAGAAATACTCTGTTTGAAATCTTAATCTAGTCTTTTTTTAGTTCACATTTTTATTGCAAATGTAACAGTATAATAAAAGAACTTGTGTTCCCAAACATTTGGCCCATATTAAATGTAATCCCTTCCCTCAACCCTTTCTCATAAGACTATAGGCCCCTCTTAAGTGCCTCCCATCTTCCCAGAACCCTAATGCCAGGATGCCCAAAGCACATAAGATGAATTTAACTAAATTAACAAAGAAATAAGAAGAGTGAAGTGGAAGAGAGAAGAATAGAACAAGCGAAGAAAAGGAAGGAGAAGGAAAAATGGGTAGGAGAGTTTCTGAGATTCTCCCATCAGCTGCACCAGGTAAGAAGAGGCCCCACAGACCTTCTCAATACCCAAGAGGTCAAAGAGGACCTGCCAAATATCTTCAAACTTATCCCAGTTCTTATTTTTCATTAGGCCACATTCTCATTAACTGCAAGGGTCAAGAGGTCATGAGACCATTGATCGATATCTGGTCCCAGTCAAGCTTTCCATTTTTGTAAAACCAGCCTCTTGGCCACCAGTAGCACTGCCTTTTGAAACCAGGTTGCTTGTAGCCCAGAGGTAAGTGGGTGGTATTTGGAGTTTCTTTAGATTTAGTTTTATCATTAAAGCCAGAATTCTCATTTACTGTACAATCCTCTATAGGTTTACTCAGGCCCCACTATGTTCAATGGGCTTACTACTAGTTTGAGATACATCCCCCTTATTGTCACTTACAGCAAAGTGTGCTTTTTTACAGTTCTGGAAGTCATATTGTGCCATTTTCTACACCTAGACTTGTCCATTCAAGAGGGATATATATATATATATATATATATATATATATATATGTATATGTATATATGTATATGTGTGTGTGTGTGTGTATGTATGTATGTATGTATGTATATATGTGTGTATGTGTATATATATATATACACACACACACATATACATATATACACATACATATATGTATGTATATATATATATATGTTTATATATATATAAACCTGATGCAATTTGGCTGTCTGTTGTTCTCTAATTGAACATAAATCTACTGGAATCTAACCCGTACGCTTTTGCCCTCCCTATTTCCCCTAACCCCTTCATGGATCACTGCCTTGTTGTGGCGAAGGGGCTTGCATAACTCAGTGAAGCCATAACCTATGCCGTGCAGGGCCACCCAAGACGGACAGGTCATGGCAGAGAGTTCTGGCAAAATGTGGTCCACTGGAGAAGGAAATGGCAAGCGATTCCAGTATTCTTGTCAAGAAAACCCCATGGAACGTATCACAAGGCTAAAAGATATGACGCCGGAAGGTGAGCCCCTCAGGTTGGAAGGTGTCCAGTATACTACTGGGGAAGAGCAGAGGGAATTTCCAAGTAGCGCCAGAAAGAGTGAAGCGGCAGGGCCAAAGCTGAAAGGACACTCAGCTGTGGATGTGTCTGGTGGTGAAAAGAAAATCCGATGCCGTAAAGAACAATATTGTTTAGGAACCTGGAATGTCAGATCAATGAATCAAGGTAAGCTGGAGGTGGTCAAACATGAGATGGCAAGATTGAACATCAACATCTTGAGAATCTGCGAGCTAAAATGGACAAGCATACGCGAATTTAATTCAGGTGACCATTATGTCTACTACTGTGGGCAAGAATCCCTTAGAAGAAATGGAGTAGCACTCATAGTCAACAAAAGGGTGGGAAAAGCAGTACTGGGGTACAGTCTCAAAAACGATAGAATGATCTCAGTACGAATCCAAGGCAAACCATTCAACATCACAGTAATTCAAGTCTATACCCCAACCACTGATGCTGAAGAAGCTGAGGTTGATCAGTTCTATGAAGACCTACAACACCTTCTAGAACTAACACCAAAAAAAGATGTCCTCTTCATCATAGGGGATTGGAACGCTAAAATAGGAAGTCAAGAAATCACCGGGATAACAGGCAAGCATGGCCTTGGTGTACAAAATGAAGCAGGACAAAGGCTAATAGAGTTTTGCCAAGAGAACACGCTGATCATAGCAAACACTCTTTTCCAACAGCACAAGAGGCGACTCTACACATGGACACCACCAGATGGTCAATATCGAAATCAGATTGATTATGTACTTTGCAGCCAAAGATGGAGAAGCTCTATACAGTCAGTCAAAACAAGACCTGGAGCTGACTGTGGCTCAGATCATGAGCTTCTTGTTGCAAAATTCTGGCTTAAATTGAAGAATGTAGGGAAAACCACTAAACCATTCAGGTGTGACCTAAATCATATCCCTTATGAATATACAGTGGATGTGACGAACAGATTTAAGGGATTAGACCTGATAGACACAGTACCTGAGGAACTATGGACGGAGGTCCATAACATTGTTCAGGAGGCAGCAACTCAATCCATCCCAAAGAAAAAGAAATGCAAGAAAGCCAAGTGGCTGTCTGATGCAGCTTTACAAGGAGCTGAGGAAAGAAGGGAAGCGAAAAGCAAGGGAGAAAGGGGAAGATATACCCAACTGAATGCAGAGTTCCAGAGAATAGCAAGGAGAGACAAGAAGGCCTTCTTAAATGAACAATGCAAAGAAATTGAAGAAAACAATAGAATGGGAAAGACTAGAGATCTCGTCAAGAAAATCGGAGATCTCAAGGGAACGTTTTGTGCAAAGACGGGCATGATAAAGGACAAAGAAGGCAGGGACCTAACAGAAGCAGATGAGATTAAGAAGAGGTGGCAAGAATACACAGAAGAACTATACAGGAAAGATCTGAATGTCCCTGATAGCCATGATAGTGCGGTCACTGAACTTGAGCCGGACATCCTCGAGAGTGAAGTCAAGTGGGCCTTAGGAAGCATTACTAACAACAAAGCTAGCGGAGATGACAGTATTCCAGCTGAGCTATTTAAGATCCTAAAAGATGATGCTGTTAAAGTGCTGCCCTCAATATGCCAACAAATTTGGAACACTCAACAATGGCCACAAGACTGGAAACGGTCAGTTTACACTTCAATTCCAAAGAAGGGCAATGCCAAAGAGTGTTCAAACTACCATACAATTGCACTCATTTCACATGCCAGCAAGGTGATGCTCAAAATCCTACAAGCTAGGCTTCAGCAATATGTGAAACGAGAACTACCAGAAGTACAAGCTGGGTTTCGAAGAGGCAGAGGAACTAGAGATCAAATCGCCAACATTCGCTGGATCATGGAGAAAGCAAGGGAATTCCAGAAAAACGTCTATTTCTGCTTCATTGACTACACTAAAGCCTTTGATTGTGTGGATCACAACAAACTGTGGCAAATTCTGAAAGAGATGGAGTACCAGACCACCTTACCTGTCTCCTGAGAAACCTGTATGAGAGTCAAGAAGCAACAGTAAGAACCGGACATGGAACAACCGATGGGTTCAAAATTGGGAAAGGAGTACGATAAGGCTGTATATTGTCGCCCTGCTTATTTAATTTATATGCAGAGTACATCATGAGAAACTCCGGGTTGGATGAATCACAGGTTGGAATTAAGATTGCCGAGAGAATTATGAACAACCTCAGATACGCAGACGATACCACCCGAATGGCAGAAAGCGAAGAGGATCTAAAGAGCCTCTTGTTGAGGGTGAAAGAGGAGAGTGCAAAAGCTGGTTTGAAACTCAACATTAAAAAAACTGCGATCATGGCATCTGGCCCCATCACTTCCTGGCATATAGAAGGGGAAGATATGGAAGCAGTGACAGATTTTACTTTCTTGGGTTCTAAGGTCACCGCAGACGGTGACTGTAGCCATGAAATTAAAAGACGCTTGCTCCTTGGGAGGAAAGCTATGGCAAACCTAGACAGCATAGTAAGAAGCAGAGACATCACCTTGCTTGTATAATCAAAGCTATGGTTTTCCCAGTAGTAATGTACGGCTGTGAAAGCTGGACTATAAGGAAGGTGAGCGCTGAAGAATCGATGCTTTCGAACTGTGGTGCTGGAGTCCCGTGGACTGCAAGGAGGTCAAATCAGTCCATCCTAAAGGAAATCAACCCTGAGTGCTCATTGGAAGGACAGATACTGAAGCTGAAGCTCAAATATTTTGGCCACCTAATGCGAAGAGAAAAGTCACTGGAGAAGACCCTGATGCTGGGAAAGATTGAAGGCAAAAGGAGAAGGGGACGGCAGAGGATGAGATGGCTAGATAGCATCACCGAGTCAATGAATATGGACTTGAGCACACTCCAGGAGAGAGCGCAGGACAGGAAGGCCTGGCGTACTATGGTCCATGGGGTCACGAAGAGTAGGACACGACTGAGTGACTGAACAACCAATTTCCCCTAATTTTATTAATGTTCAAATTTACGTTAATTTTTAAATTTATGTTAGAACTCTTCTCATCCCTTTAAAACTGATTCATTGGGGAATGATGATTGTGGAAGGGAATCAGGTAAGAAGGGCTTCATAAAAAAGAGATAAAACCATTACATTTCCTTGACTTCGTAGTATTGACAGCTTTGCTGTTATGTAAAATTCAAAAACGTTAATATAAAAAAAAATACAGAGAACATTTGGCCAACTTTATGAAAACTGGGTGAACTTCCCTAAGCCTTCCAAATACTGTATCTACTAGAATTTAAAGACAGACTAATTTTTCTATTTATCATCCATGTCACTCACCTATGTGTTTACCCATAAGTGTGTTCTGTCTGATTTCCCCATTAATCTGCAAGTATTAAAAAAAAAAATCCACATGAAAACTAGCGTTTCAATACTTCATACATTTGCTCTCAAAATACACATCTAAACATATTTTCTCTGGAAACATGCATTTAAAACATATTTTTTGAGTCAAAAACATTCAGGAATTAGAAAAGCCAGTGGATAAGTTCTGATCCATACATTAGTTTGGGAGGTGCATATCAGGTCAGATCCAATTCCTCAAACATCGCAACCAGATTTTTTATTAGTGGTTATCCCAGTATTTTTCCACACAAGTGATGGGTTGTATCCAGTGGTGTTCTTCCATTCACAGAGGGAGTCAAAGAACTTGTGTCACCAAATATTTGGTCCAAATTAAATTTAGCTATGACGTTTTGATCCTGAAGAATCAAAAAGGCTTTGGTGAACAAACTGGGCTGGGGAGGTGATTTTCAACTATTCCTGTTTGCAGCCCCTGTACACCCAATTCTGCTCCAGAGGTTTGGGAGAACAGAACAGTGGAGGAAGGGGCATGGGGGCTATAGCAAAAAGGGCAGATGTGCTAATCACCTCCTTCTCCCTCTTGTTTACAGGAGCCTCTGCTGTAGGTGTGGGCAACTTGTGGCCCTGTAGGTGTTTTGGACTCCCATTATCCTTTAGCATTCGTTATATTGGCTAGGACTTATGGGAGTTGTAGACCAAAATGTCTGGAGGGCCACAGGTTACCCACACCTGCTCTGCTGGATCAAAGAGCGTTCCGTGAACAGGACATCATTAGATATGTCTCACAAAGTTTACTTATTTTTGATTAACCATGAACACACACAAATACACACCATAGGAAATAACCCATTAAAGTAAATCCTATGACCAAGCCCTTCCTCTCCTCCTATCCATATTTGTTATGATATCTCCAAATCCATTCCTGTTTCATGTACGTTGAAACCTTTGTTGCAGATGCTGCTTTTCACTGTTTTATGTCTCTTTTCTACTGCTTTGACTCCCAGTAGTTTTTTTTTTTTTTTTTAAGGGAGGGGAGGCTGGAACTTTCTGAAGTGAAAGGAAAGTGTCTTTGAGCTTTCCCAGTTTGCAAAGAGCCTTCCTGGCCGATTAGCACGCACACATGCCCCTGACATTCATGAATGCGTTATAGAGCGAGCATGAGAAATCCTTTCTACATTTGCATAGGCTGTTTAAAACACGCTCTTGCCCCTGAGCAAAGATATTTTTAACTATTACATCTATCTCCCGCACCTCCCCTTCTTGGTAATCTATTCCTTTAGGGAAGGGCAGGCCAAAGTGGTCAGCTGCTTGGCTCCTACATTCTGGAAAACTCTGAAGAATTCCCCAGCAAACCTCTGGGGCAAAGTATTCTTTCCCCCAAAGAATAAGGGCTTCTGAGAGACTTTGCCACATAAGGGCCTGTTGAAGGCTCTGAGCAGGCATCAGTTGACAGGGAAATCTTTGCCTCCCAACAGATGGTCGGGCGTTTCATCTGAGCAGGCAGGGCAGTGATCTCAGGATTCTGCCAGCATTCCACACCACAGGGCCAGCTTAGGGCAAGAGGGATCTAATGTCCATGCCCTTCATAGCTGGCGAGCTAAATGATGAACTGTTGACAGGAGAGCCATCAAGTGCTCATCCTCAAAATGTAAGATCTTGAACTTCCTCCCCCCTCGCCCACATGTCATTTTTCTTTGGTAGAATTAATGTCCTATTTGCTTGTCTCTCAAAATCCATTTTGGCACAAGTACAAACCACCTCTTGGTGGCAAGCAGTTGTCTGGATTTTAGATGCCAGGATTTGTGCTGACAGTTCTTTCTACACATTCAGATTCAAGCTGTCACAGCTGGCCATTAGGGACTTCGAAAGCTCCCCTCCCCCTTGCGCGCGCACACACACACACACACATGCACACAGACACCAACTAGTGCCAGCTTACAGCTATTGGGTGTCAGGCTCTACTTGATAGGACAACACAGTAACTTGTGCCTCTCTTAAGTGTAAACAAACAAAGCCCTTCCAGGCCTCTATTCAGCTGTGCTAGGGCTGCTTTGTGCGTGTGCGTGCGTGTGCACGCGTGCGCGTCTCTCTCTCTGTCTCTCAAATATTTATATACTGCCCTTCATTACAAAATCACAGGGTGATGTAAAGAATTAATAAGAACAGCAATTTTTAAAAGCCACAATAAAATAATAAAAACTACCAAGCAAAGTATTCAAAATAAGCAAATGCCTGGTTAAACATGTAGGTTTTTAATAGGCAACAAAACAACCTTTAAAGTTGTGGGTGTGGGAGTGCATCCATATGCTACACACATTGGTAGACACATTTATATATCTTACTTTCTTGAATGCAAAGGTGACCAGTGTAGTTTGAACTCATTTCCTTAGCATTGCCTGGTATATTAATTACATTAAAGATGTAAGCTTGAGGGCAGGGCCTTTTTAAAAAAGGCGAGTTCCATTTAAGTTCTTAATAAATACTATTGACGTTACTATTCCAGTAAATAAGAAGACCCCTAAAAGGTCTCATTTCTAGTGGCATGGAGCATGTGGTGCCAACTCCAAGCTATCGTATGTCAGGATTGACTTGGATTCTGTATAACAAACTTTTTTTTTCACACCACCCCATCTTTTTTTTTTTTTTGTCAGTGCTTAAAAATCTATATAGTTTCAGCGTCTCTCAGGAAAAGATCCATTGCTTGTTTGCATATGTTAATGTAATTTGTAAATATAAAAAATAGCTCATCATCTAGGATGAGGCTGAGCTTAAAAATCAATGGTGTTGCTTGCCCCTCTTGTTCACCCAGAAAATGAATAAGGCTTTTTGAGTAATCCAGTTAAAAACTCATATAGTCTTGAAGATTTTTTTTTTAAGGTCCATCTGGAAAACTTGAAAATCCAGTTTAGCTGCCACTCCCTCTTCCTTGATACCCCCTTCTCCAAGATAAAATCACCCTGACTGTGGGAAATTGGGAGGGGATAAGAGGCACCAAGGGGTTCCTGTCTCAACAGGAAAAGGCCCTGGAGTCTCTTCTCAGCTGTGTGGGGTGTCGTCTGCAGCCAGGAATGATGGGGCTTGCCATGATTTCAGGCTACATGCAGCCCTCTGCGTAACCAAGGAGAAACTTCATGAAACCTTTCCAATCTCAGGTGTGTGGAGGATCATTTGCAGCAAGGAGGGGCCCTGCAGGAGTTCTCCTGGTCGAATGGGAACTCTCCATCATGCGAGGGGGGTCGCAGGCATCAAAGGGTATCAGAAGTGGTGTGTGAGCCCCAGTTTGAAAGGGTGTCCTTTTTGGCAGTTGTATTTTGAGATCCCCTTCTTGAACACTCCTCATCTCTGTTAAAAACACTGCCCCATCTAGCTAAAGTCGATGGTGACTGTCCTGTTGAAGCCTGTAGAACAAAGTTTGTTAAGACTAGCTTAAGTTCTATTGCTTTGTATGGGATTTAGTAATAAATAATGTCAGTTGGATTAGGGTCATTACCTACATATAAAATCTTTTGACCTTATTGCCAACCACAAACTTTTATACGAATCTTAGTAGATATATTACAGATGAGTTTGCCGATGTTTGATGTATGGGAAAGGGAGGAGATGGAGATCCTTAAAGAAAATTAGACTGAAGTAATAATAGTTTTGTTATTAGTTTTAAATTTTTCAGTGATCTACCCTTTTCCTCCTTCTCCACAAGATGGACAATATTCAAATAAAGATTTAGTTTAGCAAAATAGCTGATTTCCCCCCCAAGGTTTACATAAATAATTAATGCTCCTGTTGCCTCTTTAACATTGGGATGAGATAAAACCAACAAGAAATATCTTCACAATCAATCAATCTACATTTTTATGAATGGAAGCTTTGTGAGAGCTACAGACATATTCTTACACAGTTCCTATTTATTTCAGTGGCATTTATTTCTTGTGCACAAGAAGTTCCTGATGGATTGTGCCCAATGTAAATTGGCCTGTACATGTTGATTCAACAGTTATCCTAAATATGTAATGATTTTCCCTGGTTATGCTGGAATTTAATTTATATGGTCGAGCTTTAGTCAAGACCAGTCCGGGGTTTATTAAAAAAAAAAAAAGTTGATAATTTTTGACTTTTAAGGAAGAAGCCTAGAATCTATGGCCAACTGTTCCTTGTGCTTTGGTTTTTATGGTCCACTGATGCAAAACACTGAGGGAAACATTTTCTGCAAGTTTTATCTCTTTGACTTGTAAATACAGCCTCTCTTCTTGAAGAAATATGTCAGGGTCATGGAAATACTTCACTATTTTGTGCATAGTCAGGAACATAGAAATATTCTGCATTGACGCATTTTGCAACTTCCACGAACAAAGTTAAATCTCAGCGTCTCTCTATCGTTCTTTTCTTTTAATGGGCGCACCTACTTTGCTTAAATACACATTAATTACCACCTAACCTTTCGTAATAAATCTGATTCAGTTGCCTGTTTGTTTGTGATTGCACCTGAGTGTTTGTGCATATAGCTCACTAAGTTCTTACTGGCCATGTTCCCCCTCCCCAGACACAAAAAATCAATTTATACGACATAATCCATTATTTTATAAGAATTAATTACAGATTAAATTTAAGTCATCTTTATTTAGAATGTTGAAAGTGGTGTCCTGTGTGCAAAGCTTTGTAAACAATACTGTGTAGGTCTGTTTTCTCCTCTAGTGTGTGTAAAATTATTTTCAAAATAGTTCATAATATTTCTGTTATTCATTGATAGGGATGCATGAGATAGTCATTTCAGTTTGTTTTTGATCAGAATTTACCCAGTTTGCTCTTCCTTGAACTGAACTCAGACCCAAATGCAATCTGTGGTCAGAGTTCATACATTTTCAAGTTTGCAATGAAATCTGCAGAACAAGATGTGTTTGAAAAATGCACATGGAAAAATCTGTACATTTGTAAAATGCACCCAAACATGCTTAATCAATGGGAGACAAAGTGTACATTTGAAGAATACACATGAAAAAGTGCGTACATTTGAAAAATATGCACAAATATGCTTTCACCAATGGGAGAAAATGTGTACATTTCAAAAATGCACACAATTGATGCATATGTTTGGGAAAATACCCATTAAAAGTACACACATATTTTCGTGTGAGAAGAAAAAACAACACTTGCAATCTGATACAGACATGAGTTAGAATGAGCTTCAAGGTGGAATGAGGAGAACCTTGATAAGCTCAGGTTTTGCTGATTTGCACATCCCTATTCTGTAATGACCCCTTAGAATGCAAACTATATTGTGGTACAGTACTGTAATATTTCTTTTAAGTAGCGAGTTGATTGATTAATCAGTTAAAAGCAACAGAACTAATTGACTGCAACCTTTTAATACAGTGACAGCTCTAATTAAAAGAAAACCTGCACTTGCTGGCACATTTCTTAAAAGAAAATACATGTAACAACCTGGCATTTTTATGCTTTTGTTTGGCCAAGACGGTTGTGTGTCTATTCAGTGCTGTTTTTTTCCAGAATTTCTTTAATACTTGTTTTATTTATTTGCATCTGTGGCATGCTGATTTGTTTTAACTAATTAATAGGTAAGTTTTCTTACACTTTTTCAGATCTGGGACCTACCTTTAAGTCCACCCTACAACATGGGATCCACTTTAAAAAATGTTGGGCCATCTTCCTTGCTCTCTTAAAAAAACCTTGGGTTGTATCCAACTATGTCCCTCTACCAGCAGAACGGACACATGCTGGTGAAACAAATCTCCCTTCCCCCTGCAGACCCCTAAATCTTCTCTGGAGGATTGCGAGAACCTCTGGAGCAGATTTGGAGGGGGCATGGGGGATGCAGGCAGGGGGCGGAGAGGAAAGGGAAGGCCCATTGTATGAGTAGAAGTCTGCTATGTGATGCTGGATAGAACCCCTTATCAACAGCAGCAAAAAGAGAAAATGGTGTTGATGACACTGACCCCAGTTTTGGGGTCATGACCTATCAATTTAAAGCCACTGTAGTATAATTGCTTATATTCTGTGTCATACCATATACAATTCCAACCCATCAATTTTCCTTCCTGATCCAACAGTAAGGCTGTGTTGTGCTTATCCATAGCCATTTACACATTGCTGAAATCCTTTGGATCATCTGTCTGGCATGGGGAGGTTGGTTTGTCTTCCTTGCTCTGCTTCCCCTTCCTGCCTAACCAACAGCTGATTGGTGGGGTTTCAGCTCTTGAAAGAGCTTATGTACCTTCAGCCTTTGCAGCTCCATGCACCCTGATTTAGACTGGAGTCCACCACGTCTGTTAGGCTGACGGAATACTAGCTCACTTAATTTAGTATTAGGGCAGGAATTAATATTTTTTGTTTATTTTTACTGGTTTTCTGGTCTGGGGGTTTAGGATTTAGAGTACAAGAGTTGAAGCCTAACATCTGCCACCGTTATTGCCAGCCACCGACATGTTTGTCTTCATGCTCCTCATGCTTTTCAAAGGTAGTATAAGGATAATACAGTTGGGGGAAAAACCTATAAAGTGGCCGTTTTTATATTTATGAATATGCATTAACATGGCAGCAGCAATGGTCTGCAACAGGAACAAAAGTTGCAGGGTGACAGGGAGATTGAGAGAACGAAGCTTCAAACTCACCTTGCGAGCCAGTGTGGTGTAGTAGTTAGAATGTTGGACTGGGGAGCAGGGATGGAAGGACTGTGTAAAACCCGCTCTGTCTGTGTTTCGCAGATTGTCAGGCGCCTTTTTTTCTGTCGTCCACTCACAGGCGGATGCTATTTTTTTTTCATCATGCGGAAAAATATGCAAATAATTATGTAAGAGGTTTCAAAACAATTTACATAATTTACCTTAGTACGTAACATTTAGCATATTGTCCCCATCCCATTCAACTTTTCCTCAGCAGAAACTTGCATATTTTCCTACCAATAAATATGCATAAATTTCAGGAAAGTAACCAAAAAAAAATTGAAAATCCATGGTCTCTGTGCGGCTTGAGGGGGTCGCTCTGCAGCAAATTCTGCAGGTTAGATTCTTAGAAATCCAAGCTCATTTTAGTCTGTCTTGAATTTCTCCAGCATCCCTACTGGGGAGATCTGAGTTCTAGTCCCCGCTCAGCCATGAAGCTCACAGGGTCACTTTGGGCCAGTCACTGACTCTCAGCCTAGCCTACCTCACAGGGTTGTTGTGAGGATTAATGGAGAGGAGAAGGAGGATTGTGTAAACTGCCTTGGACTCTTTGGAGGAAAAAGCAGGATATAAATGTAACAATAAAATGAATGAATGAATGAATGAATGAATGTATAGTTTAGGGCACAATCCTATGGCCACTAGACAGTGGCTAGATGTCCATAGGATTGGTTGGTTCCTGGAGAACTGCCTCCCCACCCCCTTTCCCCCCAATTTGTAGGTGGCGTGGATTGTCCCTGGGCTCTGTGCTCGTAACAGCAGCATGGAGCAAGGGGAAAGGGGGTGTTCCCGGGGTCGGGTCGGGGAGTTTGTAAGTGCCAGTATGACACTTCCTATGTGTCGTCTGGCCTCCCCACCCCACACTCTGATGTTCCACAGCTGACGTCAGATGGCTGAAATCGGCCGTCTAGCCGCAAATGCAGGATGGCTAGAGCACGGAGGAGACGATCCTCTCCATGTTCCTCCTGCCATACATTGGATAGGCGGTCACCTCCGAGTTCGGAGGCGTCCATCTATCCACATTAGATTGCTCCCTCCATGTCTTAGTCCTATATAGAATTGCATCCAATAATGTCGCTAATTTATAAACATATTTTGGAATTTTGTACATTATAGTATGTGGAAACCAGAGTCGTTATGTGACAGTGAGAAATATACCAGTTTGTCAAAGAAAATGCACAACTATTTCAAGCTGTTGGAAAATCTACAACATGAAATTAACAGTTCCAGAATTCTTTATTTTATTGATGTTATTTATTTAAAACATTTGTATCCCACCCTACATCATTAAGATCTCGGGGCAGCGTACAGATAAAATCAATTTAAGCAGTATAAAACAATAAATAAGTTAAATAGCTAAAAACATTGAACCATTAAACACGTTAATACCAATTAAAATCTAAAACAATAAAATAATTAAAACTGTGTGCTACTTTAGGTAATGCATTTTAGCCCTCAAAGGCTTTGGTAAAAAGCCATGTTTTTACTTGGCGCCAAAATGAGACCAGTGTCTATGCCAATCAGACCACCAAGGGGAGGGCATTCCACAACCGGGGTGCCACAGCAGAAAAAGCCCTCTCCCACGTCCCACCATAGTGTATGTCTGTGAGACACACTGGTGGGATGCAGAGGAGGGCCCCTCCAACAGATCTCAGTCCTCGGGTGGTATATATAGGGAGAGGCGCTCCCTCAAATATCGAGGTCCTAAGCCATTTAGGGCTTTAAATGTCATCACCAAATTCTTGAATTCTGACGGAAGCGTATTGGCAGCCAGTGCAATTCCTTTAAAACTGGTGTTATATGATTTTTATAAGGTGTTCCGGTCAGCAGTCTAGCTGCTGCATTTTGCACTGGCTGCAACTTCCAAGTCGTCTTCAGGGGCAGCCCCACGTAAAGTGCATTTCAGTCGTCGAATCAGGAAATTACCAGTGCATGTACTTGCTGTGGCTAGGTTATTCCTGTCCAGGAAAGGCCGCAGCTGGTGGATCAGCTGAAGCTGGCCTCAAGTACTTCGCGCCACGGAGTCCACCTGAGGCTCCAGTGACAGGGATGGATCTGGGAGTACTCCCAAGCTACACACCTGCTCCTTCAGGGGGAGTGCAACCCCATCCAGGATAGGTCGCTTACCCAATTCCCAGACTCAGGAACCATCAATCCACAGAGCTTCCATCTTGTCAGGATTTAGCTTCGGTTTGCCTCAGCTGACTCCGATGACAAGGAGAAGTAGAGCTGAGCATCATCAGCGTACTGGTGACACCCCACCCCAAACTCCTAATGACCTCACCCAGTGGCTTCATATAGATGTTGAACAGCATGGGGGATAGAATAGAACCCTGTGGCACCCCACAGCTTAATAGCCATGGAGTAGAACAGGAATCTCCCAATACCACTCTCTGGAATCAGCCCTGCAGGTAGGAGCGGACCCACTGTAGCACAGTGCCCTCAACTCCTATCCTGCATAGCCAATCCAGCAAGAAACCATGATCAATGGTGTCAAAGGCTGCTGAGAGATCCAGGAAGATCAACAGGGTAGCGCTCCCTCTGTCTTTCACCCGGAGTAGGTAATCAGTCAGAGCAGCCAAGGCTGTTTCAGTGCCATACCCTGGCCTGAAACCAGACTGAAATGGGTCCAGATAATCAGTTTCCTCCGAGAATGTCTGAAGCTACCCAGCCACCATACACTCAAGCACCTTGCCCCAAAAGGGGATATTAGTGATGGGGTGATAGTTCTCACACACCTCTGGGTCCAGGGAGGGCCTCTTCAGGAGAGGACACACTACAGCCTCTTTCAAGGCAGCAAGAATTAGGGATGGCATGGGCGCATGATTCAGTCCAGGAATCTGGCGGAGCTTCACCCTCAATCCCCGCTCATTGAGCCCCTGCCCCTGCTCACCCCCTGCCCATGCTCGGTGAATGGCCTGCACTCACCCTGGCAGCCTTGTTGAGCTTCGTGGTTGCCATTTTCTGAGAAATAAAATGGCGATCGCAAAAATGTGCAAAGCTGTGCACACATGAAAATGCGCATTTTGTGAATGCGTATATTCATGTGTGCACATATTTGCGTGTGCGCAAAATGCATATTTTATGAAAAATGCACATTTTCGCACACACTGTGTGCCTTCGCAAAATGCGCATTTCACACATGAGAATATGTGCATTTCCAAAAACATGCATTTTCACATGTACAAAAACATGCACATTTTTGTGATCGCCATTTTATTTTTTTAGAAATGGTGACCACGGAGCTCAATAAGGCCGCTGGGGTGAGTGCAGGCTGCTTGCCAAGAGTGGGAGGGGCTTGAGCACAGTCCGGGGACCGGAGAGCAGGGGCAGGGGGTGAGTTTGCACATCCCTAGCAGGAATCACTCCCCGACAGAGCAAAGCATTTACCACTCTCTAGACCCACCCAGCCAATCCACCCCTGCTAGATCCTGTTAGCCAAGATGGGCAAGGGTAAAGCTTACATGTCGTGGGACGGACTGATTCAAGCTAGTTATGACTGCTAGCCCCATGGACCCCATGCATCTCCTCTACCTTTGTCATATGGCATGTTTAATAACATTACTAAACTCATTGATCTCAGCAGTACTGCTTCATATGTTGGTGTTAGCCTTTCAAGCCCCAGATGGTTTGGGTCCAGGTTATTTGAAAGACTACCTTCACTCATACCAACCTGCCCACACTCTGAGACTAGCATCTCATTGTCTGCCCCCTTTAAGAGCAGTTAGATTGGTGGGCACAAGGGACAGGGCCTTCTCGGTAGTAGACTCCTGCTTCTGGAACTCTGTTCCAATTAATGTCCGCCAGGCCCCATCATTACAGGCCTCCAAGCAGGCCATAAGGACTCACCTGTTTACCTAGGCCTGTAGTTGGAGGCCTGATTGGCACAGACGTTGGTTTATTTCATTTCAGTGCCAAGTTAAAATTGAATTCCCTAAAGATGCACACTGTTATAACTTTTATTATTTCAGATTTTTAAAATGGTATTAGCTTGTTTAATGGTTTAATATGCTTTTAGCTGTTTAAATTATTTATTGTTTTATACTGTTTAAATTGATTTTATCTGTACACTGCCCTGACATCTTAATGATATAGGGTGGGATACAAATGTTTTAAATAAATAAGTAAATAATATAGTTGAGCTACGACTCTGCTGTGGCAATTGTATTATAGTGCTATCTAGTTTTAATGGTTACTTTGATTTTATCATTGTTTTTATTAAGTTTTATGTTTTAAATTTTGCTGAACACCACCTGGGGAGAGTTTACTCTAAAAGGCAGCTTTAAAATCTTCTGAAATAAATAAATATTTATACACATTTCTATGGCTTAGGTCGCTGGTGCATTAGAACTGGGTGAGAGCAGTCTTTATCCATGCAGGATGTGTAGGCAGGGCATTTTAAATAATTATCAATTGCTGAATAAGCAAGAAAAATATTGAAAAAATTATGATCAGTTGGTATACTAAACACAATATCTCTTTCCCAACAGATTCTTCTTGAAATTTTTTCTTAAATGTAACCAGAACTGCCTAAAAAATGCAGGAAACCCTCGAGACATGCGGAGATTTCAGGTCAGTGTCACTTCTTCCCCTTATGGTTAATCTCCTTTTGAATATGTGGGTTTGGAAGAATTTCAGCCAAAGTTAGTAATATTTTGCATTTGTTTATTTTGGTATCTTGTCCTTATACTTTGTATCGGGTTTTGATGCTTTTATCTGATATTTTGTGTCACTTTGGGCCCATTTTGATGGACAAATGTTGAACAACAACAGCAGTGAAGAAGATGTTAGGGGATACTAAAAATTGCAATGACTTGCATTGTGTTCCTCAGTCTGAAGTATTAAAAATTCAGTATTAAAAATTGAATCTGAACATCCCATTATTATATGCCTTTGGGCTTTAAAATCCCTTCCCCAAAAAAGACTTCAGAGCAATTTCACAAGGGGTTGACAGCCTGGGAATTAATACAATAAAGGATCAGAAAATTGTCATTAAAAATACTTCTTACAAGTGGTGGTACGAGAGTAGCTAGACACTTTGGAGCCAAATGCTAGATTATGGGACTGCCCTGAAGGGACATAGACATTAAAGTCCTCAGCAAACTTTAATTCATAAGCTGGAAACAGTGCTTTCTGTTTCCTAATTTTTTAAGGATAATTTTATTTTGTTTATTACTTATTTCAGGCCTACACAACTTGTGACTTACCAGTCTGAACACAATCCACTGGGTGCTTGACAACCCTTCTTCTTTTCTGTCCCATGGAGACTGCAAAAATATAAGATTTATTGAGCTATATATGGGTGGTGAACTACAGGTCAAATAGGGAAACTTCTGGGACCAGTGCAAGATCCCACATTTCACAATGTTCTGTAGGTTACTTTGACCCTTTGGAGAGTCAAGGGTCTCCAAAGCAGGGCCTTAGAAGTTGAGCGTAGTGTACGGGTAGGTTCGTGTCGGGAGAGGCACTCCATCAGGTATTGTGGTCCCAAGCCATGTAAGGCTTTATAGCCTAGGTTAAAACCAGCACCTTGAATTGGAAACAGCACCTTGAATTGAGCTTGGGGGACCGGGGGGAGAAGGGAAAGAGACAAGCTCCCTTCCATTCATGCAATGTGGTATTTCATCCATTGCTTGCAAATGACCCAGACTGCACTGAGTAGAGTGTTGTTGTTGTTCAGTCGTTCAGTCGTGTCCAACTCTTCGTGACCCCATGGACCATAGCACGCCAGGCCTTCCTGTCCTGCGCTCTCTCCCGGAGCGTGCTCAAGTTCATATTCATTGCATCCGTGATGCTATGTAGCCATCTCATCCTCTGCCGTCCCCTTCTCCTTTTGCCTTCAGTCTTTCCCAGCATCAGGGTCTTTTCCAGGGAGTTTTCTCTTCGCATTAGGTGGCCAAAATATTGGAGCTTCAGCTTCATTATCTGTCCTTCCAATGAGCACTCAGGGTTGATTTCCTTTAGGATGGACTGATTTGACCTCCTTGTAGTCCAGGGGACTCGTAAGAGTCTTCTCCAGAACCACAGTTTGAAAGCATCAATTCTTCGGCGCTCAGCCTTCCTTATAGTCCAGCTCTCACAGCCGTACATTACTACTGGGAAAACCATAGCTTTGATTAGACGGACCTTTGTCGGCAAGGTGATGTCTCTGCTTCTTACTATGCTGTCTAGGTTTGCCATAGCTTTCCTCCCAAGGAGCAAGCGTCTTTTAATTTCATGGCTACAGTCACCGTCTGCGGTGATCTTGGAGCCCAAGAAAGTAAAACCTGTCACTGCTTCCATTTCTTCCCCTTCTATATGCCAGGAAGTGATAGGGCCAGATGACATGATCTTGGTTTTTTTAATGTTGAGTTTCAAACCAGCTTTTGCACTCTCCTCTTTCACCCTCAACAAGAGGCTCTTGAGATCCTCTTCGCTTTCTGCCATTAGGGTGGTATCGTCTGCATATCGGAGGTTGTTGATAATTCTCCCGGCAATCTTAATTCCGACCTCTGATTCATCCAACCCGGCATTTCTCATGATGTACTCTGCATATAAGTTAAATAAGCAGGGTGACAATATGCAGCCTTGTTGTACTCCTTTCCCAATTTTGAACCAATCGGTTGTTCCATCTCTGGTTCTTACTGTTGCTTCTTGACCCTTGTACAGGTTTCTCAGGAGACAGGTAAGGTGGTCTGGTACTCCCATCACTTTAAGAATTTGCCACAGTTTGTTGTGATCCACACAATCAAAGGCTTTAGCGTAGTCAATGAAATAGACGTTTTTCTGGAATTCTCTTGCTTTCCCCATGATGCAGCGAATGTTGGCGATTTGATCTCTAGTTCCTCTGCCTCTTCTAAACCCAGCTTGTACTTCCAGTAGTTCTCGGTTCGCATACTGCTGAAGCCTAGCTTGTAGGATTTTGAGCATCACCTTGCTGGCATGTGAAATGAGCGCAATTGTGCGGTAGTTTGAACACTCTTTGGCGTTGCCCTTCTTTGGAACTGGAATGTAAACTGACCTTTTCCAGTCTTGTGGCCACTGTTGAGTGTTCCAGATTTGTTGGCATATTGAATGCAGCACTTTAACAGCATCATCTTTTAGGATTTTAAACAGCTCAGCTGGAATACTGTCATCTCCGCTAGCTTTGTTGTTACTAATGCTTCCTAAGGCCCACTTGACTTCACTCTCTAGGATGTCCGGCTCAAGTTCAGTGACCGCACTATCATGGCTATCAGGGACATTCAGATCTTTCCTGTATAGTTCTTCTGTGTATTCTTGCCACCTCTTCTTAATCTCATCTGCTTCTGTTAGGTCCCTGCCTTCTTTGTCCTTTATCATGCCCGTCTTTGCACAAAACGTTCCCTTGAGATCTCCAATTTTCTTGAAGAGATCTCTAGTCTTTCCCATTCTGTTGTTTTCCTCGATTTCTTTGCATTGTTCATTTAAGAAGGCCTTCTTGTCTCTCCTTGCTATTCTCTGGAACTCTGCATTCATTTGGGTATATCTTCCCCTTTCTCCTTTGCTTTTCGCTTCCCTTCTTTCCTCAGCTACTTGTAAAGCCTCATCAGACAGCCACTTTGCTTTCTTGCATTTCTTTTTCTTTGGGACAGATTTCGTTGCTGCCTCCTGAACAATGTTACGGACCTCCGTCCATAGTTCCTCAGGCACTCTGTCTATCAGGTCTAATCCCTGAAATCTATTCCTCACCTCCACTGTATATTCATCAGGGATATGATTTAGGTCATACCTGAACGGTTTAGTGGTTTTCCCTACGTTCTTCAATTTAAGCCGAAATTTTGCAAGAAGCAGCTCATGATCTGAACCACAGTCAGCTCCAGGTCTTGTTTTTACTGACTGTATGGAGCTTCTCCATCTTTGGCTGCAAAGGACATAATCAATCTGATTTCGATATTGACCATCTGGTGACGTCCATGTGTAGAGTCGCCTCTTGTGCTGTTGGAAAAGAGTGTTTGCTATGATCAGCATGTTCTCTTGGCAAAACTCTATTAGCTTTTGTCCTGCTTCATTTTGTACACCAAGGCCATGCCTACCTGTTATCCCGGTGATTTCTTGACTTCCTACATTAGTAGAGTGTACATTATGTGAACACAGCTTTCAGCAGCAGGTATCCCACATCCACTTGATTAGCTCTGGCTAATCTTGGCTGTTTCTGTGTCATTGTCACTGGAGTAACTCCTGGCTTAATGGGAAATAAAATAATCCAAATCAGCTAGAGTGCCTAGATCAAGGTTGCTTTAGAGCTGCTTTATTGCGAGCTCCATTTTAGGAAACAGCCTTACTTGCCCTGTCTTTACAGTGCAGTTACCCAGTCGCTTTGCTGTCATACCCTGGCTACTGCAGTGCACTGCTTGAGTCTTCGATGTGAACTGTCCATAAACCTTTTTGCTGAATCCAGCCTGTCCAATTTTGTTTTTATATTATTATGCCATGAGAGTAAAACAATAAATCAATTTAGATGGATGAACTCTGTGATATAATATATAACAAGATAGTAGCAAGACATTGGTTTTATTTGGACAAATAGGCAGAGTTAATGCTCTCTCCTAATGTATGTATACATTACAAATGTAGGATGGGGTTGAGAATATTTCAAGCCTGTACATATATTTGAAATCAACAATTCACATTTTATCTAGGTTTTCCTTATGAAATGAAATGGGTAATTATTATATATAATAAATAGTACAATCCAATACACACTTATCTGGGAGTAAGTCCCATTGAGCTCAATGGGGTTTACTCTGAGTAGACATGAATTGGATTGCACTCTAAGGCTGCAATTCTAAATACATTTACTGAGCAATCCTATACTCACTTACCTGGGAGTTAACCCCATTGATCTCAATGAGGCTTTTGAGTAGACATGCAGACTTACTCTGCTACAAGGGAGAAAGACCCATTGAAAGCACTGGGACTTTCTTCTGAGCAAATATGCTGTTAAGGGTTTTTGATGACCAATATGTAGAATGATTAAGAAAAATATCAGTAGAAAAAACCGCTCAATCGTGTAACAAAAAAATAGACTGAGAACAGACCAGGTGGTTGCCAACCAGCTCCAGACACTCCTGGATGAGACTGATTATCTAGATCCATTTCAGTCGGGGTTCAGGCTGGGTTTGGCACGGAAACAGCCTTGGTCGCCCTGTATGATGACCTATCTTGGGAGAGGGACAGAGGGAGTATGACCTTGTTTATTCTCCTTGACCTCTTGGTGGGTTTCGATACCATTGACCATGGTATCCTTCTGGAACGATTGTCTGAGCTGGGAATGGGAGGCACTGCATTGCAGTGGTTTCGCTCCTAGTTGGAGGGTCGGCTCCAGGGGGTGGTGCTTGGGGAACACTGCTCAGCCCCGTGGATTCTCCAGTATGGGGTTCTACAGGGGTCGGTTTTGTCCCCCATGCTGTTCAACATCTACATGAAACAGTTGCGTGCAGTCATCTGGAGTTTTGGAGTACGTTATCATCAGTATGCTGATGACACGCAGCTCTATTTCTCCTTTTCATTTTCTTCAGGTGAGGCTGTGGATGTGCTGAATCAGTGCCTGGCTGTGACAATGGACTGGATGAGGGCTAGTAAACTGAAGTTCAGTTCAGACAAGACTGAGATGCTGTTGGTGGGTGGTCCTGCTGACCAGATGGAGGGTGTTCAACCTGTTCTGGATGGGGTTGCACTCCCCCTGAAGGAGCAGGTCCATAGGGGTCCTCCTGGAACCATCTTTGTCACCTGAGGCTCAGGTGGCCTCAGTGGCTCCTTCTACCAACTTCGGTTGGTGGTCCAGCTATGCCCCTATCTGGACAGGGATAACCTGGCTTCAGTTGTCTATGCTCTTGGTAATCTCCAAGTTAGGTTACTGCAATGCACTCTACATGGGGCTGCCTTTGAAGATCGTTCAGAAGCTACAGCTCATGCAAAATGCGGCGGCCAGATTGATAATGGGGAGCAGAAGGTCCAAACATGAACCGATTCTGGCCCACCTACACTGGCTGCCTGTATGTTTCCGAGCTCAATTCAAGATGTTGGTTTTAACCTATAAAGCCTTACATGGCTTGGGACCACAGTACCTGATGGAGCGCCCCTCCCTACACGAACCTACCCGTACATTACGCTCAACATCTAAGGCCCTGCTCCGGATGCCTACTCCGAGGGAAGCTTGGAAGACGGCAACAAGGGAGAGGGCCTTTTCAGTGGTGGCACCCAAATTATGGAATGACCTCCCCAACAAGGCCCGCCTGGTGCCAATATTGTTATCTTTTCGGCGCCAGGTTAAGACCTTTCTCTTCTCCCAGGCATCTGGCATCATATGAAAAGTTTGAATCGATCCTGGAATGGCGTATGGTTATGGTTGTCTGCTTTGAGATTGCTTGATGAAGTTGTTTTAGATATGTGTTTTTGTATCTTGTACTCTTCGTGTGTTTTGTATGGAATTGGCTTTTAAAATCTGTATATTGTATTTTTAAATGTTTTAATCTTTGTAAGCTGCCCAGGGAGCTTTGGCTATTGGGCAATATAGAAATGTAATGAATAAAATAAATAAATTTAACTGACTTCGAAAAGCAAGTAAATGATAAGTAAATTATTGGACTATTATCCAAAGTGTATTGCCAATTTTTTCCCATTAATTACCATTCTGGTCTTAATTTTGAGCTAAATTGGAAAAAATGCTCGATTGAATCATCACAAAGCATTATTGGAATTTTACAAAATCTTTGCAAAAGGTTCAGCAAATTCAGTTTATATAATATCAAAGAGATTCCTTATAAAATAATTTATAGGTGCCTCCTAGTTCCCTAGGGCCATGGTGGCTTAGTGGTTAAGACACTGAACTGCAGACTGGAAGGTCGGCAGGTCAGCAGTTCGAGACCCGAGTGCTGCGTGACGGAGTGAGCTCCCGTCTTCAGTCCCAGCTTCTGCCAACCTAGCAGTTCGAAAGCAAGAAATTGCAAGTAGATAAGTAGGTACCGCCTCGGCGGGAAAGGTAACAGCGTTCCGTGCACCTCGGTGTTCAGTCATGCCGGCCACATGACCACGGAAGCGTCTTCGGACAGCGCTGGCTCTTCAGCTTAGAAACGGGGATGAGCACCACACCCTAGAGTCGGACACGACTGGTTGGGGACACCTTTACCTTTACCTTTTACCTAGTTCCCTATATGTTGGATAAAATATATGGTTCTGTTACACACAACTGTTGGAAATTTACCCTCTGCTGGGTATTTCTTTATTTAAAACAGTATATACAGCCTTTTATCAATGATTTCATGGCAGTTCACAAAAAATAAATAAAACATACACACACACGCACACAAACTATGTATATATATGTGTGTGTGTGGGGGATATTTGGGCTTGGATCTGCTGCACGAGCAGAAGTCTGCTTATGCAAGAGGACTTCCTGTCATTTCCTTCCCACTCTAGCATCCCCCCCACCCGTGCCTCCCAAACCCGTGCTGGGCATGTGAGAGGCTCCAGGGGTGAGGGGAAATCTGTTTTGCCAGCAGTTTCCCTTCCACTGGTGGAATGACACCATTTGATCCAAGCTTCAATAATAAAGATATATTGGGAATAGAATAATATTTTTAAATGATGAAGCAGGTGACAATGTCGTTTACCGGCCCTCCTGGTGTGCCATACCAGGAAGTGCCTGATTCAGCTTTCAGACACTGTGCTTTCAATTTCTGTTCAGTATTCACTGCAGCAGTATGCTGCATGGCCTGTTCTCAGTAAGCTTTATTTATTAAAGTTGTTGCTTGTTTTGCATCCTCTGTGTGGCTTTCTTTTCATAATATAATTCAGGCAACATATTATTAAGTTTACTAAATGGAGGAGAGAATAATTCTCATTATATACTAATTTCTCAATTAGTGACTGCACTGGTTGCTAACCACTGGCATAGTCCCAACTCCAACAAGAAAGGGATGGGTAATTAATGTTTGGCCCATTTCACAAATGTTTAAAGTAACTGAGATGGCCAACATAAAGAAGGAACATATTTTTTCCCCCCAAATGCACACAGCCTATCTTATTGAACACTGGAACCGCAATTATAATATTAATATAAAAGTGTATAATTGCTTTTTTAGTTCTGTAGTGTTTTCATTTTTTTAACCTGTAATGTAGAAAAATGTATGCCTATTTTAGTAATAAAAAAAACTAATTTATGAATCTTTAGAACCCCACAGCCCTGTGTCATGGTTTGTCACTGTAATATCAAGAGTTTCCCTCTGACCCAAGCACTGGGGCAGGGTAGGGAAATACCCCTTGCTCCCCCATAGTTCCTCTATTACTACACCACCATCTTCTCCATAGTTTGACCAAGGAAAAGTATATTTGTTGTTTTATAAGGGCAAGGAGGTTTTATGGTAGAAAGCAATCAAATCTGAATAATTTTCATGAGATCTAGTGTTGTGCTTTGGTCAAAGAATTTTGCAAATATTAACTTCCAAATGCATGTTACTCTATAATCTGTAGAGCACAGTTTGACATTTTGGTAGCATGTATCTATTTTATCACAGTAGCATATTTCACTGCCCAAATATTGGCATTTCAGAATTTCAAAATTCAGTATGTATGTGCTACTGGAGTTGTGGATCCCAGTTCCCAAGTGAGCTAGTATTGTGCCATCTAAATTCTCTTTGTGTAGAATTTGTCATTTTTGATGCAGAATTCTGAGGGACTTCCCATCTGTGTTCCTTCAGTCTCTACTGATATTGCCTCATACTTATTAAGTATCAGTTATTCTATGAGAATTTCCTCCAGTCAGACACTCTCTCACAAACAGGGCAATCTAGCGTGAACAGTCAGGGCCGAAGCCTGTCAAAGCAACAGTTCATGCTTACCTACGTGCTGCCAGTTTGCAACTCCCCCAAGATGTAAACTGATTTTCATATGGTAATGCTTTTGTGTGTTCTGACAGAAGAGCAATCAGGAGCTTGTGTAGGTGACTAGGTAGGACATAAGAGAGGTTGTTGATCTCTTGACTTGTAAAGACATTCTGTCAGGCAAGCTCAGCCTCACAGCAGTCGAGCTTTCCGTGTGTAAACAGAGACTGCTTAATTACACAGGTCATGTCAATTAGCGTGACCTTAACATTTTAAAGAAATTAATCACTTTCAGCAGAGCAAATCACCCCTCATACTTTAATATTCAGTGTGGCAGTAAAATATGTAGAAATGCACTCAGTGACATCGTGTTTCTATTTAATAGTTGGCTTTAATTTTTGTCTTTCATTTTCCTTTTGGACTTGTTGCTTGAACATTACAGCAAACAAAACAAGCCCGTCTGTTGATGCTGTATATTTACTTTGGCTAGGCAAGAAAAGCACCTTGAAAAAACTGAGAGGGCTCCCTAAGTTCCTTGATTCTATCAGCCCCACACAGAGCCTCCCTATACCTCAAGCCAATAGGAGGGCAGGGGCTTGGTTTCTTATGGGAGACTCCTTGGGTGGGATTAACTGCCCCCCCCCACCTGTGTATGCCTGCCTTCTGGGGTCCATTCCCTCCCGACTTTCAGTCCATACCTGCCAGTCCCCCTTGGACATCTCATGTCAACTTCATTCTCCTCAGTCCAGATTTAACAGAAAGTAAGGAGCTAACATCTCCTTGCAATTAAAGTCAAGTATGACTCCATATTTCTAATTCAGATGTTAAGTAACAGGGATGAGTAAGTAGAAAGGACCACAGTGCTAAATTCTGGGACTGGAAGGTACCCCCACATATTAGATTTTCTTTGCCCTACAGCACAATGGAGAATGTTGCATTCTTGGCATTTGATTATGCAGGCCTCTTCCTTTTTTTCTTTCTTTTTTCTTTTTTTTTACCCTCCAAGGCAAACTTTCCCTTCCTGGTGGCCTCGAGATGTTTTGGTCTTCAGTCCCCATCAGCCTCCACCAGCATGGCCAGTGCTCAGGAATGCTGGGAGTTGGAAGTCCAAAACATCAGGTTGGGGAAGGCAGCTGTAAGGAAAGAGACTGAAAGACCTTCAGGTATTTTTAGGTGCTTCCAGTCACCAAGAGAATGTCTTATTTAATTATTTGTTTATTTTTCCTAATGTTGTATTAGTGCTATCTGTATTAAGAGCTAATTACACAGTATTAAGTCCCCATGCAATGGATACTTTTCTACTGCTGCTCAGGGAACTTTATCTGTCCACCCATTTCACTGTTAAAAGTTGATGTTGCAGCAGTTATTGCTGGCTGCTGCTCTAGGGAGAGGGAGATTTTCTCCCTGTTTTTTTTTTTTTTGCTATGAACTGGCACATGTGTACACTGTCACTGAATTACACAGGCTATATATTTTATTTTATTTTTCAGGAAAAGTCCTTGTCCTCTTAATTTGAGCTTCTTCCAGTTACAGAAGCTGCTGGGAAAACTTTACCTCTTTCCCTGTACATGTTCCCATTGCTTATCAGTGGCAGCTGTTGGGGTAACTCATCCACCCACCCCTTTCTCCATGAAAGTTTCTTTCACTCCTGCCAGCTGGAATTGCTGGTAAAATTCATCCACCCATCACTTTCCCTTCAAAAAGCTCTAATTGTTAATGCTGTTGCTGTTGTTCCATGGAAAGGAGGAGTTGCTTCCACCAAGGGAGTTAAAAAACAGGATGTGTCACTAGTCCTAGAACAACAACAACAAAAGAACATAAGAGACAACTGGGGCAGGCAAATGTGTAGCTCATAATAGCCCCCATCACATCTTGCTTACATGTTGAAAGGAGCTGCAGAGTTGTGCTTTTGGCTCTACCCCCAGCATTGTGTGGCTTCTTCCATCCCCACACTGTCCATATATTTGAGGGAAGAAGGTCTGAAGAGGGGAAGCCTAGGCAGAGCAACACCAGACAGGCCGCTTAATAAGATCAGCCTCGGATGGCCTTCTCTCTATGTCCCATCAGCCAGGACAGCTAGACTGGTGGGGACGAGGGAGAGGGCCTTTTCTGTGGTGGCCCCCACTCTGTGGAACTCCCTCCCTAGGGAACTCCACCATGCCCCCTCTTTAATGAGCTTCCGTCGTGCATTAAAAATGTGGTTGTTCAGGCAGGCATTTGGGGTGGGTTAGGGTATTTTAGAAAATGTTTTTACTGTAGAATTTTATTGTTTTAAACTGTTTTATTGTATTCTGTACATCGCCCAGAGTGGCTGAGTGACCAGCCAGATGGGCGATTAATACATTTAATAATAATAATTTTAAAAATGCAGCTTTCTAGTTCACAGGAGATGGCCCATGTGCATTCAGCAGGCTTCCCAACTTCAGACCTTCCCCCAGTGCACAGGCAATGTGGGGAAGAGGCCTGCAGGAGATGTGAGCGCATACAGTCCCATTCTCTCTCCACACAATGAACGTAATGAGCACAGAGTGCTTGAACAGGGCTCTTAAGTTATTAGAGAATGTAATGGTGGAAGGGTGGACAGATAATGGAGAGAGGTGGGGTTGTTACTCAGTCAGACCATAGTTATATGTAAATTCACACTTGAAAGAACTGCATTGCCATTGCAATGGAAGCTCCCAAAATTGCTACAAATGAGTAGTTTTTAAAACAACACCTTGGGAAAAAATGGGAATACAATGAATTGGGGAAAATCTCATCTGGATCCTCAGGAATAAATGAGTGGGTTATGTCATTCCTGAGGGGGAATGCTAATGTGGAAGCACTGCCTATTTCTTGCATCGTTGTAAAGGTCACTACTGAAAAGACCATTATGAAACCATTCCAAAATATGTGAATGGAATTGTGGAAAAATAGGCACTTGTGCTTTCTACTAATTTCTAAGGGTGTGTAGAAATGTCATTAAAACTACCAATAACTTGGGTCAGAATTAGCTTTCTAACCTTTCCCAGAAATCTCTTGGATGAAATTCCCCCCCCCTTTTTTTAAAGGGAAAAAGAGTTTCAAAACTGATGGGGAAGTGTGTGTGTGTGTGTGTGTGTGTGTGTGTCTAGATAGGGTCATGACAACGCAGGAGACAGCCAATCAGCACTGTGCACAGACAGCTTCTGTAGTTAACTCACAGAACTGTTCAGAGGGAAAACTGTTTGTTTGAAAAGAACATGGTGAGTTATGGCTCTGTGTACCCTCAGCAGCAAGAATAAGGGCTGATTCTAATGTGTCCCATCTTCAGGTTGCTTTCTTTTGGGTGAGTCTGGCTGGAAATATGGCTGCCTATATCTCAGTACTGAGAAATACCAAATGTGTTTCACTGAATAGTACATTCAGACTAGGGTGAGTCTTTGACATTAAACTGCCTTTGGGTGGTCCTGTTTCTCATGGTTGTGTAGTAGTCATTGGAGTTTCACTGCTAAGTCTATGTAGGAGACACAAATGACATTTCATGAGTCTAATTTTAAAGAACAGCAATGAGAGGCTGCATTTTAGTCAGCTTCAAGCACCTTCCTAAATTTAGGCCAGGCTTTTAATACCTTGCTGGGGCTGGGACTTGTATTACTGAAATAGTAATAGATGTGTGCTGCAAGGAGTAATCTACCTATAAGTCATTTCACTTTCTTCCACATGGAGTTTAGAGGTGTAAACAAAAATATAAATTTACTTCCAATAAAATGGAGATTACTGAAAATACCAAGAACGTGCCATAAATTAATTGGCTAGCAAAACTTAATGGGCTGTGGTTAAAAATGAGGAGTAATGTAACTCCTAATCTTGAAATATTAGGTGATGCCATAACAAATAAATACGCTCAGTGCTCCAACTCAGATAAACAGCTTGTTTTCTTAATCTTTGGTTTTCTTTTCCAGAAGATTTTAAACTAGTTTCCAGGGTATTTGCAACCAAACTATTTAGTAATATGCAGAAGAATGTATATGCTGCAATGCAAATGATAGTAAATTTAGGATACCCCATTTTAACAAAAATGTTTAAAATTAGCAGTCTACTAACCTCCAGTGCTCTGGATAAGATTTACATTATGAATCAGTGAAGGGTTGATGGTAAATATGAAAATCTTTTTCTGATTGCCTGTCTCAAATTGAAAACTGTGTTTTCTTCACAACATTTGGATAGGTTTGAGATTTGGCAGGCCTGCCCGTCCCCATGTTTATATGAGTTTGTCAGCACCTCATTAATCAACTTTTAAACTGGAATATGTTTTTCCTCATTTCCCTGTGTTTTTTAAGAAGTTGCTTCTCTGCATACTTTACACCTCTTAGTTTCCTTTTTTTAAGCTAAAACAAAAGTTGTTTCCTTTACAAATTAGTTTTGCATGTGCTTTGATCTAAACACATCCCACGAATTCACCAATTAAAATATGTTGGGTTTTTTCCAAAACACATATGGACCGTATTTGGGAGCCCACTTGTTATTGAGAAATCGGTTTGACATTGGGAGACATATTCAAGAGTAAGGGTGCAATCCTATGCATGTTTAGACAGGAAAAAGCCCTACAACTCCCAGCATCCCCAAGCCAGCCATAAACCAGTGAGTGCTGTTTAGGTGGGTGTTTCATGTATATTAAACATGAAACAAAGTAAGCCCTGCTGGTCCATAAAATCCATGGTCAGGTAATACCGTTATTAGGACCAACCAAACACACACAAGCTTGTGCGCAAGCATGCGCAAGCATGCACGCACAGGCATGCACAAGTGGGTAAGCTTCCAAGATCTCCAGGCCTCTTCATCAGGCAAGATGTTACAAAAAGCAGGTGGGCAGGAAGGATGAGAAGGGAACAGGAGAAAAAAAGAGAGAGGCTGACTTGATGTTGAAGCCATGACGTCAGCATGGTCGGAGTCTTAAAATGGAATAGAAGAGTCACAGGCAATCTGGTGCTTTTCAGATCTTTTGGACTTCAGTTCCCATGGCTACTATCATATTGTGGCTGTGTGCTTGTGGGAGTGACTGCTTGCGCAATGGGGCTTTCAGCAGAGCGTGCAGAAGGGAGAGTTTCTGCTCATTTCCGGGTAAGTGAGCACAGCAGAACCAACCAAGATGCCCAGTGAGCCCTAGCCTGCATGTCCAATGGTCAGGGATTATTGAGGTTATAGTCTAAAACGTCTAAATCACATTGGGTATCATAAACGTTTTAGTTTACATTTAGGCCCTTTGGGACAAACATAATGGCTGATTCTCTAAATTTTGAAATATAATCAGAGAGCAAAAGTGAAGCGAAACAGCAGTTTTTATATTAGCAAAACTGGAGATTAATTTTGGGTGATTTGGGGGGTACAACCCCCCCCCCCCAACAATAGAAACCAAATTGGGTAGTTCCTTTCCTCCAGCCACAGTTACCTAGAGGCTGGAGGGAAGGAAAGCCTCAGAGTAAAATTCCATCTTCAAGTGCTAGATATTATAAAATGTTCAAATAAATAAAAAATAAAATATTAATTATTTTTGCATTGTCACCGAACATTAATATTTAACACTTTGTATGTTAAATATATTTTTCTTCATAGTAATTAACCTCTTGATTACTTAAAATATTCTTCTTAAAACAATCAGTAGAGTGTTGCTGCTTGTCCTACAGGTGCACTATGAATAATCATTTCTTGAGGTAGACCACCAAATAACCACTTTTATTTTTTCACATTTCCTGACCCTGGAAACAGTTTCTCTAGGGGATTCCTTTTATAGCTTTTTCTCGTAACGACTCCAAAAGAGCCACCCTGGTATGATATCTTTGTAGTAAATCAAATTCTGTTCAAGGGAACTAGGTAGCAAGATTCTGTTATGCAATTCAAAACATGTTTTAAAGATGAATGGGTTGGATGGAGTGCCTGATCTTGCAGATGTTGTGGGCAGGGAGAGTTAAGTAACAGATCTCAGTGAGAGTACTCTGGTAACTAAAGTTATTCACTGTTCATGTATTCCTATGAGCACAATTATTTACATATTCTTTTACTGGATCAGGACTCAAGAGACAGAATTAATCAGGAGTTGTACTTTAGTTCTTTCAGACTAAATAATTATTAAGCACTACAACTTTTTAGGATTTGTGTCTCAGAAACACTCTAGAACGTTTCTTTTTTGTCTTTTAAACTTAGTATTTATAGCACTTTCAGGCAGTGGAAGTTTTCACATATAAGTTCTTGTTGTTGTTCAGTCGTTCAGTCGTGTCCGACTCTTCGTGACCCCATGGACCATAGCACGCCAGGCCTTCCTGTCCTCCACTGTCTCCCGGAGTGTGCTCAAGTTCATATTCATTGCATCGGTGATGCTATCTAGCCATCTCATCCTCTGCCATCCCCTTCTCCTTTTGCCTTCAGTCTTTCCCAGCATCAGGGTCTTTTCCAGAGAGTTTTCTCTTCGCATTAGGTGGCCAAAATATTTGAGCTTCAGCTTCAGTATCTGTCCTTCCAATGAGCACTCAGGGTTGATTTCCTTTAGGATGGACTGATTTGACCTCCTTGCAGTCCAGGGGACTCGTAAGAGTCTTCTCCAGCACCACAGTTCGAAAGCATCAATTCTTCGGCGCTCAGCCTTCCTTATAGTCCCACTCTCACAGCCATACATTACTACTGGGAAAACCATAGCTTTGATTAGACGGACCTTTGTCGGCAAGGTGATGTCTCTGCTTCTTACTATGCTGTCTAGGTTTGCCATAGCTTTCCACCCAAGGAGCAAGCGTCTTAAGGGGTCTCAAAAATGCTTTAAAATGCACACCAGAAAGGAAACATTAAAGGACAGCTGTAAGATTGTTAAATTCCCAATGCATTTTGAGTAAGTCTTTGTCAAGGAAAAATTCTCATATTTGTTCTGTAAGCAGTCTGGTTAAAGTAACTGCAGCATGTAGCTTTTATTGAGCCATTTTAGCAAATGTGAGAATTTCCCCTTGACAAAGACAGGCTTGAGATGTGTTGTGAAGTTACCAGTTCTTGAAGCTGTCACTTTGTGCTTCCTTTCTCAGTGGAAGTTGTTCCTGTCTGAGCAAACCAGCAGCTGGTTGTGGCCTCCATCCATCAGGTAGGTGGACTAGCTACTGGAGGGAATGGCATAGATGTGCTTAGGATGCAGTGCTGAATATCCCTCCTTAATACCGCAGTGCTTTGAGGTGGATGGGCTAGGGCAGTGTCACACTTTGTGGGAGGCTTGAGACATCCATCCTGAGTCAAGGAAGGAAAAAACACTGGGAGAAGAAGCCTCTCCTGATCCTCACAGTGGTATGTGACAAAGCCAGTCTGCACTTCCTGGCTGCCATAGTCCTGGAGACGAGGCCTTGATGTGATGCAAGGCCTTTAACTGGAGCTGTGTTTCACAGCATGACAGTAGAAAAAAATAAAATAGTCTTTCTGGTGTATGGTCTCTAGTGGCTTTTATGAAACTATGATGATTCATAAGATTATATATTTGTATTTATAATGGGTATTTATAATGGATAGACTGTTGGGTCAATTGAAAAGTGTTAGTAGGAATGTATTGGGTTTAATGAAGTATGTGATTTGTATGTATTAATATTTGCAACTTATGTACGTTTTCTTTTGTTACATATTTATAGAATTAAGTAATAATGTTGAAATATTGGTAGAATTCCTTAGTTAACTTCCTTAGGCAGTGTTGTACTTTGCTCATCATGGCAAGATATATCTTTGGACCTATTACCTTATTACATAGGGACAAGATCCTGATCCTTCCAGTTGCTATTTATAATTACCTTCAGTGATAGAATGATACAATTCTTACTGCATAGAGATAGTTGGTGGGCCCTTATTTTTCACTTATCAGACTTTTCCCTTTAACAGTGCGTCATTGATGTGTTTTCTTGCAACACATACATTTGATAAATTTCTCCTAGATCAGGGGTAGGGAATATTTGGCCTTCCAGATGTTGGACTGCAACTCTCACCATTGTTTATGTTGGCTAAGGCTGGTGGGAGTTGCAGCCCACCAACATCTGGAAGGCCGCATGTTCCCCACCCCTGTCATAGCATGCCATGATTCATCAACAGAATTGCTGTAAATCCTGATTTCATGATTTTACTTAAAGGGCTAGTTTATAGTGAATGAAAATTTCAGTATGCATATTGTGATATCTTAGATAAGAGCTATCAGTTAAAACTGTCTTATTGAAACAAGTGCTCAGATTGTGCAAAATAGGTTATGGACAAATGCAAGTGTCTAATCCAGCCTTCCTAAACCTGGTGCCCTGTAGATATGTTGGACTGCAAGTCCCATAATTATCAGTGACGCTGGCTGAAAATTATGGGGGTTGTAGTCCCAACACATCCGGACAGAGCCAGAATTGGGAAGGCTGGTCTGATCACTGTAGTCTTTCCTGATGAAGCAGGGGGGTTTCTCTTTCAGAGATTATCATCATCATCATCATCATCATCATTATCATCACTTACATTTCTATGCCGCCCAATAGCCGGAGCTCTCTGGAGGTTTGACAAAGATTAAAAACATTAAAAGTACAATATACAGAGATTAAAAGCCGTTTAAATGAAAAAGACGTGAGCAGACAATATACACAAAAGAAACATATATCTAAAACAACTTCAAACGAACAATCTTAAAAACAAACAACCATAACCATAAGATATTCCAGGATTGATTAAACACTTACCATATACTGCCGAATGCCTGGGAAAAGAGAAAGGTCATAACCTGGTACCGAAAGGATAACAATGTTGGTGCCAGGTGGGCCTCGTTGGGGAGATCATTCCAAAATTTGGGGGCCACCACTGAAAAGGCCCTCTCCCTTGTCACTGTCCTCCGAGCTTCCCTCGGTGTAGTCAGCTGGAGGAAAGCCTTAGATGCTGAGTGTAGCGTACAGGTAGGTTTGTGTCAGGAGAGGCACTCCGTCAGGTCAATGCATCATGTTTTGCACGACCCTATCCGGGTCTTCTATCCATGTAAACATTTTCCACATTGGACAACTGTGTGTATGGATTGTGGTTATAGGAAAGTTTGAAATTGACTTAAACAGTGGATAGCATATAATACGACATTGTCAAAATTCTTCTAACATGTTACTTTTAGAGTGCATTTTTCACTGAGCAGTTGTAAGTGAAAAAAAAAAAAGTTCATCTTCAATATCTGGTGCTTCCTTCTTTAGCGTTCCAGTCTCTAAAACTTCTTAAATAATTTTGACCCTATTTTAACCTAATACATTTCCCCTTATTAGAAGATGTGGTGAAATGAGCCAATGACATTCTGACAGACTATTTCTAGCCACAAATCACTTTATGTTCACAATCTTGAAGGCCTTATTAAGTTTGATGGTGGCGGGGGTGGGGGGGACATTGCTTTGCTGGAACTGCTTGACTAAGCAGCTGTAGGTCAAGATCTTACAAAACATGTTTTTAAGAATTTTATTAAAGTTAATAAAGGGTTATTTGGAGAGTTTCATTTCATTCCACAATGTAAGGGAATTCTTGCAAGTGAACGTTCCTCTTCATGCAACTTTGAGAGGGTAGCGCCTTCCTTAGAGAGTTGAAGCAATGTTTGCCAATCCTTGTAAAGCATTTCACCTCTTCAGAGGCTAAAGCCTCTCAATACCAAGAACAATTAAAGCAAGAGCCTTTTGGAGCGACTGGGGAATTCTGCAAAATAAATCAGAAATCCTCTTCCTTGGCTCTGGAGGGTTGCCTCATTATAAGAGCAGATCTATTAGCCCCCTTGCCATTGTCTTTCATTTCTCAAGTGAGGTGATTCTAATTAAATTAATCTGCATGTCAATCTATTGGTGATCAATCAAAGAGGCCGAGGTCCCCCTTTGCGGCACTGTGCTTACGGCTGACAGGGGCTGATAATGGAGGAAGAAATAAACTGTCGAGCAAAGTTAATTAGTCAACATAATAGGTGGATTAAACAGGAGCCGGCTGATTGCTGTTTCACATGTTGAAGCATGAGGTGGGAGCTGAAACTGCAATTAACAGACAATTATTATATTTGGTTGTAAGAGGTCGCATGAATAAACATATCTCAGTGGGTTTCACTTTTTAATCCCCCTTCCTTGTTTAATATAAGGAGAAGTGTAGGTCATTTCTTCTTATTGTTTTAGCCAAAGTTCTGGAAGGCAGCACATGTTCATGGGAAACAAGCTTGTAATCAGGCTGGGGTACTCAGGGAGAGGTTGTGGAATTGGGAACATTGAATGCGTGGTTGTGGTTAGGTAGAGACCAACCTTTGTGAAATTGATTATTGACCCAATAATTTGAGAAGAAATAGTGTTTGCCCCCGCCCCTGATTCATTCTGCTGATTCATCAGCACATTTACTTTTACTTGGGAGTAAGGCCCACTGAATTCAGTGGAGCTTACTTCTTATTAGACCATGCATAGGATTGCACTGTTAATCTCTGATCCCTGTCCCCCACACACATCCTGCCCCCAATACAGCATAGAATACCTTTTAAGAATACCAGGAGTCCCAAACATCTGGATATCTACCTTTTGCCCACCCCTGATCTAAATCAGCCTTCTCTAACTTTGTATCCCCAGATGCTCTGGAGTACAACTCCCAGCATTCCTGATGATTAGCCATACTAGCTTGGGCTGATGATGGGAGTTGAAGTCCAAAACATCTGGAGGGCACCAAGTTGGGGAAGTCTGATCTAAATGCATCAGTTGGCTTCCTTGTTTAACTCCCTGTAGCAAATACTGTCTTGTAGGTTTGTTTTATTTGTTTTTATTTACGGTATAGTATCTAATAAATATTCTTAATGTAAATGAGACTGGCCACAGTAATTCTTTGCAGCCCAATCCTATGCTATGTTGTACAGTAGCTGAAGAATGTAGCTTAGCTGAGCACCATTTCCTGGTAGAAAGGTAGGGTATAAATAAAATAAATAAATCCCTTGTCACCTTGCTGTTAAATTATAATACAGGATACAATTATCCTGTATTAATATGATTGTTCTGGTGCTGAAATACAGCCCATATGCTGTACAGCAGCAATCAAGTAAGAGACTTTCTTTGGGAATCACACCAGCTCTTTCTCTGATCCTGGAGAACATAGCAACTTGAGTTCCTAATACTTGGAAAGCTTTAGGCTGGCCATGGGCTTTCTCCTTATTTTTAGGGTCAGAAAAGACAAAGCGATCCAGTTTTGCCTTCCATACATCATATAAAATTGGGCTCCCCAGGTAAGAAGGGTTGTAGTCACTAACTATAAGCTCAGGAATCACTTGGAGAAGCACCCATATTGTTTAAATATATCAGTATATGAAATCTGGATCTGTAAGGGCTGTATCACACACACATTCATCTGAACATCCTATTATTTAAAAAATCCTGGTAACCTGAGGTTGTTTAGATCAGCCTTCCCCAACCTAGTGCCCTCCAGATGTGTTGGACTACATTTCCCATAAGTTGGCTGACCACATTTCCTTGAGACAAAAACGGGATATTGGGATGACAAAAACGGGATGGGGTTATGTAATATTCTGTATTCATGAAAAATCACAATATAACAAAACAACTGCAGCTCCCTTTGTGGTCTCTCAGGCTATAAGAGACCTAAAAAACAACCTAAATTAACTGCAAAAGAATATGGAAAGGGGCTCAAATGAATAACACTAATTTATTGCATATACTAGGGATGTCAGAGAATTTCCACCAAGGATCTTGGTGAGGCCGAATGCCGGTGCATTCGGCCCCCTGAAATCCGTGGTGGAATGAAGCCCCCTGCCCCCCACCCTATGAAAGGTGCGCGAAACGGGACACTTAGCCAGTGCCATTCACGCTGCTTTGCGAATGGTGGCCGCGTCTGTGGTTGCCATTCACTTCTTCATTATGGCCATGATAGGCTACGTAAATACTTATGTAGCCTATCATGGCTAACACAGGGACGCCATTTGCGCCCCTGTCTTTTGCCACAATAGGCTACGTAAATATTTACATAGCCTATCACAGCCAAAAACAGGAATGCAAATGGCGGCCGCTGTAGCCGCCGCCATTTGCGTTCCCTTTTTTTTTTTTTTGCCATGATAGGCTATGTAAATATATACGTAGCCTATCATGGCAAAAGACAGGGACGCAAATGGCGGCGGCTATGGCGGCCGTCATTTGCGTCCCTGTGCAGCCCAGCGGCCGGATGTCCAGCTGCGGGCGGCCCCGGCCGGCAGCTCCGCAGAGTCGCTGTGGAGTGGAGCCAGCCGGGGAGAATTTCGGGAGGAGGGGCGGAGCGCCTCCCCCCCACCGCGAATGTCACTCTTCGAAAAGGTAAGTGACTTTCGTACATCCCTAGCATATACACAAAAAAACACTCATAAATTTACATATATAAAATATCACATGAGCAGTAAACAAATCTGTATGGCATACCACACTGAAACTCTAATGCAGGACAGCAGTAGCCAGACTGCAAAAAATCATAAACATACACCAAAAAGAAAAAAAAGGAATGAACACACAGACTGCTATCACAAGCTGGTATATGCTAATGTCCCACTGGAGAGTTCTGCTGTAATAAAAAAATAGCTAACAGCCTGTTGAACTGAAATATGAGTCTGAAAAGTCCAAATCAAACTGAATGTAGGGCAGAAAGAATCTCTATGGGCAGAATGATGGTAGAAATTAGGGATGTCAGAGAATTCCGCCATGGATCTCAGGGAGGCCAAATGCCAGCGCATTCGGCCCCCCGAAATCGGTGGCAGAATGGTCTGCCCCCCCCGCCCCCCCCGGGACGGGACTTACCTTGGGCGGATCTTCCTGGCGGCGGCAGCTCTGGCGGTGGGGCGGCGGCGGCCGGTCTTCTGACCGGCCGCCGCCGCCACCATTTCCAGTTAAAAAAAAACAAAAACAAAAAAAGTGATAGGCTACGTAAAGATTTACGTAGCCTATCACGGCTAGATTTTTTTAAAAACACCGTGATAGGCTATGTAAATGTTTACGTAGCCTATCACGGCTGAGTTAAAAGAAAAAAAAACACACGTGTACGCAAATGGCGGTGCCCATGGGCGCCGCCATTTGCGTTCCTTATTTTGGCACGTCTTAGTCTATGTAAACATTTACGTAGACTAAGACGGCGAAAATAAGGGGAACGCAAATAGCGTAGACACTACACTATTTGCGTTCCTTATTTTGGCACGTCTTAGTCTATGTAAACATTTACGTAGACTAAGACGGCGAAAATAAGGGGAACGCAAATAGCGTAGACACTACACTATTTGCGTTCCCCTTATTTTCACCGTCTTAGTCTACGTAAATGTTTACGTGGACTAACGTGCCAAAATAAGGAACGCAAATGGCGGCGCCCATTTGCATATGCACATTTTTTTTCTTTTAAATCAGCCGTGATAGGCTATGTAAACGTTTACGTAGCCTATCACAACTGACTGCAGGGATGCAAACGGCGGCGGCTATGGCCGCCGCCATTTGCATCTCTGCTAGCCAGCGGCTGGATATCCGGCCGCTGGCAGAGCCGGCCGGTGGCTCCGCAGAATCCTTGTAGAGTGGAACCAGCTGGCTAGGATTCCGGGGGTGGAGGGACGGAGTGCCTCCCCCCCCAGCCAGAATTACGGGCGGAGGGACAGAGCGCCTCCCCCCCGTCGAGAATTCCGGGTGGCGGGACGGAGCGCCTCCCCCCCACCGCGAAGCAGATCCGCAAAACGGTAAGTGACTTTCGTACATCCCTAGTAGAAATAACAGTAAGACTCACCCTCCTGGCGCCCACACGCTGAATGGGGCTTAGCGACCGCCTCTTGAATTCCCCGCCACTGCAGACAAGCAAGGGGGCGTCGTGTGATCCTCGCTAGCTCAAGAAGCCTGGCTCTGACTGGATAAAGTAAATGGAACTTCCTCTTTGTCACACTAGTAGTTTTACTGCATGCATTGATTAGTGTCAAGGGCTCCTTGGAGGCCTCTCTCAGTCTAATCCAGTAGCTAAGTCCAGACACAGACAAAGGGATTCCTTTCAAAGCTTTATTCTTCTTTTACAACTTAACAACTCTACTGTTTGCAACTAGATCTGAGCAGCACAGTACCTATGCCCTAAGTTGGAACAGTTGGTCCCCGTTTGAAAGGGAATTACTGGCAGACCTCTGAACTTAAGGACTAGGGAGAGTCCCTCCCCTTTTCCCTTGGATCCTCTGGGCGCAGCCGTTGTTTGCGCGCCAACCGGGCACTACGCCTCCTTTCTGCGCCCTCCATTTGGCGCCGCTGTCTGCGTCGGCGTCGCGCATCCACCAAGACTACTTCCCGCGCTCGGTCACTCCCTGGACTGCTATCTAATCTAGGAATGCTGGTGGGAGGAATCTCCGTCAACTGTGGGCCCTGGGAAAGAGGAGCGCGCTCCTCTCCCAGAAGCGACTGCTCTTCCTCAGAATCAGAACTACTCTGGGATTCTATGGGCACAGTGTCCACCCTTACATCTAGCATAGAGCCTTATGATAAACGCGTTCAGTTTTTTACAAAAAATTAAAAACGGGACAAAATTGACATTTATATTAAAATGACGGGACAGTCGGGAAATATGAAAAAAACGGTACTGTCCCGTTTAAAACAGTACGTATGGTCAGCCTACCCATAAGCCTCCTATAATGGCTGGAGGATTATGGGGATTGTAGTCCAACACATTTGGAGGCTGCCAGGTTGGGGAAGTCTGATTTAGATGAAAGAGGGATGTACCCCAATCATAATGAGTTTCAATTACATTTGTTGGGTAATGTGTCCTGCTGCAAACTGGAAACACTTTTGAAATTTGCTGGGGAGAATATGTCAGTTGAACATCGCTATAAATGCAAACCATATTTGTGCTTTCAGCGGAGTCTGTGACTTTATGATTCCGTATGTGTCCTACACATTACAGCAAAATTTCCATTTTTAGTTGTTTAAATGAATTAGGAGAAGTCCAAATTTACAAAGTGTGTGAATTCAAACTTGATTATTTGCTAAAGAAAATGGCTACTTGGATTTGAAAAGCACTATTCATTTAAGCTCTGAAATGCCTCTTTCCTCTCTCTCTCTCTCTCCTGTTGGGAGAATTTTGGAGAAGTGCAAACACCCTGGCAGCTACAGCTATAACAGCATGATGAATACAGCTGCTCTCATCCCAACTTCACAGACCACACTTTTGTTTTTCTTTTGTTTTTGAATCAATTCTCATTTGCAATGACAACAGCTTTATCTACTTTGGCGTACATGCTGAAGGATGATGTGCGGTAAAATGCAGCCTGCTCTTTAAAAAAAAGTTAATAAAGCTGCTCTTGTTAAAATGATGGTTAACAGTGTATGTTCTGCCATACAACTACAAACTGTGCAATTTGACTTAAAATGACATCAAAAGCCTATGATGCCAAAGACCCACTCATCAATAGCACCTCTTGTTAGAGTCGTACAGTCTAGGCGCTAGTTATTATGCGAAATAGCTGTGCAATCTTCTGCAGATTCCAGCTGTTATTTAAGATTCTGGGTTTATTACACTCTTATGCTTATTTGATTTTAAATTGTATTAAAGTGTTTCCTTATATTACTGTTCCACTTGCAGGTTGTGGTATCTACAACAGTCAATGTGGATGGCCATGTCTTGGCAGTGTCGGATAACATGTTTGTGCACAACAACTCCAAGCATGGGCGGAGGGCTCGAAGGCTTGATCCTTCGGAAGGTACGCCTTCTTATCTGGAACATGGTAGGCATTTTTTGTTGGTTGCCATTGCTTTTTTAACTGTGGGTCCCTTGGGTTGTTGCTTTTCCCCATTTTTTCTTAATTGCTGGTTGTCTTAGTGGAATCATAGTATGAAAGGGTCAGTTGCTTACTTACTTTCTTTTTTAGGAGTACTTTGCTCAAAGTTGGTGCAAGATTTTCAACCTATTTGGGTGGTTCCACACAACCAGTTTGTGCAGTGATTATTGGCTCCTGTGCTTATTGTGTGAAAAGCTCCTGCCACCAAATGTATGGTTATTGGGTTGTATCCAATGTTAATCCCATTTGTTTCAATGAGTCTACTCTAAACAGGACTAACTTTGGATACATGCCATTGTTTGTACATTTGAAAAGGCAATGAGCAGATTCTGTAGAGTTCCATTGTGCACAGAGGGTTGTATCCAATGTTAGTCCTACTTAAAGTAGACCCTTTGAAATGAATGGGATTTAAGTTACATGTGACTAACATAAGTCCCATTCATTTCAATGGGTCTACTTTAAGTAGGACTAACATTGGATACAACCTAGAATGTTTTACGTTTACAAAGGCTGTCATAGACAGGGGATGCTCTTTACATTCCTGGACATTCTCAGTTTCACAGAGAATAGGAGACTGGAAGAGTCCCTGTAAATCTGTAAATGTCAGGGTCACTGACTCTGTCACATAACAGCTAACTATCATATGATAGTTACAGTGGTTATATTACATGAGAAACATGGCCGTGTGAACCCACCCTTGTGTTTCAACCAACAGTCTTGAACAAAGTAGTCAGTTTTTAAGAAATTCTTCACATCATCCAACGTTTCTGTTTGCTTGGGAGATATTTTCATACAGTGGTTTAGTCCTAGGGAAAGATTAAGGGATAGGGTGCCCCCCCCCCCAACAATTCCATGGAGGGTGTATTAGGCAGTTTTCAGATATCCACAAGAAAGCACTCACATGATCCATCTGAGGATTATGTTGCAAGTAACTGACTCAAAAAGAACTGAGGTCAGGTTTCAATAAACTGACCTGCAGAGCAAATACTATGATAGTATGTTTACATGTCCTTCCCATCACTCTCAGCCAGATTAGTACATAGAGTACTTTCTTATAGTTGTCTCAATATGTTTTTAGAACTGAACCTAGAAATTCAAAACAGCCCTGGGTAAATCACTATTTCTTATCTCCATTCCACCATCTTTAAAAAAAGAAATTATGATTATTATTTATTCAAAAGGTTTGTATCCTGCCATTCTTCCTTAAGAAGGGGAGCCAAGGAGTGCTAACTCCATAAAATACGACTATAAAAATGCAAAGCATGAACAGTAAATCCAAATCAGCATAAAAATATCAAAACAACATAGATCAATAACCCAAAGAACACATAACACACTTATCAAAACTATGCAGCAACAGTACATTATACTATACTCTCATCAGATGCACACATCTCCCTCAAGACTCCTTGGAGCAGGAATGCTTTATCTATCTCTTAAAAGAGATAAGGAAGGATGCCAAATGTATCTTACTGGGGAGGTAATCTGTAGGCTGAGGCCACCACTGAAAAGGTCCTGTTCCTCATGAATGTCAACCTAGCCTCTGATAGAGATGGGACACCAACAGTCTCAGATGTTGACTTGTGAATAAAGGCAAGCTGTCCTTCAGGTACTCCAGTCCAAGATGGTTGGGACAGCCTCCCCAGACCTGGTGCCCTCCAGATATGTTGGACTACAACTCTGATCATCCCCAGCCAGCATGGCCAACACATCTAGAGGGCATCAGGTTGGGGAAGGCTTGGTTTGGGTTTATATTGCCAGTAGTAAACTACTTCACTAGGTTGCTGAGAATTTAAAAAAACATTAAAAATGAAAACAACGTGCTTATACAGGGCAACAGAAAGCAACACTACCATTTAATTTATTGTTTATTAATCATAGTGACTTCTTTCCATTTTATTCAGCAAAATAGCATATATACCATAGTGCAGCCTTCCTCAGTCTGGCACAACCTCCAGATGATTTGGAGCACAGCCCATCATCCCTGGCAATTGAGTATGCTACTTGGGGCTGATGGGAGTTGTAGTCCAAAGTACGTGGAGTGCACCGAGTTGGGGAAAGCTGTTCTAGTGTAAAATATCATGATTAGAGCTTGTGATGGTCACAAAACAGACGTCTACCCAAACCTGCACACTTTTCTTTTGCATGACTGCTTTTGCCATCTGATTCCCACCTCCCACACTGAAAAGTAAATGTGGATTCAGCTGACTGCCTCTCCACACAGTTACAGCTTCCAAGCTGCTTCTGTGTGGCTCCTGGACATCTGAATCTACTAAGTTTCTGTGTTTGCACTCTGCACATATATACCTAATAGGCAGCAGGAGGGGGAAGAGGGCACATTGGACTGAGTACAAGAACCTCATCTTTATGTAACAGGGGATCAGTGCTGCTGACTCATGTATCTTTTGTTAGGTAGCAGTGCTATCAGTGCTTTTGAGGTCTCTGACATTGTTGCTGCTTTAAGAACTTTCAGAATGCAGGCGTGAATGTGCATACATACTGTAGGTGCTGGGTTCAACATTTCTCTCCTTGCATAGAAACTTTTTGCACTTGCGGTAGATCTGCAGGTAGAAACTTGTTTCCATGCACTAGGGATGTCAGAGAATTCAGCCACAGATCTCAGTGAGGTTGAATGCCAGTGCATTCGGCCCCTCGAAATCCATGGCAGAACGAAGCCCCCCAGCCCTCCACTCCGCGAAAGGTGCGTGAAACGGAGCACTCACCTGGTGCTGTTCGTGCTGCTTTGCGAATGGTGGCCGCATCTGTGGCCGCCATTCACTTCCCCATTTTTGCTGTGATAGGCTACGTAAATACTTACGTAGCCTTTCACGCCATTTGTGTCCCTGCAGAGGCCGTGATAGGCTACGTAAATATTTATGTAGCCTATCATGGCAAAAAAAGGGAACGCAAATGGTGGCCACCATAGCTGCTGCCATTTGTGTCCACAGGCTCCGCACACCTGCGAATGCACCTGGCTGGCAGCTCCGCGGAGTTGCTGCGGAGCTGGCCGGGTTAGGATTTCGGGGGGAGGTGCGGAGCGCCTCCCCTCCACCACGAATCTCCCCCTTTGAAAAGGTAAATGACTTTCACACATCCCTACCATACACAAATAGGCTTCTCTGGATCTAAGCAAATGTGCTTCACTAGTGACATAATAGTGGAAGTTGTTGTTAGATGCCTGGTAACTGTATACAAATCTCTCTTTTTAAAAATAGTAGGTTTCTAGCCCTTAAAGCTCCAGAGGAAGGCTTAACAATGTTGTCTAAGGCTCTTAATTCAGAAGCCATGTACATCACAAAAACAAAATACTATTAAAGTAATATTTTTGTTTTAATGTTTATGAATTCTGAAGCCTTAGGACAGTCTTATGAACATGGTCTGTTGATATTACTTACATGAAACAAATGTATAAAAACCCCATTCTGCCAGATGGAAGATTTGTTAGTTGTCCAGATTTTGCATAAGGGTTCTTTTATGTACACTGCCTTTTCAATAGATAACTATGCCTGCAATCCTACAGCCCTTCAGGTGGCCTCCAACAGACTGTAGGATGTCACAGCAGTGCTGTGCCTGTGGCACGTGTGACCCCGGAGGAGCCCATGGTGCTCCAGCAGAAAGCTCTGTCACTGTAGGCATACTGATGGTGTTTTACTTGTAGTGAAATGACCGGGGGGGGGGTATCAGGGGCACATTGGAGAAACAGTGGACCCAGAGGATTGAAAGCCCCTGTTTGCCCCACTGATAAGAGAGAAAAACTATGCCAGCCCTGGAGTTGGCGTAATGGTTGGGGGGGGGGGCAGTTAAAAAAAAGGACAGGAAAAAAGAAAAGAAAATCCTGTCCCCAAACTTCTGCCCTGGTTGACCCAAGCTGACAGAGCTTAGGAAGTAGTAGTTGCTCTGCCATGGATTTCCTCAACCTACCGCCATAAAATTGCTCTGTCCTATGCATGCATAGTTACCTTGGAGTAAGCATGATTGAACATAGTGGACCTTCCTTCAGACTAAAAATGCAGGTTGTGTTATTAGAGAAGCTACATAGGGTGGTTCATCTGGGTTCTGTTGTGGCAGACCTTTCCCAGAGTGTGAGAGTCTAGCGCACATTCAATTTCTACCGGGGGCGGGGTTGTTGTGTTTTTAGGGGTGGGTAGCCTGCCTGATAGGCAGGAGCGAGGGGGCATGTGTCCACCTGATGGAGGCAGTGGGGGAAGTGTTGGGGACCAGAACATACCAAGGCTGGGCGGCAAGTGCTGGCAGGGTGCTAGGGGCAGGCCATGCCAGGTAAGGGGAACAAGGGAGAGATGTGTAATATCTGTCCCCTGTTCTGGGTCTGTCTAGAGCCAAAGGATGCCTGGGGGAGGCGTGACTCCATCTTCTGGCCTATGTCTGCCGCTCTGCAATGCCAGGCCTGTTACCTAGAAAACATCCCTCATCCATGACATGATCCTGGATGAAGGTGCAGACCTCGCATGTATTACGGTTACCTGGCTGGCTGAGGCCACTGTTACAGCTCTGGCGGCCATGTGCCCAGCCAGGTTTTCGTACGTTCAACAGCCGAGGGCTGGGGATTGGGGAGGGGGAGTGGCTGTTATCTACCGGGAGTCCTTGGTCTTCACCAGACCCCCTCTCCGGGAGACCAAGGTTGCTGAGTGCATGTCCTGGAGTTTGGGCCTGAAGGGCAGTCTGGGGATTCTGCTCGTGTACTGTCCACCCCACTGCACGACTGACTCCCTGGCCGAGGTGCTTGAGGTGGTCTCTGATGTGCGTGTGCAGTCCCCTAACTCATTGGTGCTGGGGCACTTCAGTGTACATTCAGAGGCCATCCTCACAGGGGCACCTCGGGAGTTCATGGAGACCATGGCTTCCTGGGAGCTGCACCATATTCTAACTGGGCCCACCCATGTAGCCGGTCATGCGCTAGACCTTGTGTTTGTTTCTGGAGAAGCGGGGAGTGATCTGGAAGTCGGGGGTATATCCACCACCCCCTTGTCATGGTCAGATCACTATCTGGTGACGTTGGACTTCTCGGTTCCACAACCCCTCTGCAGGGGTGGAGGACCCATTAAAATGATCTGCCCCAGGCGCCATATGGATCTGAAGGGATTGCTGAATGCAGTTGGGGATTTTCTGGAGCAGGCAAATGGCCACTCGGTCGAGACCCTGGTGGGTGGCTGGAATGCCGCAATCACTGGGGCATTAGATCGGGTGGCTCCGGAATGCCCTCTCCCCCAGAACAGGGCTCGGACTGCACCATGGTTTAATCCGTGGTTACGAGCTCTGAAACAGGAGGTGAGACAGCTAGAGCGCCGGTGGCAGAAGTCTTGCTCTGAAGACGATTGGACACTGGCTAGAGCTATATCTTTAGCCTATCACGTGGCAGTGACGGCAGCAAAAAAGGAATACTATGCTGCCTCTATCGCATCCGCAGAGTGCTGTCCCAGGAGGCTGTTCCAAGTGGTCTGGAGCCCGGTCGGTCCAGTTGCTACGGACCCGCTGGAGCATTCTAAGGCCTCCTGTGAGGCCTTGGCAAGGCACTTTGCAGATAAAAATGAATCAGATTCAGATTAGGAGTGTTATTTCGTGCGCTGTGGATACAGTTAGCGAGCGAGAGGCGGCCTGGCTGTGGCAAACCGGTTTTGTGGGATCGGTTCCAGCTTCTTCCTTCTGATGAAGTGGACAAGGTGCTCTCATCTGTAAAGCCAACCACCTGCTTACTTGATCCTTGCCCATCTTGGCTCATTATGAGCTGCAGAGAGAGGTTGGGTGAGGGGATCAGGGTGGTGTTGAATGCCTGCCTTGAGGAGGGAGTGATGCCATCAGCCCTCAAGGAGGCAGTGATAAGACCTCTCTTAAAAAAGCCCTCCTTGGATCCCCAAGTTCTGAACAACTTTCTCCCAGTCTCGAATCTGCCATTTTTGGGCAAGGTGATTGAGTGGGTGGTGGCGATGCAGTTGAAGGCACAATTGGAAGAAGCCAGTTATCTAGATCCATTTCAGTCGGGCTTCAGGCCTGGGCATGGGACAGAAACACCTTTGTCGCCTTGGTGAATGATATCAGGAGGGCTCTGGATAGGGGCGAATGCTCCTTCCTTGTTCTCCTCGACCTCTCAGTGGCTTTTCATACCGTTGACCGCGGTATCCTCCTGGACTGCCTAGAGGGGTTGGGCATTGGAGATACCGTATTACAGTGGTTCCAGCCCTTCCTCTCCAGCAGTTACCAGAGGGTAGCACTGGGAGAGGAAGTTTTGGACCCATGGCCACTCACTTGTGGGTGCCACAGGGTTCCATCCTCTCCCCAATGCTATTTAACATCTATGTGAAGCTGCTGGGGGCTATCATCAGGAGGTTTGGGTTTCGGTGTCATCAATATGCAGATGACACGCAGCTTTACCTTTCGTTCAAATCTTCACCAAGGTTGGCCGTAGAATCCCTGTCCAAATGTCTGGAGACGGTGAGTGGCTGGATGGGGAGGAATAAGCTGAAGCTGAACCCTGACAAGACCCAGGTACTTTTGGTGGGAGACAAGAGGAGGTTGGGGGATGTTGACCTGGTGTTGAATGGGGTACGGCTACCCTTGAAAGACCAGGTCTGCAGCCTGGGGGTCATTTTAGACTCCCAGCTTTCCATGGAGGCTCAGGTGTCAGCTGTGAGCTGGACAGCATTGTACCAACTCCATCTGATTCGGCGGCTGCGCCCCTACCTTCCCGACCATCTGCTCCCATCAGTAGTGCATGCCCTGATCATCTCTCGTCTAGACTACTGTAATGCACTCTACGTGGGGTTACCCTTGAAGATGGTTCGGAAGCTGCAGCTGGTACAGAACGCGGTGGCTCGCCTGATTAAAAGCAGTCACCGGCGTAATCACATCACTCCAGTGCTGAAGGAGCTGCACTGGTTACCAGTTGTTTTCTGGGCCAAATTCAACGTGTTGGTTTTGAATTTAAAACCCTCTGCAGTTCCGGAGCAGCCTATCTCAAGGAACGCCTCCAGCAACACCAGACAGGCTGCTCAACAAGATCAGCCTCGGATGGCCTTCTCTCTGTCCTATCAGCCAGGACAGCTAGGCTGGTGAGGACAAGGGAGAGGGCCTTCTCTGTGGTGGCCCCCACTCTGTGGAACTCCCTCCCTAGGGAACTCCACCATGCCCCCTCTTTAATGAGCTTCCGGTACACACTGAAAACTTGGTTATTCAGGCAGGCATTTGGGATGGGTTAGGGTATTTTTAAATAATGTTTTAATGTATAATTTTACTGTTTTAAATTGTGCCATTGTACATCGCCCAGAGTGGCTGGGTGACCAGCCAGATGGGCGATTAAGAAATTTAATAAATAAATAAATTATACCAGAGGTAGTATGCGCTTTGTGCTTCTTGTGCTTTGTTTCTACAATGTTTTTCATGGAGCCACTGGGTGACTGGTTAGTTTCAAAAGAAGCTAGCTGAGATTTATCCCAAGGAAACTAAATACCATCTAAAAAAAACCTGTACAGAATGAAAATGTGCTTTTCCATCATTAGATGCAGCAATGGTGGACAAAAATCCTATTTTGCCTCAGTATTAGGCTTTAATATTATTATACCGTCCCATTTTGCTTGCATATATGCAAAATAGCCATCTTGATGTTACTCGAACTACACACATGGGTAAATTTGGCAAATGCATAATGAACCAGGTCCACAGGTTTGCACTTTCTAACCTAAAATTCTTAGCTCAGCAGTGTTTCTTATTATATAAACATAACTTACATCTGTATTTATTTAGCTTTAACTTTTTATGTAGACCATGAGCCATTTTAGGCTATAACTCATACTATAGATTTTTTCCATCCCTGCCAGCAACCTAATTTAATAAACAAACCACTGTCATGATTTTTTGCCTGATTTTACTAAGGAATGTGCAAACTGTTACTTTATTGATTAGCAAAAAGCAAAGCTATACAAAGAATATTCATTCATCCTTGAAGTCTCCTAACACAAAACCAAAAACTGCTTTTTTTGTTTTTTAAGGATGAAGCCAGATATTCCTGTCCCCCTTAAAAAGGCCCTGTGAATGAATACCTACCAATTATTAGGGTAGCATGAGATTCCTTGAGACTGGAAATATTCCTATTCTCACACATAGAGTAAAACTATCTAGTTTAAATATTTGCCATACTTTCATTCCATGCAATGAGGTAATGTGTGGAGAAAAAATTAAGGAAATCATACTTTAGCTATAGTGGTTGCCATGAAAGTACAGCTTACACTAGTCGACCCCAGATTCTGTAGTTCTACAGTTATCTTCTAAAAATGGCTCTAAGCCATTACCTTTCCATAGCCACTCTCTAAATGTTTTCCGTTAGCTTACTTTAGGGCACAATCCTATGTATGTTTAGACAGAAAAAGGCCTACAATTCCCAGCATGCCTCAGCTGGTTTTTCAAGACACCATTGTGCTAGAAAAGTAGCCCACAATCAGAGCTGGTCCTACCCTTAATGAGAGTGAGGTGGCTGTCTCAGATGGCGGATACTAGAGAGGGTGGCGGCAGCCCCCCAGCCCATTTACCCTGGCCCCTCCCCCCATCTTTCCCCATCTTTCTAAGGGATTACTCCGTGGAGGCAGAGTTTGCTTGTTGCTGGCCTGGGCTGTCTCTCTATCTCACACTTGTTCCCAATGTGTCGTGGGAAAGGCTATTGATTGAGTGAACAGGCAGAGAGCCAGCCAGCCCATGCACTCCAGCATACCTCTCTCACATGTATGCATGTGTGCATCAAACGCATGCTAGTGCTGCTGCTGCATTGCAACATTTCTTTGAGCTGGCAGTAAGTAGACACCAGGCAGAGTGGCGAGGCGTTGGGAGATAGAGCTGTATTTACCTCCTTTCCTGTCCTGTCCTGTGCCCTGTAAGCTAGCCTACCACTCTTCTCAGAATGTGGAAGGCACTGTTCTCCGCCCAGTGTGGAAGTGTCCTCTTGTCACAGTTGAAGTGCTCATGTAGTGTTCAGCTGCTGGTCTGGTCAGTTTCTATATGTGGAAATAGGGAGGCACCATCTTGTCCTTCATCTCATATAGCAAAATAGCTTGGGCTGATCCTGCCTACAATTGAAAGCCCATTGACTCCAACAGGCTTTGGAAGATGCTGTTCTCAACAGGAGGGTAGCAGCAGGAGAAGGATGGCATTGAAATGTGGTAAAACAAAAACAAAATAGTTTTCTCTGTGCCATCTTATTTTGTTATAATGAACAATGCGGCAAATCTTCTACAGGCTAAATTACATGTGACGGAGGAAATCTGTGTTCAGGGGCCTGGATGACTTTCTGTTTTCTTTAAAGTGGCCTTTGAGTTCTGTGTAGCCTAAGCTAAGGCTGCAATCATATGCATGTGGGGGGGGGGGGAGAAGGCAGACACTACCCAAGGAAAGGTGAATAAAATGTAGAGAAAATTTTGCAAAGTGGCCATTTATTTCTAGAGGGGTAATAAAAGAAAAATCTAGGGATGTCGGAGAATTTGTCCACGAATCTCTGGGACGCCAAATGCCAACGCGTTCGGCCCCCCGAAATTGGTGGAGAAATTCTCCAACACCCCCTCGTCCCCCCTGGGATGGGACTTACCTTGTGTGAATGTCCCTCGCGGCGGCGGGTCCCGGCGGCGGCCGGTCTTCTGACTGGCTGCCGCCACCGCCATTTCCAAGTAAAAAAAAAAACAACGTGATAGGCTATGTAAAGATTTACGTAGCCTATCACGGCTAGATTTTCAAAAAATACCGTGATAGGCTACGTAAATCTTTACGTAACCTATCACGTTTTTTTTTTTAACCTTCCCGGCAGAAGAATTTTCGCGGCCAGAGAGGCGGGGCGCTCCCCCCTGGCCAGAATTTCAGCGGGGAGGGATGGGGCGCCTCCCCCCTGGCCAGAATTTCGGCAGGGAGAAACGGAGCGCCTCCCCCCCACCGCGAAGCAAGCTGCGGGACCAGGTAAGGGACTTTCGTCCATCCCTAGAAAAATCTCGGGATGTCTCTAAGAAAAAGGTCTTCTGAAAAATTCTGGCTCAGCTATACTTAACATTGTTCAGGGTTCAGTACCTTCCCCAGGGTCTTCCAAATGTTAAATTTCTGACTGGTGATTGTGGATACATCATATCTCTAATGCAGATGGCTTATAATACCACTATTTTCCTGGAAAGCCCCATAGCAGGTGTGATGGAAGGCAGTGTTGTGTTCAGCTCCAGGGAAGAGGCAGAACTAGTAATGTGCCAAAATCTGTCTTCCCATTCCCTGAAAGTTTTCTTCCCCCATGAGAGAGGCTTTCCTCCTTTTTCTGCCACATTTTTAGGGTGTTTTATTACTTATTTTGGATTTCTTTTGGTGACGTTTTTGATCTTACCTAATCACTGCGAGGTGGCTGAGGCTTCTGTATGTACTTTTTTCTTTCTATTACACATCTCTCCACTGCTCTGCAGCCTCCTAGGCTGCCTCTGCTTCCTGATCTGAAAAGCCCTATGGGAGGAATTACCTCATCTGCCTTCCCTTGGGCTTTAATTGAAGTGCGGGAAGCCAAGGAGGAGGCTGTTGACGAGATGATTGTACAGTGAAAGACAGGACACTCACACACACTCCTTGGCCACCTCATAAGTAAGGTAAGCACAAGAACCTCGAACCTAACTCATGAAAATTTCTCAGAAATTTTATCCTCCTTTGAATTCCTTTTTGAATGCATTTTTTTCCCTATCTCATTGAGAATGGTAAAAAAAAATGAAATTTTTAGCACAGCACTAATAATTTAAATACTCATACGCTCAACGTTTCAGAGGAAAGCTTGCAATATTGTCAAAGGCTCATAATTCAGAGCTACTATATTGGAAAGATGGGTCTGCACATTGAATATCCAGGGCTGGGAATTGTCTTCCAACTAGGGATGTACGAAAGGTACTTACCTTTTGTGTACGTGCGTTTTTTTTTGTTTTTTTTTAATCAGCCGTGATAGGCTACGTAAACATTTACATAGCCTGTCATGGTGTTTTTTAAAATCTAGCCGTGATAGGCTACGTAAATCTTTACGTAGCCTATCACGTTGTGTGTGGTTTTTTTTTTAACCTGGAAATGGCGGCGGCGGCAGCAGCAGCCGGTTGGAAGACCGGCCACCGCAGCCACTGCCGCCGAATCGCCGCTGCAGCCGCTGCTGGAGCTGCTGCTGCCAGGAAGATCCGCCTAAGGTAAGTCCCGTCCCGGGGGGGCGTGGGGGGCGTGGGGGGCGTTCCGCCACCGATTTCGGGGGGCCGAATGCACTGGCATTCAGCCCCCCGAGATCCATGGTGGAACTTTCGTATATCCCTACTTCCAACAATCATAGGATTTGGTGAACCTCTTTCCAGATATTTCCATGTGTATGGTTGCTAGTAGAGAAGGATGGGTTACTTGATGCCTGATTTTGTTACATTTCTCTACTATCATCTATTTCTGGAAATACCTTTCACCACTGAGCCAGACTGATACGAGATGTCAGCTTCTAGAGGACCCTTCTGTCTTGCAGTTTGGTTCTAACCATTACATGTGCATACATCAGAGCTATCCAGTCCTTTTCTATTTATACTTCACTTGTCAGACAGTAAAAAGGAAAATTCCTCAGTGATTTATCTCACAATCAAGATCATGCTTTTACATCCACAGAGTTCTGCTTGATACCCATGCATTAATAAATACATTGCTCAAGTAAATGTTTCTGTATTTCAAAAGTAATAGCTGATAGAGGCTAATTTAAGCAGCACTGTGTGGTACAAGCAGGGTAAACCACAGTAATCAATGGCTTGCAGTTATTATTACGACTTCACTCAGATAATAGTGGGTTTTTTAAAAAAATCCTGCTTGTTTTTTTCAAAAATTATCGATATACATTAAAATGTATATAGAGAAACCAATATACCTGAATCAATGTGGAACTCCAGGATGCTAATTTAAAAGGAAAATGTCCCAAAATCATTGGGCCTAGTACCACATACAATTTGAAGGAGACGTGGTGAGAGGTGGAATTTGTCAGATGAAGTGTTAAACTGGGCTTGAAGGTGGAATGTGTTTAGGTTCCCAGCCAGCCAGCCAGCCCAAAAGAGGATCTTCACACTATGGATGTGAGATATCTGGAGACCTAGGCCCTAGTCCAGCTTTCCCAACCTGGTACCCTCTAGATGTTTTGGACTACATCTCCCAGAATTCCTGACACCTAGCCATGCTAGCTGAAGCTGATGAGTTGAGGTTCAAAGCATCTGGAGGGCACCATGTTGCAGGAGGCTGCCGTAGTCCCTTCTGTCCTGCAACAAACATTTTATGTGTGTTGTTATGGGACACGTTGGTGACGTACATTTTTTAACGGTCAAAATGGATCATTTGAGATGTAAAGAAGTTATATCTTTAAACATGTGAGTTTACTAGAGTGACCTTTTCTTTTCCAGGGCTGTGGATCTTTCCATACCTATATGTGTGCTTATATATATGTGTGTATCCTTATATCTCTGTGTGTACATACGAAACTTATAACTCTGTTTACTGTAAAGCCTTATGTGATACATTAAACTGCATCATCAACTTTTCTCATGAGCATATGCCCAAGCACCACTTTTATCTCTGAAAAAGAAATATATATATTTAAGCTGCATATCTCTGAAGTGATTTTAGGCCCAGTGCTATTGTTGTAAGCCCCATGTTATTAACTCCTTTTGGTAATATTTTGACAACCATGCACCAAAGCAGTTATTACCCGCAGTGATTACTTGCTGTGATGCAATGTGTTTTTTGATTGTATCCCTGTAGGCTGCTCTATTCATAGCTCTAAGAACTACTTCTCCAGCTATCTTCATTTGGTAACTGTGGACATGCTGTAATGGGAAATTTAGTTGTGTTCTTTTCCAGAATCAAAACCTTCAAAAACGTGACAGTTGCTTTCAGTAATCTTTATGGAATGAAGGAGAAATTAAAGACACTGGGAATATATAGCAGCATATGGCTGCATATGAGCCTCTGAAAAGCATTAAGACAATTGGGAACCATGTTGCGGCCGCGTAGTAGCCACTTAAAGGGTTTTGTTGTGTCACCTGTAACCACAGTGGGGGTAGCATCTGACCACATAGTAAATCCTATTGTTACCATTCCTTCAATTCCCTGGATTTTCAAATGGTTGCAAAGGATGGATGGGTAGCACTGTCCAGTGGAAGCTGGTGGCTCCGATTTCAGTGGGGCTGCAAATCCACTCTGGGTTTCAGTCAGAACCACCCAGAACTCTAAGGGACCTATGCAGGGTGTTGAACCTAGTTTGGGAGTAGGGTTCAGAATTTTGGATAGCTCCCTTAGAGTTCTGGCTGGTTCTAACTGAAACCCAGAATGGATTCACAGCCCCACTGAAATTGGAGCCTCCACTGGCACTGGCCTTAACTGTGTGATCACGGGACACAGAAGGACCATCTCCTCAGTATTACTGCAGTAATAGTTTATATAAAAAGTGTAGTGTCTTATAAGCAGTTCTGTGTAAAATGTAATTGATAAATAAACACGGTTTGTCTTCGCTGCATTGCATCACTGAAACCAACTCCCCATCGCCAAGTGCATCCTTAATCCTCTCTTTGTCAGATGCTGGGAATGAGTGACAGGATAAACCGCTTCATAACTGCCCTAGGAGTTCTAGTACTGTCAGAGATGGACCACTAGAATGCCCTCATCTGGCTTAACATAGTTTGCCATCCCTGTAAGATTTGTACTTTACTTTACGAAAAATGTATAGTCAGTATTGGGTGTGTGTCCCCCCCGCATTTTTGGCTGCTGCTATTTGTTGAAACTCAGGCCTTGCAGGTGGCATGTAAACAGCTAAGAGAGCAATCTACATGGCAAGTTGTTGTGTATCTTACAAATATTTCATTGAGCAGTGACCATTTGGAGGCTGTCAGAACAGAAGCAATCTTCATGTTGGAAGCATAATGTGGAAATTGGGTATAAGTATACTGGGACAAAAATGAAGGGCAAAGAAAGAAGATTTGGGGGCTGGGGAGAAGAAGAACTATGGATCAGATTTGTGAAAACAGGTAAACTGAAAGCAGACAGCACAAAACAAGTGAATTTACAGCTCCACTAGTCTAAAATAAAGATGTTAGTACTACACTGCCAAATGTTGTGAGTACAGCTCCAATCTTGTGCTTCTGCTATATAATTAACTACAGTAAATAAGATAGCAGTGAAGTGTAAGTGAAATCTTGCTCAGTTGGGGGCAGATTTCACCGGAGACACGTGCAAAGTTTTATCAGCAAGCTCAATGCATTGCTTCAAAGTAATTTTCCAGCCTGGGGGGATTGTATTTATTTGAATTTAAAGTCAATTGCACAACTGGTTTCTCCTTTCCTCCCTTCCATAGCATAATGCAGTAGCCTCAAAATTATAGTGCTGAAGACCCTGTCGGTTTGCATGCTCTAACACTTTATTATCTAATGATCTAATATGTAACAAGGCAAAGAGGAGGTGCTCATCACTCTGACAGGATGCCTAAGAGAAGTGACTAAATTACTTTATGTACCATTAGCGCTAGCAGCCATGGTGAACTCACCGTGAACGTTTATGCAAATCCTCCTGAATATATTCAAGTGGCCTTGTCAAGCTGACAGCTGACAAGCAGTTTAAATGGCTTTTTTTTTAAGGGCCAGGACTGTGTGCTTTTTCCTTCCCGCTTTCCCCCTGTACGGTGTGAAATTACTGAGATTCTTTGGCAGTTGCTTTGATTCTATATCCGTTTCAACAAATAGCAGCAGCCAAAAATGCGGGGGACGGACGGACACCCAATACTGACTATACATTTTTCATAAGGTAAAGTACAAATCTTACAGGGATGGCAAACTATGTTAAGCCAGACGAGGCCATTCTAGTGGTCCATCTCTGACAGTACTAGAACTCCTAGGGCAGTTATGAAGCGGTTTCTCCTGTCACTCATTCCCAGCATCTGACAAAGAGAGGATTAAGGATGCACTTGGCGATGGGAGTTGGGTTCAGTGATGCAATGCAGCGAAGACAAACCGTGTTTATTTTATCAATTACATTTTACACAGAAATGCTTATAAGACACTACACTTTTTATATAAATAGTCTTACTATTACTACCAGTAATACTAGGAGGAGGAGGAGAACCACCACCAGCAAAGCTGGTGGTGATTCTCATAAACAGTATCCTCTCTTTCGAGTAGTGCATTGTTTTGGAAACGTTAGTCCCTCATGCCACGACAGACCCTTTCTGGAACTTAGCCAACCAACTTTCTGGAACTTAGCCACATAGCGTAAAGGCTTCATTGACTTTGCAGATCTGGATAATCAATAGCTGCGGCTTCAGAGGCATGCTGATAATCTCAGAATCTATTCAGAAATGTGACATGTAGTACATGTTTACTCAGACATATGTCCCTCCCCCAGCCAGTGTGTTTAAGGCTGTAGCCCTACTGACCTAAACACTGCACAGTGTCTTTATGGGCTGACACTCAGGGTCTCATTCCCTCCTTGCTGCATATTAAATTTTGAATGTGAACAAGGGCCTATTCATGTAAATGCCGATGTGAATAGCACCAGTCATGCAAGCTGCCTTACTCTTTTGTGGCACATGGATCACATGAGCAGGTTCTACATGTATAGGCATTTAGATGTATAAATTAAAGTTTACATGTGCAGTGGGGAAGAACACATGAGCCTGAGGCTCACTCATGTGTAAGCTAAACATCAGGACCGTGTGTGAAGTGGTCCTAAGAGTACTGCTGCCACTGGCAGAAAGAGAAGATAACTTTTATGATAAATACTCCTTTCAACTCTGCATTTAAGCCACAGCATCAGACATGCAAGTCATGTAAGACAGAAAGATATCATAAGAGCGGAGCTGGTACAGTGTAGCGGCTAAGAGACTGGCTTAGAAACCAGGAAGGCTCCACTGCAGATTTTGCCTCTGACATGGAATAATCTGTAAGACTGTAAAGCATGGTTTGAAGTTGGCTTGTTTGGATACATTAGGAATTAAAAGTAACTGCAGTTCTAGGCATGGACATAATGACAAACCACAGTTAGTTACAAACTTGAGCAAATCTACTGTGATCTCCTGCTCGTGGCAGCGCTAGAAGAAAGGGGACAGGAGAGTGCATGAGCATGAGGCTCATTCATGAAGCAGTAAACTATAGTTCAGTGTTTATGTCTGAATGTAGCCTTTCTGTACGTACCAGGCCTTTCTTAGACTTTATTCTAAGAAAGGTCACATTATATTGCCAATGTTATTGCTTTGGGTGGCATCATTGCGAAATGAAAAAAATAAATGCAGTGATTTAACAAATGTAATTTAAAAACAAATAAATAAATAGACAGTTACAAAGGTCTTCCAGTTATTTCAGTTCAAAGTACTGACATGGTCCAATACAAGGAGTATTTGAGTATAAACAAGACTTTCTCAGTCTCTGCAATGAAGTGAGGAATTATTTCTTGCTGCCTGAAATACTGTTCAGGTTAAGCCTGACTCGCATGTAAGCACTAGCCTGGTAGTGAAAGGAGACAAGGAACTGTATGCAGGTGAATGGGTGAGCTGGCGGAGGAGGGATGGAGAACTACATTTCTCCTCTGAGCCCAGCATAGAAACCAAGTGGGATGCCAGACGAGGAAAGGTGCCTACTCTACGTGCAGCACAGAAATGCAGGGCTCTCTTCTGCTAGCCCACAGCTGGGTAGTAATTGTTTTGTGGAGGCTAGTACTTACAAGGCTGGGTTAAATTGCTGGCAGTGCTGTATCACTGTCATCACAAACATAGTCTGAGTGTGATATTGCACTCCCAAACCCTACCCTAGATTATTGGTATCAATTGGATAATTACTTGTCTTTACTTCTTCCCTGTCTAAGGGTGCAGTCCTGTGGGGATAGGCGGCCACCTCCGAACTCGGAGGCGACCACCTATCCAATGCAGGGCAGGAGAAGCTTGGAGGGGATTGTCCCCTCTGCACTTCAGCCGCCCTGCATTTGCAGCTAGACAGCCGATTTCGGCTGTCTAGCCGTGGGAAGGCGGCTGCTGGACAACACATAGGATGTGTCATACCGGCATTTCCGCCTTCCCCACCCCGGAACACCCCCTGGAACACCCCGTGTTTGCTGCTCTGTGCTCCTCTTCCACGTGTGGAGCGCGGGGCCGTTCCAAGCTGCCTGCGAGGCAGTACAGGAGTGGGGGAAGGTTGGTTCTCTGGGAACCGACCTCGGAGCGTGAACTCTGAGGTCGGTTCCTGGAAACCAACATATCCTATGGCTGTCTAGCCACTGACTAGTGGCCATAGGATTGCTCCCTAAGATACATTAATTTGAAGGATTTCCGAACTATTCAACCTACCATTCCTTCAATTCCCTGGATTTTCAAATGGTTGCAAAGGATGGATGGGTAGCACTGTCTAGTGGAGGCTGGTGGCTCCAATTTCAGTGGGGCTGCAAATCCACTCTGGGGCTATCCAGGGTGTTGAACCTACTAGAACTCATAGGGCAGTTATGAAGCGGTTTATCCTGTCACTCATTCCCAGCATCTGACAAACAGAAGATTGAGGATGCCGATGCACTTGGCAATGGGGAGTTTGGTTCAGTGATGCAATGCAGCAAAGACAAACCATGTTTATTTTATCAATTACATTTTACACAGAACTGCTTATAAGACACTACACTTTTTATATAAATAGTCTTACTATTACTACCAGTAATACTAGGAGGAGGAGGAGAACCACCACCAGCAAAGCTGGTGGTGATTCTCATAAACAGTATCCTCTCTTTCGAGTAGTGCATTGTTTTGGAAACGTTAGTCCCTCATGCCATGCTACTTTCAGGGAACAGCAAGATCTCCTGCTTATGTCTTCTGGCTTAGATTCTGGACATTTGAGGCTTTCCACAGCTTTCAAACACACTTCAGTGGTATATCCTGTCATGAGACTGCCCAAATTGCATCTTAATACATGGTGAATATACATCCTTCCCGCATATGGCAGGCAGCATCAATGAAGGTAGAAACCTACGGTGGTAGTTTATAGTTCATAGAAATAAAATGCAGCTGTGATAAAAGTAAAAATGTTTTTCTTGTACAAAGCCAGGTTCCTTTTCCTGACTATTTTGTCCCCGCCCCCAGTCTACAGCAAGGTTGAGACAAAAATAACTGCAACCATTGCTATTTGGTTTTTACTGATTTGGAATATTTAACACCCCATGTGTCAAAGTAAAACTGCGTCTTGCATTCTAGCAATGTAGAATAGTTTTCAAAGATTAAGAGTCTTTCTGCTTCATGAGCAGTCATACCTTCATCTGTGAATTTATGGTGATATTATGGTTTAATGAATTGAACAAGTCCCTGAACAACAACAAACATCTTTTTTTGTTGTTCAAATTTAGATACTATACACTTTGTTCTTCAGATGAATAATAAATCCAATATGTTCCTTTGGCAGTAAACTTCAAGCTACCTTTATTACACATTACTAATAAGTTCTCAGGGGTGTGTATATGTGTGCGTTTGTCTGTGTGTATGTTTGTAAAGTGCTGCTGTTACTCATGCTGCAAAACACAGAGGCTAAAAATTTATATTCCGATAGGCAGAGGCAAACCTCAGAGAACAGACGGAGCAGAGTTCAGCACAAAGGTTTAATCCTATCAGGATGATTCCTTTATGGCCATCTGGATTATCCAGTGCACAAATTCAGCGCCTGTTAAAAATACAACTTAGGCCAAGATTAACATCACAGATTTTCCAGTAGACATGATTGACTTTATGATTCCCAGGCTCTGGAAAATTGCATTAAATGATATCCTCTTATTTAGAAGAGAAATCAAAATAAGAATAAGAGCTCTTGGAGTACTTGAATTTTTATTTGTAGAAACTAAATTACTGTCCCTATTCCCCAACAATTTCCTTATATATCTGTATAAACTGTGTATATTTTAAAGGGTTCATTTGCTTTCTTTGGATTTGCTGTTTTTCTGCAGTCTCCTCAAACAAGCGAATTGATCCAAAAGTGATTTTCTGACTAAAATGAATCTAAACAAGCATGTGTGTGTGTGTGTGTGTGTGTGTGTAATTTGTCACAATGTCAAAGCAAGTAGACGTTGCAACAAACATTGCAATCAACTGAATGGATAATTAATTGTTGGTTCCTTTTATATAGCAGTCTGTTTATTATTCTTTTTACAGTCTAATATACAGGGTTTTTTTTTTAGCCATCTCAGTTCTGCTTACAGTGCTGATGCAACGTCTCTCTACTGATGATGTAGTTGTCATTGTATGGCTTTTGAAAATATGCTTAACGCAGTGTGTAAAGTGAGGGGAGAGGGAAGGAAGTGGGATGCTTTGATTTTAGATTAGCATGTGGTCTATTTACTGTATTTATAACCCTGTAACTATTTGCTAACAAACCTGAATTAGTACATTCACACTTTGAAATAATTACAGTCAGTTATCAATCATTACTATGAAAAGAGCCGTGTTAGTATATAGATCCTATTTCCATCTTCTAGACTTGCCCAGGACACAGCTGTCTGTGGAGCTGGGGAAGATGCAGGAAGCAGGCATCTGGGTAGACAGCTTCCTCTTCCTCTAAGGTCTTTGCACAACAGAGGCTCTCCTAAGCTTGGAGCCTCAGTTGTTTAGAAAGAGAAAGCTGTCTTTGCAAGTGCCTCTCTCTCTCAGCTCCTCAAATAGTGACTTTTCACAATACTGTTGGAAACCTGCTCTGTTAAAGCATCCCAGGATAGTTTTATACCCATTGAAAGGAAGTGGCAAGGTTTTAGGCCCACCTGAAAAGAAGTGGGACGGCATCCCACTTTGAGCCTCGATCTAACATGGTCAACCTGTATGTCCCCAGTCTGGAGCACATCTCCAGGCCTTACTGCATATGCTTAGAGCTGTTCTGTATGTTCTGCAGGTTGTCATCAATATGACTCACAACACAATGTGCCTGAAGCCTCTCTGCATGTGCTCTGTTACAGCCTGTTTCATATAGCCCAGGCTATCCTTTCCAGACCCACTGTATTCTGGAAATTGTCCAGACATTTGGACAGATGTAAGTAGGGATGTACAAATCCCCTACCTGCCAGTTCGGGGGGGGGGGTTGTCCGCAGGGGGTGGGGAGGCGATCCGTTCCTCCCCCCAGGATCCTCAATGGCCGGCTCTGCGGCGATTCCGTGGAGCCGCCAGCCAGCTCCGAAGCAGCAGCGATACGGCCGCCATGCCGTATTGCTGGCTGAAGGGGACTTGACTGACTGCGGACACAAATGGCATCCAGGACGTCATTTGTGGCCGTAAAGGCCTTAGTTTAAGGTAAATGCAGCCGTAAATTAAAACTAAGGCTTTTACGGCCGCAAATGGGGTCCTGGAAGACATTTTCATCCGTGCTTCTCATTCAAAGAATGCAGATTTCCAGAGAATAGTAAGGAGACACAAGAAAGCCCCCTTAAATGAACAATGCAATGAAATCGAAGAAAACAATAGCATGGGAAAGACTAGAGATCTCTTCAAGAAAATTGGAGATATCAAGGGAACGTTTTGTGCAAAGACGGGCATGATAAAGGACAAAGAAGGCAGGGACCTAACAGAAGCAGATGAGATTAAGACGAGGTGGCAAGAATACACAGAAGAACTATACAGGAAAGATCTTAATGTCCCTGATAGCCATGATAGTATGGTCACTGAACTTGAGCCGGACATCCTCGAGAGTGAAGTCAAGTGGGCCTTAGGAAGCATTACTAACAACAAAGCTAGCGGAGATGACAGTATTCCAGCTGAGCTATTTAAGATCCTAAAAGATGATGCTGTTAAAGTGCTGCACTCAATATGCCAACCAATGTGGAACACTCAACAGTGGCCACAAGACTGGAAAAGGTCAGTTTACATTCCAATTCCAAAGAAGGACAATGCCAAAGAGTGTTCTAACTACTGTACAATTGCGCTCATTTCACATGCCAGCAAGGTGATGCTCAAAATCCTACAAGCTAGGCTTCGGCAGCATGTGAACCGAGAACTACCAGAAGTACAAGCTGGGTTTCGAAGAGGCAGAGGAACTAGAGATCAAATCGCCAACATTCGCTGCATCATGGAGAAAGCAAGAGAATTCCAGAAAAACATCTATTTCTGCTTCATTGACTATGTTAAAGCCTTTGATTGTGTGGATCACAACAAACTGTGGCAAATTCTGAAAGAGATGGGAGTACCAGACCACCTTACCTGTCTCCTGAGAAACCTGTACGAGGGTCAAGAAACAACAGTAAGAACCGGACATGGAACAACCGATTGGTCAAAATTGGGAAAGGAATATGACAAGGCTGTGTATTGTCATCCTGCTTATTTAATTTATAGGCAGGGCGCATCATGAGAAACGCCAGGTTGGATGAATCACAGGTCGGAATTAAGATTGCCGGGAGAATTATCAACAACCTCAGATATGCAGACGATACCACCCTAATGGCAGAAAGTGAAGAGGATCTAAAGAGCCTCTTGTTGAGGGTGAAAGTGGAGAGTGTCCAAAAGCTGGTTTGAAACTCAAAATTAACAAAACTAAGATCATGGCATCTGGCCCCATCACTTCCTGGCATATAGAAGGGGAAGAAATGGAAGCAGTGACAGATTTTATTTTTTTTGGCCTCCAAGATCACCGCAGATGGTGACTGTAGCCATGAAATTAAAAGACGCTTGCTCCTTGGGAGGAAAGCTATGGCAAACATAGACAGCATAGTCAGAAGCAGAGACATCACCTTGCCGACAAAGATTCGTATAATCAAAGCTATCAAAGCTATAGTTTTCCCAGTAGCAACGTATAGTTGTGAGAGCTGGACTATAAGGAAGGCTGAGCGCTGAAGAATCGATGCTTTCGAGCTGTGGTGCTGGAGAAGACTCTTACGAGTCCCCTGGACTGCAAGGAGGTCAAATCAGTCCATCCTAAAGGAAATCAACCCTGAGTGCTCATTGGAAGGACAGATAGTGAAGCTGAAGCTCAAATATTTTGGCCACCTAATGCGAAGAGAACACTCCCTGGAAAAGACCCTGATGCTGGGAAAGACTGAAGGCAAAAGGAGAAGGGGACGGCAGAGGATGAGGTGGCTAGATAGCATCACCGATGCAATGATTATGGACTTAAGCACACTCCGGGAGAGAGCGCAGGACAGGAAGGCCTGGTGTGCTATGGTCCATGGAGTCATGAAGAGTCGGACACGACTAAACGACTGAACAACAACAATCACATAAAAGTAGGATATACCCTTCTCCTTATAACATAGGCCCCCTATCAGGATTTTATTTTCTCTGTGTCTTTATAGGTTGGTACAATTAGAATAGTAATTTTAGCATAAAATAGGAAATCTGTTTAGTTTCTTCTTCTGTAGTGGTTCCATTGACTTCATACGGGCAACCTTTTCACAGCCAAGGTCTGCATTCCCATGTGGGAAAGAGATCAGGAGCTGCATACTGCTGGTGGCATGTGGGCCAAAGCCCAGTGTGTGCAGGACATCCCTTTTCTCTGTCTCTGTCCATTCATCCACCCATCTCTCATTCATTCATTCATTCATTCATTCTCTCTCTCTCTCACACACACAGGTCCTTTTATACATGCACACAGCCTCCCAACACTGTAATCACAATGCAGCCAAGTGCAGTGTCTCTGCACTGCCAGTGGCAAACTTGGTTGCATCTGATTCACTTGGGGAGGAGGTGCCCTCCCAGCTAGCAAAGTTAAAGCCTCCCCCTTACCCTAATGAAGATTCCTGTTGCAACACAGCTATTAGTAGTGAGGAGACAGTGATCTTGGCTGCATGCAGATCTTGGGGTAGGGCGAGTGAAGTTACCCCCTCCCCCAGCAATCATGGCTGCAGTGGGAGAGCTGGGGTGTGTGAGAGAGGTTAAATTTTTCCCCTCAGCAATGCCGATGAAGATCACAGTTCCCATGCTGCGAACAGCAATGCAGGAACAGCAGTCTTTTACCCACCAATCAACTGATGGTTGATCAGCTGGGAAAAAAACTACCTCAATTAAGTGTATACCTGTTTGTTTCCAGGCACATTTCAAAGTGTTGGTAATTACCCTTAAGGCTTGGATCCTCCTGGATATTTAAAAGACTACTGTCTTTAATACTAGCCTAATATCTGGTGGAGAGGCCCGTCGCTCTGTACCTCCTAGTGGAAGCAAATTGGGCTGTGGCAAGGACTGGGGCCTCTGTAGTGGCTTCACTGAAGCTGTGGAACACCTTCACTCAAAGGGCTGGAAGGATCCCTCTCTAACCAATGTCAGTATGATGGCTACTAAAGACTTCCTTGTTTCAGCTGGATTTTGTTCTGCTGGGCAGAAAATTTTATCTGAAGTTTATTTTTGATCTGCTCTGCCTGTCTCTACTGTATTTTGTACATTTTTTTTAGATTAATAAGGCTGCAGTCCTATACCCTGGGAGTAAATCCCAGCAAACTCAGTAGGACTTACCTCTGAGTAGGATTGTGCTGCATATTAGTTAATGGAGTCTAAGCTAAGCAAACAGAGATTCAGAGCATCAAGGGATACGTATGTATACGTACATATCTATATATACACGCACAAACATATATACCTGGTAGGAAATGAGGGCTGCATTCTGCAGTCAGCTCAAGTTAAAGTTTAGGCAGCTAGACTTTTAGATTACGAGTGTTGAACCTCAGGCCTGTGAGCCAAATCCAACCCACCTGGTGTCCAAATCTGGCCCTCTGGGGTTCCCCAGATGGCCACACCCCCTTCCACTAGTTTCCCCCCACACTTTACTCCAGTTGTCACTCTTTTGGTGGTTCCTTGCCTTTTGTCCTGTCTCCCCCACCCTATTATAAAAGGTTGAAATGTCAGGAATGAATCTGTGGAAATGTCTGCCTGCTCAGATTAGGAAGCAGAATGGGAACAGCTAGAACAGAGGGAGGCACTTTCCCTAGTGTGCCCAGGTACAGGGAGACTTTCTTCCCAAGACCTTGACACATAGTTGGCCCAGCCTGAAAGGCTCCCCATTCCTCCACCATGAGAACGCAAGTTTTGGAGGAGGAGGAGGAGGGCAAGGGGCATGACTTGAGGGACGCGAGGGTCTGTCGTGGAGTGAAGCGGGAAAAGTTAGGGGCAGGGTTCAAATGCTCCACCAGGTTGGCCACTTGTGGAAGCCAATGTAGGAAGGAGCCACCCTAAGGGAGGGGCATCCCAGACGTTTATGCCCAGACTGCTGGCAACTTCCCCTCTACTCAGCACTGGTTAGGCGTCATCTGGAGTACCGCGTCCAGTTCTGGGCACCACACTTTAAGAAGGATGCAGACAAGCTGGAGAGGGTTCAGAGGAGGGCAACGAAGATGATCAGGGGACTGGAAACAAAGCCCTATGAAGAGAGACTGAAAGAACTGGGCATGTTTAGCCTTGAGAAGAGAAGACTGAGGGGAGATACGATAGCACTCTTCAAGACAAGTACTTGAAAGGCTGTCACAGAGAGGAAGGCCAGGATCTCTTCTCGATCATCCCAGAATGCATGACATGGAATAATGGGCTCAAGTGGCAGGAAGCCAGATTCCGGCTGAACATCAGGAAAAAATTCCTGACTGTTAGAGCAATACAACAGTGGAACCAATTACTTAGGGAGGTAGTGGGCTCTCCCACACTGGAGGCATTCAAAATGAGGCTGGACAGCCATCTGTCAGGGATGCTCTGACTTGGATTCCTGCATTGAGCAGGGGATTGGACTCGATGGCCTTGTAGGTAGGGATGGCGGAGAAATGAGGCCGGATCCTAAAGAAGTTCTGTGGCGGAACGGACTACCCCCCGCCACCCTCTGAAATCCCCCTGGGATGGAGCCTACCTGGTGGCGGCTGGTCCAGGTCATTGTCTTTGTTCCACAGCCATCCGCTGCTGGGCTGCAGAACAAAATGGTGTCCAGCATAGCGGACGCCATTTGTGTCCCTGCCCTTGGGCATGATTGGCTATGTAAATATTTATGGAGCCTATCACAGCAAAGAGCAGGGACACAAATGGCATAGTGGACGTGATTTGCTACGTAAATATTTGCTGTGATTGGCTACATAAATATTTACGGAGCCAATCACAAAAACAGCAGGGACGCAAATGGCATCCGCTATGCCATTTGCGTCCCTGCTCTTTGCCGTGATAGGCTACGTAAATATTTACTTAGCCAATCACGGCCAAGAGCAAGGACGCAAATAGCGTCCCCTACGCCGGACGCCAGTTGCGGCCGCAGCCTGGCAGCGGATGGAAGTCCGGCTGCAAATGGCCCCGGCCGGTGGCTCCACGGACTCACTGCGGAGCGGAGCCAGCTGGGCAGGATTCCAGGGGGAGGGATGGATCACCTCCCCCCCCCCCATGGATGCCCGGACAGAACGGTAAGTGGGTTTCGTACACCCCTACTGGTAGGCCCCTTCCAACCCTGCTATTCTATGATTCTATGATTCTCTAACTTCCACTTCATTTCCTCTATTGATATTCGTAGATGTGTGTGTGGATTAGCTGGTTCTATGCAGTCTGAGAGTTTCCTAGAACCTGCATTTGTAAACAAGCTAGTTGATAACTAATAAAGTAGAGTTAGCCTGGAGCCTTGTTTCCTGGAGTGTGTTGACTGTGAATGGAGAGGACGGAGGAAGGTGACATAAGGCTTAGTTACTGGCAGTAAGAACTATAAGCTAAAATATGCTGGTATGTTTGGAAGTTTGGCCCCGCCCTTTTGCCTTTCACCCTGTCCACCACTGGAACGCAGCCCCCAAGAGCTTCTCCAGAATTGAAAGCTGAAAGAGGTTCAACACCCATACTATAGATACTGTCCAGCTTGAGTAAGCTTACGGAGAGTGCATGATGTGTTCCCATTTTTAACAAGACAAGCTCTACAGTGCTGTGGAGCTTTCCAAAACTATGCCCCCTGGGCCCATTCAGGGACTGCACAGCACAGTTCCTGCAGCCTTCAAACCAGTGAGGACTTTTGCACAGTTTCGTCTATTGCACAGCACTTTGGAAAAATGACAAATGTTTGAGGGGGCAGGTGAAAGCACACTGAAAAATGGAGGTGCTTTTCAACAAGACTGTTTCGGCTTTCCTCTAGTAAAAATGTAATATTTTCATTACTCCTGTAGTAATAAGGATCTCTTAAGCTACTTGCATACAAAATTTCTGCTTTCTGGATAATGCTGAATGACTGTAACTATTTTGGGCTACCCTTTGAATCTTCTGTTTTGTGGGAGGGATGTACACATTTGCCATCTTTAGATTTCTAGCAGCGAGGTTTCTTTGGACTGTATGTGTCACAAATTTTAGCTTTCTGCATGGTAGGGAAGGACCCTAACCATTTTGGAAACCCTGTGAGTACATGTAGTTCAAACATCATATATGAAGCGGAATCAGTTGAAAATCTGCAGGAGGGAAGGGTAAGAATTGGGCTCAAAGGAAGGGCACTCTCTAAGCCCTTTTGCCACCTTGCATTTTTTTAAGCCAGACTTCCCCTACTTAGTGCCCTCTAGATGTGTTGGACTGTAATGCTCATAATTCCCAGCCAACAGAGCCAGCGGTCAGGAATCCTGGCAGTTGTAGTCCAAATAATAACTGGAGGGCACTAGGTTGGGGAAATCTTACCTAAGGTGGCCCACCACCTGCATGGCTTCAGTGTCAAAGGGATGTGACCTTTCTTCCTCCTCCTCTTCCTGGGTCAATTAATGTTCTGCGCTGAACCAGTGGAGGCTGGTGGCTCCGATTTCAGAGGGGCTGTGAATCCGCTTTGGGTTTCAGTCAGAACCAGCCAGAACTCTAAAGGAGCTATTCAAGGTCCTGAACCTATTTGGGGGCTAGGGTTAAGCACCCTGGATAGCTCCTTTAGAGTTCCGGCTGGTTCTGACAGAAACCCAGAGTGGATTTCTTGCCCCACTGAAATCAGAGCCACCAGCCTCCACTGACCGAAGGGAAGGAAGCAGTTAACCAAACACCCAGCACCAGCCAGCAGAGGATCAGTGCCAGCACATTATTTTATTCTGCCATGAATGTTCTATGGCAGCATCAGAACAGGGCTCTCGTGCAACCCGTAACCCTTACCAAATTTGGGGAGTTGGGAGAAGTATGGCTCACCTCAGCCCTCCCCCTAATATTTTGTGTGGTCTCTATCATCAGGAGAGATCCTACTCCCCAGGTAGGTTCCTGGCATATCCACACATGGCAGACCCATTTCAAAATATAGGAAGTGATGTTCCTTGTCTTGGGTGTGAAGGTAAAAGTGGTGTAGCAGAATTTCTTTCTTTCTTTCTTTCTTTCTTTCTTTCTTTCTTTCTTTCTCTCTCTCTCTCTCTCTCTTTCTTTCTTTCTTTCTTTCTTTCTTTCTTTCTTTCTTTCTTACAGCCATAGAGAGTGGCTGGAGCAAAAATAAAAATAAAAATCAATAAGTATTCATTTTAGCATTTAACTAGGGGATAACATAAAACACAAGTTTTTTTTCTGAACTGTGATGTGCTGTTTACAAATAGGGAATTTCTTTTTACAAATTTTATTACTTTGGTAGTTAAATTAATGATCACAAATGGACAAATAAAATTCTACTGTAAAGCCATAGAATTTATTTCATGCTATTTAGAAAAATATTGATGCAGGCCATATTGAGGTGCACTCCTTGGAGATGTGAAATCTCAGCTCTAAACAACATTTTCTATATACTGAATTTATTTGGGACTAGCTTTTAAAATGAATATGTAATAATTATATTATGCCAGTATTTATGACCATGCTGGCAGATAGAAAAGTGCAGATAAGAGTGGACCACCTCCTGATAACTCCTCAGTGGACCACTGACCTTGCTTTCCAAAGCCTGGGCAGAGAGTAGCCCACCACATTTTTATTGAATTCTTCAGGTCTCCATAGCTCCATAGATGTATAATTCAAAATAATTTTCAACAAGAGTTGCATGTGCCCACAGACTCTCCCAGCTATAATCTGGCAACCCTAGTTTGTGGCCAAGGAAGAATGGAGAAAGTAAAGTGGGAGCAATGAGGTTAATGTCTGAAGATTAGTGAATGAGAACCTCTGTGTTGGGATACGGGGTATAGCTAGGGATGCTGGAGGAATTCGAAATGGATTAAAATGAGCTCGGATTTCTTTTTTGATATAATAATTTATTTATTTATTTATTTATTTATTTATTTTATTAAATTTATTAATTGCCCATCTGGCTGGTCACCCAGCCACTCTGGGCGATGTACAATAATAGAAACAGTTTAAAACAATAACATTCAACATTAAAAACATCATATTTCTAAAAATACCCTAACCCACCCCAAATGCCTGCCTGAACAACCACGTTTTTAATGTGTGGTGGAAGCTCATTAAAGAGGGGGCATGGCGGAGTTCCCTAGGGAGGGAGTTCCACAGAGTGGGGGCCACCACAGAGAAGGCCCTCTCCCTTGTCCTCACCAGTCTAGCTGTCCTGGCTGATGGGACAGAGAGAAGGCCATCCAAGGCTGATCTTGTTAAGTGGCCTGTCTGGTGTTGCTGGAGGTGCTCCTTAAGATAGGCTGGGCTGGAGCCATATAGGGTTTTAAATGTCAAAACCAATACCTTGAATTTGACCCGGAAAACAACTGGTAACCAGTGCAACTCCTTCAGCACTGGGGTGATGTGATCTTGTCGGCGGTTGCCTTTAATCAGGCGAGCCGCCACGTTCTGTACCAGCTGCAGCTTCCGAACCATCTTCAAGGGTAACCCCACGTAGAACTCATTACAGTAGTCTAAACGAGAGTAGACCAGGGTATGTACTACCAAAGGGAGCAGATGGTTGGGAAGGTAGGGGCACAGCCGCCGTATCAGATGGAGTTGGTACAGTGCTGTCCGGCTCACAGCTGACACCTGAGCCTCCGTGGACAGCTGGGAGTCTAAAATGACCCCCAGGCTGCGGACCTGGTCTTTCGAGGGTAGCTGTACCCCATTTAACACCAGGTCAACATCCCCCAACCTCTTCTTGTCTCCCACCAAAAGTACCTGGGTCTTGTCAGGGTTCAGCTTCAGCTTATTCCTCCCCATCCAGCCACTCACCATCTCCAGACATTTGGACAGGGATTCTATGGCCAACCTTGGTGAAGATTTGAATGAGAGGTAGAGCTGCGTGTCATCTGCATATTGATGACACCACACCCCAAACCTCCTGATGATAGCCGCCAGCAGCTTCACGTAGATGTTAAATAGCATTGGGGAGAGGATGGAACCCTGTGGCACCCACAAGTGAGCGGCCACGGGTCCGAAACTTCCTCTCCCAGTGCTACCCTCTGGTAACTGCTGGAGAGGAAGGACCGGAACCACTGTAATACGGTGTCTCCAATGCCCAAGCCCTCCAGGCGGTCCAGGAGGATACTGTGGTCAATGGTATCAAAAGCCACTGAGAGGTCAGGGAGAACAAGGAAGGAGCATTCGCCCCTATCCAGAGCCCTCTTCATATGCTGTTTCTGTCCCATGCCCAGGCCTGAAGCCCGACTGAAATGGATCTAGATAATCGGCTTCTTCCAAGTGCCTTCAACTACATCACCACCACCCGCTCAATCACCTTGCCCAAAAATGGCAGATTCGAGACTGGGAGAAAGTTGTTCAGAACTTGGGGATCCAAGGAGGGCTTCTTTAAGAGTAGTCTTATCACTGCCTCCTTGAGGGCTGGTGGTATCACTCCCTCCTCAAGGGAGGCGTTCACCACCGCCCTGATCCCCTCACCCAGTCTCTCTCTGCAGCCCAGAATGAGCCAAGATGGGCAAGGATCAAGTACGCAGGTGGTCAGCCTTGCAGATGAAAGCACCTTGTCCACTTCATCAGAAGGAAGAAGCTGGAACCTATCCCACAAAACCGGTTTGCCACAGATCGCCTCTTGCTCAGTAACTGTATCCACATACACATACACTAAAATATCTCTTAAGCTTGGAAGATATCTACCTTTGGCTCCCCTTACACAACAGATGCTTATTATTATTCTCTACTTCTTATCTTAGTTGTATGTCATACACTGAGTTCACAGACATTATCTCATTTCTCTCCTAATTTTTAACCATCTCAAAGTTCAAAATCCACATACATAAATATCACTTTTCTCTATTTCTTGTACAAATTCTATAAAAGGTTTCCAATGCAACATAAATTTAGTTGTTGAACCTTTATAATAGTAAGTTTTGCCATCTCTGCCAGTTCCATTATTTTCATGATCCACTCACTCACAGTTGGTATTGTTTCATTCTTCCAATTTTGTGCATACAATAACCTTGCAGCCATTGTCATCTAGAGAAAGAAGGTTCCCCCCTTCTCTTTTACGTGTTTATCTGGTCGACCCAATAAAAAAGTTTTGAAATGAGCTTGGATTTCTAAGAATCCGACCTGCTGAATCTGCTGCAGAGCGGTCCCCTCAGGCCGTGTGGCGTCCGCGGACTTTCGGATTATTTTTTTACTTTCATGGAATTACGCATATAAATCTGTAGAAAAATATGTAAGTTTCTGCTGAGGAAACATTGAATGGAATGGGGGACAATACACTAAATGTTACGTACTGAGGTAAATTATGTAAATATTTACGTCAATATTTACATAATTATTTGCGTTATTTTCCCGCATGACGAAAGAAATATTTGCATCTATCTGTGGGCAGATGACGAAACGAAAGGCGCCTGACAATCCGTGAAACACAGATGGAGCAGATTTTGCATAGTCTGTACATCCCTAGGTATAGCTTAGTGGTAGAGCACAGACTTTCCATTCAAAAGATCCCGGGTCTAATCCCTGAATCTCCAGGTAAAGGGTTGGGAAACATTCCTCTCTGAAACCCCGGAAAGTTGCTGCTAGCCAGTATAGCCATCTTAAGCTAAATGGACCAGCCGTCTGATTCTGTATAAGGTACTGTGCTATATGTCTTTACTTTGGCCTCTTCAGAGATTTAGAATTAGGCTGGAGCAACTCCCCTGTGAGGAAAGGTTACAACGCTTGGGGCTTTTTAGCTTAGAAAAAAGGTAAATAAGGGTGGGACATGATAGAGGTATATAAAATGATGCATGGTATAGAGAGAGTACAGAGGAAGAACCCCCTCCCCTCATAATACTAGATGCCAGGGTCATCCGATGAAGCTGAATGGAGGGAGATTCAGGGCAGATAAAATGAAGGACTTCTTCACACAGCGCACAGCTAAACTATGGAATTCGTTTCCACAAAAGGTAGCGATGGCCTTTTTGGATGGCTTTAAAAGGGGATCAGACATATCCCCTTTTATCGATGGCTATATGTTACCTCGGTATCAGAGGCGTATACCTCTGAATACCAGCTGCAGGGGAAAACAAGCAAATAAGAGTGCTATTATTGCGCTCGTGTCCTGCATGTGGGGTTCCCATAGGCATCTGGTTGGCCACTGTAGGAACAGAATACTGGACTAGATAGGCCTTCTGTCTGATCCAGCACAGCTTTCCACATGTTCTTAGCATTACTGAACTATATGAACCTCTAGGGATATGAAATTTGGACAAGTATTATTGCACAGTGGAGAGGACTGCGACATCACTTTGCCACTTCTTGCAAAACTCTCCAGGTATCCACCCTGTACACCAGGAGTGGGGAACCTGTGGCCCTGCAGACGTTGTTGGACTCCAATTCCCATCAGCTCCAGCCAGCATGGCCAGTGGTCAGGCATGATGGGAGTTGTAGTTTAACAACATCTGGAGGACCACAAGTTGTGTGGTCCCCTGGTATAGACCAAAGCATTAAACTCTGAGACAATGAATTTCCAGTGCTCTAAGTATTCTGTGATACAGCCTTTTCATTGGTTCGCTTAGGGATCTTTGGACAGATATTTTCCTGTAGGAACATTTTAAATCCAAACTGAATTTATTTAATCAGAGTTGTTTGTCACTCCCTTAATTCTTGCTTTACTTTTAAAGATGTCATTTAGTGGGTACATCTTACTTTCACTACCTTAACTGATTCTGTACAGTTAGACTACATTTGCCCGTTTCAGTCATATCAAATACACATATATATGCAAAACATCTTAGCTGTATTTGGACTGCATCGAGTGTTGCTGGAGCCTCTTCTATGGAATGTGGAAGCTAACCCAAGATTTTATGATGAATACTGGAGACAGGGGTTAGGGAGATGAGTGTCTTACAGACACTGGCACAAACTGTATATTAATCATAGCACAAATAGATTACAAGGACCAAATAAGAGCAGTGGCAGAATCTTGCTGAGAGCTGTTCAGGCCACTAATTCGCCTCAGTAAGCCTGTACCTTTGAGTTCAATTAACCCTTATTTCCAAGGCCACCCATAAACTCTGAAGTAAGCACTGTTTTCCCTTGTTTTATATCAACGAAATAGATTTTTTTTCTCTTTGAGGGTGAAACACAGGCCCATTGCTTATAAATTCTAGTTTCTGTTGAAGGGTGTGAGAGGACCACTGCATGTTTGCGGGCATTTGAATCACGGTTCCTTCAATCCGACAAATCACAGTGTTTGACACTGCCAGTAGCTTCTTAATTTATTTGTATCATTAGCTGGTCTGGCGGCCCACCAGGCAATGCTGGGGCATCCCCAGTAAAATTGTTTGCACACACGGAGCATTAGCAGTTAAATAAGTACAGAGGCAGAAAAGAGTCCCCCCTCCCTATTATAATTATTTTTAATATTCATTTTGCTCTGCCCTCACCATTGTGCTGAGGCAAATTGGAAATCTGGTAATTAGGCCCTGACTCTTAGTGTAGTATTAGAGTCCCAAGCCAAAGTTCAACATCCTGAAATGAAATTTAAACCAATTAATCAGTTTGATTTTTACCGCTTGTCCATGTTTTCTCAGCAATTCCCACAGCACGTAGCCTTTGATCAATTCTCCTGCAAAAGCTAAAATGTGTGCCTGCTGCTAGCGAGATGGGAATGACATTAACATGGCACTCATAAAACAATCAGAGCAGTGAAGCCCTCAAACAGAACAGGGCATAGTAATATTTAATAAAAGCATGCACATAATCTTCAGAATTAGCATTTTGTGCCTTGCAGTACCTTTGGGAGAAGAGCTTTTATTTGTGGAGTGATCATTATTATAACAAAGAACAGCTACCTAATAATTTCCACTTTAAGTCTGCAATATGCTACGAGCATTTCTGAACCATTATGCTAAACTGAGGCAGGATAATCATTTTATTGTCACCATTTGAAGGGAGGAATTTCTCCTCTACCTTCAGTAGCTGGAAAAATTGGAGAAAACCCCACAAACAACATTTCAAATAATAATAATAATAATAATACCACCACCACCACCACCACCACCACCTTTTGGAAGTTCTGTGCCATACTCTATATGGCACAGAATGCTGTGGTCAGAAGTGTTGTGAAAACCTAGCAGCATCCTATAGGAGAGAAATTTATTATTGTGATGATGATGATGATGCATCTGTTGATCTAGCATGCAGAACTGGCAATGCAAGGAATATCTTCAATTTTAAGAATATCATTTTACTTCATTAGTTGCCTTGTGAAATGTGAGTAATCCATATTATTTTAGAAACATCCTGAGAAATGTCTCTAGCTTGATCAAAACTCATTTTGCTCCCATCAGAATTGCTCAGATGTTGTGAATGCGCAGGTACCTCAGATTGCTGATGTAGGTAAATCTTCGTAGCATCCTGGAAGTATGAGTGCCATTCCATCGCCATGAAATGTGAAGCTTACTGAAACTCTCTTGCAGCGGGTGGGTGTTTTGCTTGAGCAGAAACCTCCAAATTCACCTCAAAATTTGGCTTTAAGAAACATGTTGTTGTAACTAGATATGAGGGAATTGTTTTGATATAAATTATTAGTAGTAAGATACAGTGGGTATAAAATTAAATCATCAGGAGTTCTACATTTCACGTATGGTACTTGAAATGTTAGCCTTCATTAAATATTCCTTCCAATAATTAATAATAACAGACAATTCAATAATAATGCTAGACAATATTTTGGTATAGTCATCTCTTTTTAATTTGTGAAAATGTGCTGGACATGCCTGGAAGATTGCAAGCCCATATGGCTGCTTTCTCAAACCTGGTGCCCTCCAGATGTCTTGGGACTGCAACTCTGGCTGGGAATTATGGGAGTTATAGTCCCAACAGATCTGGAGGATCCCAGGATGGGCGAGGCTGTCCTTTGAGGAACTTCTAGATGGTGCATTGAATAAGGATGTGTTGAGCTGCAAGCACAAGACCAGTAACCATGCCAAAAATGGCAACTTCTTGTGGCAATTTATTGACAGATCAATTTATTAATTTAAGGGCCAAAGCAGACATGATGTTAATTACATGAATGCAATTAACATGTTTTAATGTAAATAATAGGAGCAGGAGAGCCTGAGCAGCAGGACTGCCAGGGGGTGGAGATGGAGAGTTTAACCCTTTCTTCCCTTGCTGTGGTCCCAATGAAAGTCACCTTCCTGAGGCTGCCATTTGTGCAGAGGAAAGCTTCCACTGGAAATTGAAATAGCAGCTTCAGTGAATGTGGGGGTCATGCTGCCTCCATGTTGGGGGCCATGGAGAACACATCAGGGGAATGGGTAAACGCTTAATCAGTTGTGGTTTGGCTGATACTTGGTGGCCCCTATAGCTGCTGTTTACATTTTTCTGGCCCTTAATGGTCATCTGACTTGGCTTATAGTAGGGTTGAGAAGATGGAGAGTTTGCCTGTTAGCAACCTGTCTTCCAGGAAACACTGACAATGTTGGTTTTTCCATTTGACCAATCTAGACTCTCTCTTGTATCCTTTCACCACAGAAGCTGCTTCCTCTTTTCCCAGTTCAGTATCAAATAAATGATTTACATACATGCTTTGCATGCAGAATGTCCCAGTCAATCCCTGGCATAGCTAGGTCAGGCTAGGAAAGAATCTTGCCTGAAATCCTGGAGAGCTGCTGCCAGTCAGTGTCGACAGTACTGGGCTAGATGGATCAGAGGTCTGACTCAGTAGACATAGGAAGCTGCCTTATACTGAGCCAGACTTGTGCATGGGCAGGGAGGGACTGTAACTCTACCACTGAGCTACAGCGCCTTTATTAAAAGTGCTTTGAACAGGATGTGGTGGTTTATAATCTGCTTAGGAACATAGGAAGCGACCTTATACTAAGTCAGACCGTTGGTCCATCTAGCCCAGTATTGTCGACACTGACTGGCAGCGGCTCTCCAGAGTTTCAGGCAGGATTCCTTCCTGACCTTACCTGGAGATGCCAGGGATTGAACCTGGGACCTGCTCCATGCAAAACAGGTGCTCCACCACTGAGCTACAGCCCATCCCCGTAGGAAGGCAGCTTCCTATGTTTCTATACTAGGTGTCCAAAATCATGTCTTTTGTACTACATTTTAATTTCATTGGCTGCAGGCTAACCTGTTCCCTCCTCCATTTATGAATTGTGTGTTCTTATTGGTCATTATGGCCCTTGATTTAGGTCGAATTCTGAGACTTGGCAACCTTATGTAGACCCTCTTTTGTTAAAGAGGTAGAACACAGTCTATCCATTTATTTCCTCCTGCTAATCCTATGTTTGGCAGGGAAGAAGGGGGAGATCAGCAATCTTCACTGTGTTCACTGAGCTATTGTTTCTTTGTCACTTTTTAGAATATAGACCCAATAGAGACATATAGCATACTTTTTATATTTAGCTTATATGATGGGGTGTGTGCATGACATGTACTGTCAAAAAGTGTGTAATTGAGAAGCAATTTTAATTTTATTCATGCTCTGATTTAATCAGAGCATTTGATTCCTTGGAGGGCATGGGATGATATTTTTAAACATTGCTTTTATTAGCTGTAAGCCCTGCGCCATCAGTGGAACTTAGAGGGGAAAAAGCAATAAGCTTTCTGAAGTTTTAATGCATGGTTTTATGAGTGAGAGCCTCGTGTGGCATAGAGTGGTAGGCGGCAACTCTCCCCACGACCTGAGTTCGATCCCAGCGGAAGCCGGGTCTCAGGTAGCCAGCTCAGGTCGACTCAGCCTTCCATCCTTTCGAGGTCAGTAAAATGAGTACCCAGCTTGCTGGGGAAAAGGTAGTCATGACTGGGGAAGGCAGTGGCAAACCACCCCACTATAGTCTGCCATGAAAACACCAGCGTAAGCAGGCGTCCCTCTAGGGGTCAGTAATGACCCGGTGCTTGCACAGGAGGAACCTTTCCTTTTCCTTTTATGAGTGAACCTTGAGTCCAAATAAAACATATTAAAGTTACTTCCATGTGTGTGTAGCAGTTCCATGACGTTAGTATTATAAGGTGTTTTTTTTTGTTAGTTCCTATTAAGTAAAAAGACTCTGTACGATGGAAATTATTTCTTTTGTTTTTTCATCTTAAAAAGGCAACAGGACCAGATATCCCAGTAAGCAGACTAGCATGTGTCCAGGCCCTCCGATTTTTAGAGGCCTCAAAATCTCTGAAGAAAACCTAGACCATGTGTGAACCCTTAGCTAAAGTGATCCTAACTACAGAAATGCTAATGACCACGACCACAACCACCACCACACATTATGAGAGACAGTGCTGGCTCCAGGTTTTTGAGGAATAACTTGGGCAAGTCACCCCCAATGGGCCCCCTCGCTCAGTGAAGCTACCTTCTCACCACCATTGTCACCAACTGCTATTGCTCCTTATCTTCCTTATCATTACTACCACTTGCTTGCTTGACAGGCAGATAGTCAGGGAGCAACGAGCAAGTAGGGAGCAGCATCTCCTGCTCCTCCTCCTTACCACCACCATTGCCTGGGCCAGAGGAAGGGGCAGATGAACAAGTAGGTTGCAATGGTGAGGAGGAGGAGGAAGTCCAAGAGGCTGTTGTCAGTGAGCCCCTGCTGGAGTGTGGGCCCTTGCCCAACCATGCCTACCCTTGATTCTGGTCCTGATAGGCGAAGGCCTTACTGGTAGACGGGGTTTTCATTGTTTTTGAACAAAGACCATTTGGTTGCCTTGCCAAATTTCCAAACTAACAAATTTGAATTCTGAATGTATGCATAATTTTGAACTAGTTCATGCTGTGCCACAGCATGTTGGTGAGGCACTGCAGTTGTGTGACTCAGTTGCCTCCAGACATCACTGGGGAACAGTGGAGAAGCTAAGAAATGGCCACAGTCCAACACAGAGCTGAATGTGCTGAAGTTCATTAAAATGAAAGGGCTTACGCACACTTTAAATCTGGGCAAGATTATGGCCAGTGGACATGACAATTACAGCTTTTAGACAGAAGGGAGAGAATTGCTTGGCCTTCCATTAATGCCAACCATAATCCAGGAAGCTTTCTATGTTAGGACTACTACAGATGTCTGATGCTTGCATTGTAGTGTTTAATTTCACTCCTCTTGCTATTTGGCACGGTCCAGTTAAATTTATCTTTGGTGACTATTATAACTTGTCTGGCTTATTATGTTATAGATGATACTTTCTTATCAGATACTGGGATGTGGGGACTTCAATTTCCCCGATATTTGTTGGGAGACAAATTCTGCAAAACATGGCCCCTCCAGGAAATTCCTGACTTGTGTGGTGGATAACTTCCTCCTACAGAAAGTAGAGGAAGGAACTAGAGGATCGGCTATCCTTGACTTGATCCTAACCAACAGAGATGACTTAGTGGATAAAGTAGCAGTTACAGGAACTCTGGGGGAAAGCGACCATGTTGTACTTCAGTTCTTGGTTCTAAGGGAAGCAAAAGCCGAGTGTAGTCAAACACATATCCTGGATTTTAGGAAAACTGATTTTAATAAACCCAGAACAATGATCACTAAGGTCCCATGGCAAGCGACTCTAACGAGAAAAGGAGTCCAAGATGGGTGGGAGCTTTTAAAAAAGGAAATTCTCAAGGCACAATTACAAACAATTCCCACAAGAAGAAAAGGTGGAAGACAACAGAAGAAGCCAATGTGGCTTCACAAAAAGCTTAGAGATGACCTGAAAACAAAAAAAAAGGACACACATAGGAAGTGGAAAGAAGGCCAAGCAACAAAGGAAGAGTACAGGCAGGTAGCACAGAATTGCAGGGATGGCGTCAGGAAGGCTAAAGCTGAGAATGAGCTGAGGTTAGCGAGGGATGCTAAAAGCAACAAAAAGGCTTTCTTCAGCTATGTGCATAGTAAAAGACAGAGGAAAGAAATGGTTGTTCAGCTCTTAAATAAGGATGGCAAAATGATAACAGATGACAAAGAAAAGGCAGAGGTGCTCAATTCCTACTTTGGCTCAGTCTTCTCCCCGAAGAGGGTCTATGACCCCCCTGGCAAAGGTGAAATACAGGCTGAAGGGGCAGGATTGCAGCTTGAGATCGATAGGCATATGGTCAAGGAACACCTAATTACTTTGAATAAGTTCAGTTCTCCATGGCCAGATGAACTGCATCCTAGAGTAATAAAGGAACAAGCAGAAGACCTCTCAGAACCACTTTCTATTCTCTTTGAGAAAATATGGAGGACGGTTGAAGTGCCAGATGACTGGAGGAGGGCTAATGTTGTCTCTATCTTCAAAAAGGGTAAAAAGGGGGAACCTGGGGCCTACAGACCAGTCAGTTTGACATCAATCCCTGGAAAATTCTGGAGCAGATGATAAAGCAATCCATCTATAAGCACCTTGAAAACTATGCAGTGATTACTCGAAGTCAACATGGATTTGTCAAGAACAAATCCTGCCAGACGAATCTGATCTCATTTTTTGATCAAGTCACCTCCCTTGTGGACCATGGGAATGCGGTGGACTTAATATACCTTGACTTCAGCAAAGCTTTCAACAAAGTGCCTCATGATATCCTGATGAGCAAACTAGCTCAAAGTGGGCTAGATGAAACAACGATCCGGTGGATCCACAGTTGGCTACAGAATCGGACTCAAAGAGTACTTATCAATGGGGCCTTCTCAAACTGGGGAGAGGTAACGAGTGAGGTACAGCAGGGCTCAGTCCTGGGCCCAGTGCTCTTCAACATTTTTATTAATGACTTGGAGGAGGAGGGGCAGGGAATGCTGATCAGATTTGCAGATGACACAAAATTGGGCGGGATAGTGAATACTTTGGAAGACAGAAACAAAATTCAAAGTGATCTGGATAGACTGGAGTGCTGGGCAGAAAACAATAGAATGATATTTAATAGTGATAAATGCCAAGTTCTGCTCCTAGGAAAAAGAAACCAAATGCACAGTTACAGAATGGGGGATACGTGGGTCAACAACACTACAAGTGAGAAGGATCTTGGAATTGTTGTCGATCACAAGCTGAATATGAGCCAACAATGTGATGTGGCTGCAAAAAAGGCCAATGCTCTTTTGGGCTGCATTCATAGAAGCATAGCTTCCAAATCCCGGGAAGTACTAGTTCCCCTCTACTCAGCACTGGTTAGGCCTCATCTGGAGTACTGTGTCCAGTTCTGGGCACCACACTTTAAGAAGGATGCAGACAAACTGGAGAGGGTTCAGAGGAGGGCAACAAAGATGATCGGGGGACTGGAAACAAAGCCCTATGAGGAGAGACTGAAAGAACTGGGCATGTTTAGCCTTGAGAAGAGAAGACTGAGGGGAGATATGATAGTGCTCTTCAAGACAAGTCCTTGAAAGGCTGTCACAGAGAGGAACGCCAGGATCTCTTCTCGATCATCCCAGAGGGCAGGACATGGAATAATGGGCTCAAGTGACAGGAAGCCAGATTCCGGCTGAACATCAGGAAAAACTTCCTGACTGTTAGATAGGGATGGCGGAGAATTTCTCCCCGAAACTTCGGGGAGCCGAGCGCCAATGTGTTCGGCCCCCCGAACAAGTTTCGGGGAGAAATCCTCCGCACCCCCCCGCACCCCGCAACCCCCCCTGGGACGGGACTTACCTTCGCCGAATGTCCCTCCCGGCGGCGGGTCCGGCCGGCGGTTCGGCGGGTGTTCGAGCGGGGCGGGAGCGGCAGCCAGTCTTTCGACCGGCTGCCGCCACCGCCACCATTCCAATAAAAGAAAAAAAAAACGCCCCCGTGATAGGCTACGTGACGATTAACGTATCCTATCACGGCTAGATTTGCAAAGTCAGCCGTGATAGGCTATGTTAATCGTCATGTAGCCTATCACGGGTGACTTAAAAAAAAAAAAAGCGCGTACGGATAATGGCGGCCCCCATAGGGAGCCGCCATTCCCATTCCTTATTTGGTCGCTGTAGTCTACGTAAAGATTTACGTAGACTACAGCGACTAAATAAGGAACGCGAATGGCGGCTCCCTATGGGGGCCGCCATTAGCGTACGCGCTTTTTTTTAAAAAGTCACCCGTGATAGGCTACGTGACGATTAACGTAGCCTATCACGGCTGACTTTGCAGATCTAGCCGTGATAGGCTACGTTAATAGTCATGTAGCCTATCACGGGGGCGTTTTTTTTTTTTTAAACAATGGCGTTCGCGGCCGGGTGAGGCGGGAAGCCTCCTCCCCGGCCTGAATTTTGGCCGGGCGAGGCGGGAAGCCTCCCCCCGGCCTGAATTTCGGCCGGGGCGAGGTGGGAAGCCTCCCCCCCCGGCCTGAACTTCGTGGGGGGAGCCGCAAAGCGCCTCCCCCCCACCGCGAACAAGCTTCGACGAAAGGTAAGTGCCTTTCGTCCACCCCTACTGTTAGAGCAGTACGACAATGGAGCCAATGACCTAGGGAGGTGGTGGGCTCTCCCACTCTGGAGGCGTTCAAGACGAGGCTGGACAGCCATCTGTCAGGGATGCTTTGACCTGGATTCCAGCATTGAGCAGGGGGTTGGACTCGTTGGCCTTGTAGGCCCCTTCCAGCCCTACTATTCTATGATTCCATGTAGCATTTCTCCAAAAGTAATTTTCAGGGTTTGTTTTTTAGTCAAGCAAACAAACCTTTCCCCCTTATGCCCTTCTATTTAAACTTTTAAAAAATGCCTATTCAGTAACCATGATGATTAAAAGTTAGATAGTATTTCCAGTGTAAGAAAATTAAAAATATTTGCTTTGATTCACCAGGTGTGGTCTATGTACAGAAAATATTTCCTAGAACTGAGCCTGGGATGTTCTTCCACCAAATAAGACACCCACCTACCAGATGCTCAGCACTATCTACTCTATGACAATGATGTGCTGTGGCATGGGATGAGTGCTAGTTTCCTTGGCACCTCTGCTTTCCTCCTGCATACCTAAAAGGTTACTGACACTGTTAGCACTGGAAATGCTGATTATATGTCCCATAGAGAAGGGGGGTCACTATACGTTCGGGTGGCCAGATGCCCTACTTTACAGAGGATCATCCTCTGTTTGAAGGGCTGCCTGGTCCAAGTCAGGTTTAAAGCTAAAGGTGCCTTGAAGGTGCCCATTACCAGTTAGCATGTGGACAGCAGGCATACAGGTTACTTGGTCACAGTCTTCCCACTATGGTGGGATGTATTGTTTTTCTATTTAAACTGTAATAATTATTTCTAAATTTGCACCTATACATATACATTATGTATGTGTGTGTGTATAAATTAGTATGTGCAATTTTTGTGCAACCCTGTGTCCTCTTTTGTCCTCTTTTTTTGGCAACACATGTCCTCTTTTTTGGTAATGTGTAACTAACCATCCTACTATGAGTATATAAATTTCCATTCCATGGTTCCTTGGATTATGGGATTGTTTCTCTGTCCAATTGAAATTACTAGTTACCTTTCCTGCAGAACGTTCCTGCAGAAATAAATAGCATATTCTGGCATTTTTCATCACAGCGAAGAAATTAATATCTTCTGTTAAATGTAAATTCAGTTTGGAATTCTGTGTCTACTACTTAAGATTACACTGAAACAAAACACAGATGTTCAGTTATTGAAGTGACAGTTCCTAGAAGTAATTGTCATGATCCTTTGGTCAATCATTGCTATATTATAATATTCTACTTCTATTGTTGTTTTTTACTTTTGTTTGTTTTTTCAGAAGCACTTTGTAGTGTTAAAAATTCTAATAAGGGGAATCTTGGTTTTTTTTTTCTGAGTGTAACTAATAACTAGTGCTGTTTTCCATTGCCTATCCAAAATGTTTATTCCAAGGTACATTTTTACTTACATTATTAGCTTTGCTTTCTTTTATATAGAAAAAACGAAGCTTCAACACTCATTATTTCACACACGTCAATAAACAACACCCTGTTAAACAGCACCTTCCAAATGAAACCTATGCATGGAAGCAAATAAAGCCTGTTCTATTAGTATTTTTCTATTTATATAGTGTGCGTGCAAAACTTGTTAAATAATTCTTTATCTTTACAACCACTCTGTGTAGCGGGATCTGTATTATCCCTTTTTTTCAGCAAGGAACCAAAACTAAGAGGGAGTAACTTGCTAAAGACTACTCAGTACTGACTGGCTTGGATTTGAACATGTTTCTCTTGAGGGAATTTGTATTTTGGATGTGGATACCTGACTATTTCCCCTTCATGGATCACTGCCTTGTTGTGGCGAAGGGGCTTGTGTAACTCAGTGAAGCCATAAGCTATGCCGTGCAGGGCCACCCAAGACGGACAGGTCATGGCAGAGAGTTCTGACAAAATGTGGTCCACTGGAGAAGGAAATGGCAACCCACTCCAGTATTCTTGCCAAGAAAACCCCATGGAACCTATCATAAGGCTAAAAGAGATGACGCCGGAAGATGAGCCCCTCAGGTCGGAAGGTGTCCAATATACTACTGGGAAAGAGCAGAGGGTATTTCCAAGTAGCGCCAGAAAGAGTGAAGCGGCTGGGCCAAAGCTGAAAGGACACTCAACTGTGGATGTGTCTGGTGGTGAAAAGAAAATCCGATGCTGTAAAGAACAATATTGTTTAGGAACCTGGAATGTCAGATCAATGAATCAAGGTAAGCTGGAGGTGGTCAAACATGAGATGGCAAGATTGAACATCGACATCTTGGGAATCAGCGAACTAAAATGGACAGGCATGGGCGAATTTAATTCAGGTGACCATCATATCTACTATTGTGGGCAAGAATCCCTTAGAAGAAATGGAGTAGCACTCATAGTCCACAAAAGGGTGGGAAAAGCAGTACTGGGGTGCAATCTTAAAAATGATAGAATGATCTCAGTACGAATCCAAGGCAAACCATTCAACATCACAGTAATTCAAGTCCATGCCCCAACCACTGAGGCCGAAGAAGCTGAGGTTGATCGGCTCTATGAAGCCCTACAACACCTTCTAGAACTAACACCAAAAAAAGATGTCCTCTTCATCATAGGGGATTGGAATGCTAAAGTAGGAAGTCAAGAAATCACCGGGATAACAGGCAGGCATGGCCTTGGTGTACAAAATGAAGCAGGACAAAAGCTAATAGAGTTTTGCCAAGAGAACATGCTGATCATAGCAAACACTCTTTTCCAACAGCACAAGAGACGACTCTACACATGGACATCACCAGATGGTCAATATCGAAATCAGATTGATTATGTCCTTTGCAGCCAAAGATGGAGAAGCTCTATACAGTCAGTCAAAACAAGACCTGGAGCTGACTGTGGCTCAGATCATGAGCTTCTTGTTGCAAAATTTCGGCTTAAATTGAAGAACGTAGGGAAAACCACTAAACCATTCAGGTATGACCTCAATCATATCCCTGATGAATATACAGTGGAGGTGAGGAATAGATTTCAGGGATTAGACCTGATAGACAGAGTGCCTGAGGAACTATGGACGGAGGTCTGTAACATTGTTCAGGAGGCAGCAACGAAATCCATCCCAAAGAAAAACAAATGCAAGAAAGCCAAGTGGCTGTCTGATGAGGCTTTACAAGTAGCTGAGGAAAGAAGGGAAGCGAAAAGCAAGGGAGAAAGGGGAAGATATACCCAACTGAATGCAGAGTTCCAGAGAATAGCAAGGAGAGACAAGAAGGCCTTCTTAAATGAACAATGCAAAGAAATCGAAGAAAACAACAGAATGGGGAAGACTAGAGATCTCTTCAAGAAAATCGGAGATCTCAAGGGAACGTTTTGTGCAAAGACGGGCATGATAAAGGACAAAGAAGGCAGGGACCTAACAGATGCAGATGAGATTAAGAAGAGGTGGAAAGAATACACAGAAGAACTATACAGGAAAGATCTGAATGTCCCTGATAGCCATGATAGTGCGGTCACTGAACTTGAGCCGGACATCCTCGAGAGTGAAGTCAAGTGGGCCTTAGGAAGCATTAGTAACAACAAAGCTAGCGGAGATGACAGTATTCCAGCTGAGCTATTTAAAATCCTAAAAGATGATGCTGTTGAAGTGCTGCACTCAATATGCCAACAAATTTGGAACACTCAACAATGGCCGCAAGACTGGAAAAGGTCAGTTTACATTCCAATTCCAAAGAATGGCAACGCCAAAGAGGGTTCAAACTACCGCACAATTGCGCTCATTTCACATGCCAGCAAGGTGATGCTCAAAATCCTACAAGCTAGGCTTCAGCAGTATGCGAACCGAGAACTACCGGAAGTACAAGCGGGGTTTCGAAGAGGCAGAGGAACTAGAGATGAGATCGCCAACATTCGCTGGATTGTGTGGATCACAACAAACTGTGGCAAATTCTTAAAGTGATGGGAGTACCAGACCACCTTACCTGTCTCCTGAGAAACCTGTACGAGGGTCAAGAAGCAACAGTAAGAACCAGAGATGGAACAACCGAGTGGTTCAAAATTGGGAAAGGAGTACGACAAGGCTGCATATTGTCACCCTGCTTATTTAACTTATATCCAGAGTACATCATGAGAAACGCCGGGTTGGATTAATCACAGGTTGGAATTAAGATCGCCGGGAGAATTATCAACAACCTCCGATATGCAGACGATACCACCTTAATGGCAGAAAGCGAAGAGGATCTCAAGAGCCTCTTGTTGAGGGTGAAAGAGGAGAGTGCAAAAGCTGGTTTGAAACTCAACATCCAAAAAACTAAGATCATGGCTTCTGGCCCTATCACTTCCTGGCATATAGAAGGGGAAGAAATGGAAGCAGTGACAGATTTTACTTTTTTGGCCTCCAAGATCACTGCAGACGGTGACTGTAGCCATGAAATTAAAAGACACTTGCTCCTTGGGAGGAAAGCTATGGCAAACCTAGACAGCATAGTAAGAAGCAGAGACATCACCTTGCCAACAAAGGTCCGTCTAATCAAAGCTATGGTTTTCCCAGTAGTAATGTATGGCTGTGAGAGCTGGAGTATAAGGAAGGCTGAGCGCCGAAGAATTGATGCTTTTGAACTGTGGTGCTGGAGAAGACTCTTACGAGTCCTCTGGACTGCAAGGAGGTCAAATCAGTCCATCCTAAAGGAAATCAACCCTGAGTGCTCATTGGAAGGACAGATAGTGAAGCTGAAGCTCCAATATTTTGGCCACCTAATGCGAAGAGAAAACTCTCTGGAAAAGCCCCTGATGCTGGGAAAGACTGAAGGCAAAAGGAGAAGGGGACGGCAGAGGATGAGATGGCTAGATAGCATTACCGATGCAATGAATATGAACTTGAGCACGCTCCAGGAGAGAGCGCAGGACAGGAAGGCCTGGCGTGCTATGGTCCATGGGGTCACGAAGAGTCGGACACGACTGAACAACAACAACCTGACTATTTAAAAAAAACATATATCTTCTTGATTATGAAGAGAGAGTGTGTCATGTCTCAGGTTTCTATAATTAGGATGAAGGGGGCAGATTGCAATCACTCTGGGGACAAACAACTAAATATTTAACAGTATTTACTTAACTTTAGCATTTCCAGTAAATAACAATATTAATGAAATAACAAATAGAACTGTATAAAGCAAATATGAACAACACTAACTTTAAACCACAGTTCATTAAAAAGCATCGTGTTACTGCTGTTAAACGAACAACATTTGCTTGTCCCAGTTCCTTCTGTCTCTTCCTTCAGTCTGTTGTTGCTGGCTTCTGTGGTGATGGTTCACTCTTTCTCTCTGTCTGAGGGCTGCTCTATCTACCTATTTCTCTTCTTCACCACACTGCTACTTAGGGATGGGTGAACTAACCCTAGTCTGTGTCACATGTCGCTCACCAGACCCTCACTGGCTGCCTGGTCCTGCTTGCTGTGTGTGGCAAGCCGTTAGGCAGTCCACGGTGCCCAGCGAGTGGCATGTGCCTGCCCAATCCCTCACCAAGCCACCATTTTGCATAAAAATGGTGGCTCAGCCTTTTTCATAAAGGGCCGTTGTGGCAAATGATGGCTGTAAAGTGGCCATTTATACAAAATTACAGGCATAAATTAATTTTAAATAAATGGCCACTTTACGGCTGCCATTTGCGCACACGGCCATTTATGAAAAAGGCAGAGCCAACATTTTTATGCAAAATGGTAGCTTGGCAAGGGATCAGGGATCCCTGTGCTTGCCCGACCTGGTGCGTGCCAAGTTGGGCAAGTGTAGGTGTCTGTGGACTGGAGTCTGGGGGGCAGAGCAAGGGAATGTCCACCAGACTCCACTCCCTTCCTGGACTCCCTACTTCCCTGAACTTTCTTCTCAGCTGTACTCTTTTAGTCTGCTGCTGCTGCAGCAGCAGTATTCTTTCAGTCTCCCCTTATCCAGCCCTTTCTCTCCTCTCTACTTCTTTTCCAGCACCAATGATCATTTTCCAACTCAGCCCTCTCTCCGTTCCATGCCCTTCCCACTGTAGATACCTAACTATAAAATACATATATCTTCTTGATTATGGAGACTGTGTGCATGCTCCAAATTAAGGCTGAGCTGATTTTTTTGAAGTATTTATTTTCATGTTGAAATTCACATATTGGATAAGATAGACTCATCAAACTGCTAGGCAAATTAGACAAAAAAATCAAAAGTGTTTCTCTGTTTTTCATCTGAGTCCTGGATACTAATCACTGCTCAGAGCAAGCTTGATAAAAACCTCAAAAGGCTGACATTTAAGGCTTTGCAGAGTTGTGAAGACAGTGAACTAGCTAGGGATGTATGGACTGTGTAAAATCCGCTACATCTGTATTTTGCAGATTGTCAGGCACCTTTCATTCCATCATCTGCCCACAGAAGGATGCAAATATTTTTTTTTTGTCATGCAGAAAAATACAGAAATAATTACATAAATATTTATGTAAGTATTTACGTAAGCATTTACATAATTTACCTCAGTACGTAAAATTTAGTGTATTGTCCCCTATCCCATTCAACATTTCCTTAGCGGAAACTTATGTATTGTTCTACGGATTTATATGTGCAAATTTTGGGGAAGTAAAAAAATCATCCGAAAGTCCACGGACTCTGTATGGCCTGAGGTAGGGATGTCAGAGAATTTCTCCACGAATCTCGGGGAGGCCGAATGTCAGCGCATTCGGCCCCCCCAAATTGGTGGAGAAATGGTCTGCCCCCCTGCCCCCCCGGGACGGGACTTACCTTGTTCGAATGTCCCTGGCGGCGGCGGCTCCGGCGGTGGTTCGGCGGTGGTTCGGCGGTGGTGGCTGCGGCGGCCGGTCTTCCGACCAGCTGCCGCCACCGCCATTTCCAAGTAAACAAACAAACAAACAAACATGATAGGCTACGTAAAGATTTACATAGCCTATCACGGCTGACTGCAGGGACGCAAACGGTGGTGGCTACGGCCACCGCCATTTGCGTCCCGGCAGGAGAGGATGTTTCGCGGCCGGAGAGAAGGGGCTCCTCCCCCCCGGCCAGAATTTCAGCAGGGAGGGACGGGGCGCCTCCCCCCCAGCCAGAATTTCAGGAGGAGGGATGGAGCGCCTCCTGCCCACTGTGAAGCAAGATTCAGGATCAGGTAAGGGACTTTCGTCCATCCCTAGCCCGAGGGAGTCACTCCACAGAGAATTCCGCAGGTCGGATTATTACAAATCTGAGCTCATTTTAATCCATCTCACATTTCTCCAGCATCCCTAGAACTAGCACACAGGGCACCACCCAAGGAAGCTCTTGAGCCTAGGGATGTTGCAAAAATTGTGGACTTAGATTCGTTTTCCTAGGCTCAGACCCCTGGACTTCGTTTTGGTTCCTGCTGTGGTGTTGAACTTGATCTGCTGTGAGTCAGGTCAGTTCATGGATTTTGTGGGGAATTTTGCACTGGGGGGAGGTTTTGTAATTTGCACAAATTTCTGAACAATTTGCTCAAATTATGGCCAAATTTGCACAAAGCTGTCAGGAATGCCTTGGCAACCTCTCCCAGTAGATCCCAATAGCCAACTCAAGACATAGACGAAAGGGAATTCTTTTCAAATCTTTAATCCCATTACAGCTTAATGACTCTTTCAGATGCTAATCACCAGCGGCTAGAGCAAGGGACAGGAGCGTGGCCTAACCTTCAGGCAAGCAGTTGATCCCCGTTTGAAAGGGAGTCACTTGAAAACCCAGAACTTACGGGCTAGGGAGAAATCCTCCCTCTTTCCCTTGGGTCCATGTGAGGCGGCCGTTGCTTGCGCGCCAAACGGGTGCTACGCCTCCTCTCTGCGCCCTCCATCGCTCATCGCTCTTTGCATCGAGCATTTAAGAAGCCCCCCTCCCGCACTCCCTCACTACCCGGGTCACTATCTATCTTAGGAATGCTGGCAGGAGGAATCTCTGCCAGGTGCTGAGCCTGTGAGGGATGAGCTGGCTCCACTCCCACGGATTGCTGTTCCTCCTCAGAATCAGAACGGCTCTGGGGCTCTCTGGGCTCAGTTTCCACCCTGACAAAAGTATGCAGTTCGGCCATAATTTGAGCAAATTGCTCAGAAATTTGTGCAAATTGCAGAACCCCCCCCCCCCATGCACAAAAAGGTTCAAAAAGGTGCCTGGAGTTCCGTAGCTCGGCTCATAGATACAAAGTCCTACAACTGGAGAATGCTGGGAGGTTTAGGACTTTTTCTGTCTAAACATGCATAAGACTGCACCTTACAGTGTCATGGTCTGGGGAAAAGCTTACATAGAGTATATCAAGAATAAGCTTTAGCTCAAGTCAGGTCAGGAGCTTCCTAGAGCTTAGTCCTTGCATACAAGCTCAGGGATTACACAGAAACACAGGAGAGATTAGTGGGACAGGATTGTGCCCCTTCTTCCTTGCACTTGAAAGAGAAAAGCTGGATTTGACAAGAAAGTGCGTGAGGAAAGTCCCCAATCTCTTCTTCCTGGAGTACATTTACATCAATATTTTTTCCCAACATTATGTGATACTTCCTCACCATTCCTGTTCATGTGTAATGGGATGGTGTGAAGGGTCTGATATTAGGAGTGTATCACATTTTTACAGGTTTCATTTTTCACATCAAGATATGTGCTTTCAACTAGACAGGGTCTTATTTTGTTTTTGGTCAAACCAATAGGTAAATTACTCAGAAACCACTGGGGGAGGGAGAGTGCTATTTCACATGGAAATTGTCTTTGAGCCAGCTCAAAAGGAACAAACCAGGAAACCTCTCCCAGTCTCAGCACGAAGGAGCAGCACAGTCCCTGAGCTAGCCCCCGAGGGCCAAGCCTTTGGAAACTCCACCACCTTTGGCATTGAGGAAAGCCAGAGCTACTTAAGCTAGTCAGTGAACTAGCTTAAATCGGCCAAGGAAAGCTCCCTAACTTGACAGCAGCAGCTGGGCCAGCCTCTCTTTAAATATAATGTTTAGGTTTTGTTGTGTACTGCCATTTATTCATTGATTTCATTTGATTTGAACCTCACCTTTCTACCAAGAAAAATAGTTCTCAAGGCAGCTTAAAGAGGTAAGCCTAAGAGGAGAGCTCAGTGCTAGCAGGCCATGTGAGACCAACAGAAGGGAATGCTTTCATTTTGGGGCAGAAGCTTGTAGGGAGCAGTTTGGCGTGCATAACCTCCTGAGTGGCCAGGACATTCCTGGGCCTATACGACTGCACCAATTACCAGGGACAAATGTTCAGTTAAGTTGTTTATGCTCCTTTTACAGGTCAAAGGTCGTTGCTGTGTGTTTGTGAGTTATATTAAATATCTGTTGAGTTTGAAAACACCTGGTATATGCTTTTGTCTCCCATACAAATGTTTTTTTGGCATCCCACATAATTGTCAGTTGCCCAGCCCCTGCCCCACCCACAACCATTTAGCCTAATAGGGAAGGGGTAGAAAGTATATATAAATGGAGCTGGACCCAGCTCCTGCTCATGTGGGTCAAACGTAGACCTTCGGAGCTAACTTTAGGATTCCACAAGTCCATTGTGACTAGGCTACAGAAGTTCCCTGGCATTATCCATGGCCTCTTCTACCCATTCCATGTAACAAATCCTATCCAGAATATTCATATTTATATTTGTTCCCTTAAAGGCTTAATCAGTTATATAAACGAATCAACTGTCGATTCATCCAAGGGCATGTTATGTCTAACACAGGAGAGAAATACAAGTCAATGCAATACGTGATAAGAATAGTGCTACTGCTTCATGTCATGATATGAAATAATGATATATATTTTTAAAAATATAAAAATATCCCTTTTTCACACATTTGACTTTCGTAGAGACATGCTGCTACACGGCATTGGGTCAATGCTGTATATATTACGTATTTTCATGATTGCAAAATATCAAAATGATTTTAAAAAGCAACCCATAATTAGATAACATGGCTGTCTGACATAAGGAATATTTTAGAACAGCTTTCCTCAAGTTAGTGCCCTCAAGATGTGTTCGACTACAGTTCCCAGCAGCCTTAGCCAGCATGGCCATGCGAAAGGCTGTTCTGGACACAACAGGTCCACCTAAGGAAAATTGAGTTCCATTATGTCGGATCTCAAAGACAGCCCAAGATCATGTTTTGCAGGAATTCAGTGTTACAAAAACGTTCTCTGTTCTCCAGTCAGTCTTCAGCCAGCAATGCTGCTATTTTCTTTCTATGAGCTTCCAAACATGATGATCTTTTCATGAGAAACAATGGAAACAAAATAAAAATTTAATGGGCAAACATTCCTTTTTCAAAGTTCTGGTCTGAGATCTCTTTCACCCATAAAGTAGAGAAAGAGATCTAGAAACTTCATGTTAGTAGAGGGTGGGGGGGAAATCAAAGCTTCCCCCCACCCCTCACAAGTCTTCTATCATTAAAATCTTGTTCTAACAGCTGCATACTTCTTTTTCATGTGTGTTGGAAAGCAGCTACACCATGTATCAAAGCCATCAGTCCAAGTGAAGGATGGACTACAGGAGGTGCCACTGTCATCATCATAGGAGACAATTTCTTTGATGGGTTACAGGTCATATTCGGCACCATGCTGGTCTGGAGTGAGGTAGGTGTTGTCTGCACATTAATATCCAGTAACTTTGTCTAGTGTATAGCCAGCTTTTTTCCCTCTTAGGTCCTATTCTATTGCAGTAACAATGGAAATACTTTCTAATTCCTCCCATTTTATACAAACAAGACATTGGTGACACCTGAAGCATGTATCTGGTGTTGCTGCTCGTATTTACACTGTGAGTTCCATCCAGTCGATTGACACTTTTAAAATAGTCATCTGTGCGGAGATTTCTGTAAATAATCTTATTATAAGGAACCTCCTCCCAAATAAGCCCACTGGTAGTCTCAGATACCAGTAACCCTAATGAACCTGAACATTGAATCTCTGATGAATAATTCCAAAATCCATATTAGAGTAATAACGTTTATTAGGCCAACTCAAATGTTACAACAATATGTAAGCTTTGGGGATCTACAAATCTGTTCATCAGGCAAGGTTTTACAAAAAGCTGGAGGGGGGAGGAGAAAAAAAAGGCTGACTGTGTTGAAGTCATGATGTTTGCATGGCCAGTGTCTTAGCTGGATGAACCATTGTTTGCTTCTTTCTTGTTCCCAGCAGTCGTAGGGGCAGTTCCAGGTGAAATCTGAAACTACCACATCACCTAATAGAACACATTTTGACTGTCTGCAAACCCTTCCTGCCCCCATTTCACCTTAAGATACTGACCATGCAAGACATTATGGCTTCAACATCCAAGTCCTTTTGTAACCTTTTTAAAATTTGTAACCTTTTTTAAAAACCAGAACGACTTCATACGCTTCATGCCACTATATCCATATATCTTATTTAATCTGTTTCTTCACTGTTTCAGTGGAACTTTCCTTTCTTTATTGCCCATCAATTTATACCATTTTTACAAACTGGTATAAATTTATGACCATATTTACACAGCCATCATAGATGACGCAGCTGTTGAAATCCTGAATTCCAGTAGTAGTTGGGTTCACTATAATGGGACTCCTCCACATAAAGTGATTTGAAAAGGCATCTTTAGAGGCAATTTCAGTGTGAGGGTGCTCATGTGGTATAACACCCTTGCGCGCACACATGCACACACAGACATGTTAACATGCTCATGGTGGATCACTTGTCTGAATGTCTCTTGTGTTGAAATCTCCCCATATATGGAGACCTAGTAAGACGGAGACTTAGTAAGTCAATTCTAACCTACAATTTCCTCTGATGTGTAAGAGCTTCATGTGAAGGGGGATTTTGATGTGCTAGTAAATTCATACAAGCAACACGCTTCCCCAGTTCGGACTTGAGAAAATATGTCAAGTATAAAGTGGCAGAAACAGGTAGCAAAGCTATGGATGTTGGTCAATATGGGTGGAAAAAATGTGACGCAGGGCAGAATCCAGTGCTACTCATCCACTAGCAGAGCTGGCCGCCGATTCTGTTCCACACACAGCCAGCTCTGTCAATTCCATTCTGCAAGCAGCCCTTACTACTCGTGGAACAACACTTTAACACTTCTGTAGACAAGCCCCCAAACAAGTGGAAATGCTCATTTCTGAAAGGGGGCAGGTTGGTGGAGTTCCCACATGAGAGCTCAGCTGACCTGCCCCCTTCCAGAAATGAGCATTTCCACTAGTTTTGAGTTGCCCTGGAAGTGCAAAATCGCCACTCCGCAAGCATTAGGAGCCACTTGCAGAACAGAGGAACAATGACAACATTGGATTCTGCCTGCAGTGAGAAAGGGGCTTAAAAGGGGTTAACAAGTATGGCATACAATTGAGGGAGGGTCCATAGCTCAGTCGTAGAGTATATGCTTTGCATATAGAGGATCCTAGATTCAGTCCACAGCATCTGCAGAGGAAAAAGTTTCTTAGGTATCAGTGCAGGGAACAGCAAAATCATTTGGACGGCTGCTTCTTGCCAAGTGGACAATTCTGGGCTAGACCAGTGACCTGACTCAGTATATAAGGCTTCTCATGTTCATATGTCCTATTCTGAGGTGGTACAATTGCAAGAGCTGATTGTGCCACGTGAGTGCCTGCGTGTTTGAGTCAGCCCTCAAAAGCCTAAGCATTCACTTAAATGTTACTTAAGGGCTTTGGTACGTGACTCCATAATTTTATAGAGATTTCATTTGAATGCACCATCAACTTACTGTTACTAAAAATGATATGTTAATGTTGATGAGTGATGTCCCCACCAAAGTCACTGACAGTTTCTTAGAGTTAAAATGGTCATAGTAGATGTTAGAGGCGTTCTCAGAATATATATTCACACAGGTCTTCCACAGATGTAATGAGCCAGCTCCACTTTTAAAACTGCTTTCAAGGAGCTGTCCTCATGCAACACACAGCTCAACAAAAGTAAAGACAACATTTTTATTGATTTTTGGTGTAGCGGGATTAAGCCCACAGTAATTTTCTACTTTTTTGTTTATGAATCTTTGCTTTTCATAAACGTGATGGATCATTTTACAGTAGAGTCCATAAAGATGTGAGCTATGAAACATACTCCTGTATTTGTCTTCATTGAGTTTGATTGACAGATAAGACCTTGGCAGCTATAACACTGGCTGTAGGAGATGCTTCACCATGCTGCAGAGATAACCAAGAAGATTCCCACAAGGTCACTATTTGGTGGAGTGCAAAATACGCATATTTTAATGTGAGCTTAAGTACTTTGACTTCTGTGAAAAGCTTTGATGAATCTAGCCAGCCAGTCACACACACACACACACCCCTCCCAAACAAAACAAAACTGTTTATATCTTTTTACCTAGGCCTTTAGTAACTTTCACTAAAATGCCTAATATCTGGGCTTTTTATACTTCCTTTCTCTCACTTTTTTTTTACCTTGTTGAAAACGTTGAAAATGTTGTTGTGGGGTGAGACATAAAAGTAAAAAGGCTAGAAATAAATTTTATCCAGTTTTCATTACAGTCCAAAATGAATCAACACCTAAATGAATTGAAGCACCTTTATTCATCCCCCACCCCCACCCCGGAGGTAGATAGGAAGTTTATTTTGCGTGAATAGAGAAACAAGGGACACGGACTGAAGTGTTCATTCCTGAAATAGTCTTTCTGTTGTAATCTGCACACTATAAGCAATTTGCAGTGTAAATACTGTAATTTCAATTTATTTTACATGTATTCAAGCTTTGTAATTGCAGTATTTATAGGCATGAAATGGAAGCTGATTATCAAGCCTTTTCTTAAAACTCTGCACTGGTGTGAGCATCATTGAAGAAAATAGGTCTTTTGCTAGCACAGCACTTTGAGGACTGGAGATGCATGTTAAATATGTAGATTTAAAATGATTTTGGAAACACGTATTTATTATTTAAACATACATTTCAGTTATAGGCTCTCTAACATAATTACAACCTTTCTCACTCAGGGAAGTACATCAAAACATAATTTGTCACATTAATTGTGTGCGGAAATACAGATACTTGAGGCCGGGGCTTTCAATTAATCTTCAGCTGCCATAATGAAAATGATTTCAGAAATACTCTGACAACGTTTTTGTGCGCGCGCAAAGGAATAGGTTATGCCTTATTCATTTGGATTATGTAATTCATACACAAACAGCAATTTTATATAATTTGTACCAACTAAAACAGCATAAACAAAGGAATAATTTCAGTTCCAAGAACTGATTATTTTATAGCTTGGATTTAAACCCAAGACATTATTTTGACCCTGAGTTATAAGGTGAGCTGAGAGCTCTTCCTGCAGGGACACTATTCCTGAATGCTTAAAGGCATGGAAGCTCAGATGGCATTTAATTTATCTGTTAACGTTTCAATGGGACTTGGGTGTAAGAGGACTTCTGAGCATAATCCTATATAGGATTATGCTGTAATTTGTGTTTTTTTTAATCTGCCATCCTGTCTCTGTTTAATTCTTGTTAGTTATATTTTTGTGATTTGTTTTTAAATATTAATATTATTAATAATAATGAATATCTGCAATTGTTACTTAAACCAATGAAATAATAAAAAATAGGTTATGGAATTCAGTGCCATAGGATGTGGTGATGGCTGTTGGCTTAGATAGCTTTTTTTTAAGGTACACAAATTCAAGGAGGATACGTTTATCAGCAGCTGTCAAATGCAGTCTCCTCCAGGTTCAGAGGTAGTATAACTGTGTATGACAGATGCTGTGGACAAACTACAGGACAAGGTTTCATGTCCTGCATGTGAGCTTCTTGGAAGCATCTGGCTGGGCATTGTTGGAAGCAGGGCACAGGACTAGATGGACTTTTGATCCAATTCAGCAAGGCTTTTCCTATGCTCCAGTGCCAAACTAAACATGCTGTTTGTGATGTAGTTTATGTATCTGGTTTTTGTTGTTGTTAAGCAAATAGCCAACACATGGAGTGGGGTAGCTGGATCAGGGCCATGGCACTGTGGGAGAGGGGCTTTAACCCTGTGCCCCCAACACTTTTCTACTCAGAACCCACCCTGCACATGCCTTCTGTTCAGAATGGGATGAAAGCTGCCACTGGTGCCCACTGAGATTTTGATAGGGACAGTGGTGGGGCAAGGGGTTAAAGTCCCTCTCTCCCGATTCCATGGTCTGAATTCCACTTGCACCCACCTCCCTGGACTGGCTGTTTGTTTAACAAAACTCAGCTATACAATGCAAAATTACTTGATAAAGTCACATCTTGTTTGGCCCTCAAATACTGAAGGAGACAGCTTGAGAAGAAAAAGGAGAGAGAAAGAGGAGGTGAGAGAGACAGAGAGAGAAAGTCAGCCTTTTTGGATGTAACATTGAATTACTATTTAGCATTTCGAGTTCATATGCTCCCACTTCCCTTTCGTCCTTCAGCGTGTCCAAGAGATTGGAAGCTTTTACTTCTTCTTTTAAACAAATCAGAGTTCCCTGAGTTTGGATATAACAGAAATCTGGTTAGTTAGTTCTATAGCAGATTTTCCAATCGTCCCCTTGAGGCCACACCAGCAGAAAAGAAGGGCAGAGGGAGAGCACAAGCTTAAGGCTTGTTCAGGCTCATGGACATTGGGTTTAGTGTTACATCCAAACCAGGGCATTATGTATGTGAGTGAGAGGCAGATGAGTGGTTTGCACCTGATAAAGAGATAGATGGGATAGAAGGGGTGGCAGGAAGAGAAACAGGCAAGTAAAATTGAGAGCATGCATAAGGTTTATGAAGATATGTCCCAACTAGCCCAAAGGTTCTCCCGTAGCCTTCTGATCAGGTGGCTGGCATGGAAGTGTCTTGGGTGTGATAGAATTTACCAGTCCAGACTTTGGCTGTGGGTTTCTAGTTACTTCCATATTGCAGATGTGGGACTAAAGCTGCAAAAACAGTGGCATACTTAAAGCCACCTTGTGAGTTCATGAGCGAAGTGAGATCCCACATCATGGCCATTATGCTACTCCTTACATACTCTGGGCTAGAGAAACGGGGCATTCTGAGAAATGCTCCCAGCCCCAGGGCATGGTCTGAAAGCACACAAGGTAGCAGTCTTGCTGAACCTAAGAAGCTCTGGGTCTTGTCTGTGCCAGGATGGGTGACTGCCTGAGAACACCCATGTATGTCTTTTTGAATTCAGTGGAAGAAAGGTGGGATACAAATGTAATAAATCAATCAGAACTAAGAGATAGGTTAAATACTTGTCGGAATCAAAATGTCCTAGGAAAATCAGTTCTTCAGTCTGTTTAGTCCTTTAAACATCAAGACCTGTGCCAATTATTTCCCAGGGGCTGATGACTGAGGACATTTAAAAAAATATCTGAAAGTAGACAAGCCTTTGTTTTGTTATGTTTAGGTGGATTAATCACTTATTCCTGATCATTCCAGCTACAGGAATTACTTATGTTCATAAATGCATTACTTTATATTTAAAATGTGAGCCTTGCCCATCCTTAGAGCTAATGGAATGTTACAATAATAAAACTACACATAAAACATCCAGATAATTAACAGCTTCAGTCTCACAGCCAATAAAGAAGTCTTGTAGTTCGTCTGAAAGAGGCACCATGTCAGTCTTTGGTAAGACTGCACAAAAGCATTTTAATATTAGTACGCCAGTTCCGTACTTCTTAACATTACACATCTTGCACAGCAAACTACTGGTCTTGCAGTAGTGTCAGCCATCAGGCCAGTGGGGCTCTTGGGCCATAATTGTTTTTGCATAGTAACCAAACTGATGTCTAACAAGTTGGCAACACTTTGGTAACTCAAGAAAAATTGTCTAAAACTAACAATAAATATTTTTAATATTTAGCACAAATAAATAATAATAATAACAGCATCAAGAACCACAGGATGGAGTTGTTGTTGTTGTTCAGTCGTTAAGTCGTGTCCGACTCTTCGTGACCCCATGGACCACAGCACGCCAGGCCTTCCTGTCCTCCACTGTCTCCTGGAGTGTGCTTAAGTTCATATTCATTGCATCATCGGTGATGCTTTCTAGCCATCTCATCCTCTGCCATCCCCTTCTCCTTTTGTCTTCAGTCTTTCCCAACATCAGGGTCTTTTCCAGGGAGTTTTCTCTTCGCATTAGGTGGCCAAAATGTTTGAGCTTCAGCTTCACTATCTGTCCTTCCAATGAGCACTCAGGGGTGATTTCCTTTAGGATGGACTGATTTGACCTTGCAGTCCAGGGGACTCGTAAGAGTCTTCTCCAGAACCACAGTTCGAAAGCATCAATTCTTCAGCACTCAGCCTTCCTTATAGTCCAGCTGTCACAGCCGTACGTTGCTACTGGGAAAACCATAGCTTTGATTATACGGACCTTTGTCGGCAAGGTGATGTCTCTGCTTCTTACTATGCTGTCTATGTTTGCCATAGCTTTCCTCCCAAGGAGCAAGCGTCTTTTAATTTCATGGCTGCAGTCACCGTCTGCAATGATCTTGGAGCCCGAGAAAATAAAATCTGTCACTGCTTCCATTTCTTCCCCTTCTGTATGCCAGGAAGTGATGGGGCCAGATGCCATGATCTTAGTTTTTTTGAATGTTGAGTTTCAAACCAGCTTTTGCACTCTCCACTTTTACCCTCAGCAAGAGGCTCTTTAGATCCTCTTCGCTTTCTGCCATTAGGGTGGTATTGTCTGCATATCTGAGGTTGATAATTCTCCCGGCAATCTTAATTCCAACCTGTGATTCATCCAACCCAGTGTTTCTCATGATGTATTCTGCATATAAGTTAAATAAGCAGGGCGACAATATGCAGCCTTGTCGTACTAGGATGGAGTAGCAGTACATAATAAATACAAAAACAACCATAATAGATTAGCAATTTACAAAAATTTACATGTTATTACAGATGGAAAGACCAATATATTCAGGATTTTAAAATGATAACAGGCACAAACCTCCTGCTATCGTTAAGCTCTATAGTTCAACTATTGATCTATTTCATTTCCCAACTGATTTAAGAAACATTATATGAAGCAGATGACAGGATTGCCCTATTACTGTAGTTTACATTAAAAAAATTGTAGAAGAGAATGGGTCTGGGCTGCTAAATTCAGCCCCATTCCAGATTCCAATTTCCTGTATGTCTAAAGAACTGTACCTATTTATTTATATAGTATATTTATATATCACTTTTCAGCTGAAATCTCCAAAGCAGCTCACAACATTATAGAATGCAATAGATACATTAAAAGCCATACACTTAAAACAAAAGAGAACAGAATCATCCCATCTGGAGCAGGAGTTTCATCTGCTTCCCCTCTGTCCTGGATTCCTACCACAGAGCAGCTGATGTTAGATAGTGTTGCATAAGGAGACAGTCCAGCTGGAGCAAGAAAAGGCCTCTGTGTTGTCTTCGCCTCCCTATCTCTAGTAGATAGCCCTGTGGTGAGGGAGAGGACAGTCCAGCTGGAGGTAACTGCAGTTTTCTCAGTGTTTCCAGACGAATTGGCAAGTTTACTGGGAGATAATTGAATTGTGATGAATAGTGGTAGGTTGTTTCAGCAGAGGGATGCATTGTACCACAAATGATGCAGTGATGAGTGTGGCAACTAGCATCAACTGCCCTCCCATGCACACTAAGCAACACCCCCCCCCCCCCCAGGACTTCAACCATTTTGAGAGAAGCACTCTATATGTGCATTATGAGGGACATGCATTTTCAATAGACACTTCATAAGGCAGAAAGTTTCTAACCATTAACACCTACCACTAATGGTGCCTAAAAAATGAAGACTCAGACAGATGCAAAATAATACACTGGGTGTGGGGTGAGAGAGTATGCAATTAACTATATATGTAGCACTAGTGAAACTGATAATCCAAATTCTCATGGACCAGCATGGCTTTTTTTTTTTTAATTAAAATTGTAGTTTATCAGCAGAAGATGGATGGAATTCTTGGACATAAAGACTAGTTACATAACAGATGGGGGAAACCCCTCATCTCTACTTTATGATCACACACTTTCAAGATATTTGCTGCCGTAAAGACTAGAAACATACTTAAAAAACAGAGATTCCTAGGATGTTGAGCTTTTTGCCGACATCACTGGGCGGGATCCTAGAATACACAGATCGCTTGTTATACTCTTCTCTCAGTCATTAATTTTGAGATGCTTTGATTGTGATGCAAAGTAAAAGAAGTAAAAAAAAAGAAATGAAAATTTGTTCTGTAAGGCATCCATACACTAGTGATCTTTATTTAATCATTCCAATTCCAAAGAAGGGCAACGCCAAAGAGTGTTCAAACTACCGCACAATTGTGCTCATTTCACATGCCAGCAAGGTGATGCTCAAAATCCTACAAGCTAGGCTTCAGCAGTATGCGAACCGAGAACTACCGGAAGTACAAGCGGCGTTTCGAAGAGGCAGAGGAACTAGAGATCAAATCGCCAATTTTCGCTGCATCATGGAGAAAGCAAGAGAATTCCAGAAAAACGTCTATTTCTGCTTCATTGACTACGCTAAAGCCTTTGATTGTGTGGATCACAACAAACTGTGGCAAATTCTTGAAGTGATGGGAGTACCAGACCACCTTACCTGTCTCCTGAGAAACCTGTACGAGGGTCAAGAAGCAACAGTAAGAACCAGAGATGGAACAACCGAGTGGTTCAAAATTGGGAAAGGAGTACGACAAGGCTGCATATTGTCGCCCTGCTTATTTAACTTATATCCAGAGTACATCATGAGAAACGCCGGGTTGGCTGAATCACAGGTCGGAATTAAGATTGCTGGGAGAATTATCAACAACCTCCGATATGCAGACGATACCACCCTAATGGCAAAAAGCGAAGAGGATCTCAAGAGCCTCTTGTTGAGGGTGAAAGAGGAGAGTGCAAAAGCTGGTTTGAAACTCAACATTAAAAAAACTAAGATCATGGCATCTGGCCCCATCACTTCCTGGCATATAGAAGGGGAAGAAATGGAAGCAGTGACAGATTTTACTTTCTTGGGCTCCAAGATCACCGCAGATGGTGACTGTAGCCATGAAATTAAAAGACGCTTGCTCCTTGGGAGGAAAGCTATGGCAAACCTAGACAGCATAGTAAGAAGCAGTGACATCATCTTGCCGACAAAGGTCCGTCTAATCAAAGCTATGGTTTTCCCAGTTGTAATGTATGGCTGTTAGAGCTGGACTATAAGGAAAGCTGAGCGCCGAAGAACTGATGCTTTCAAACTGTGGTGCTGGAGAAGACTGTTACGAGTCCTCTGGACTGCAAGGAGGTCAAATCAGTCCATCCTAAAGAAAATCAACCCTGAGTGCTCATTGGAAGGACAGATAGTGAAGCTGAAGCTCAAATATTTTGGCCACCTAATGCGAAGAGAAAACTCTCTGGAAAAGACCCTGATGCTGGGAAAGATTGAAGGCAAAAGGAGAAGGGGACGGCAGAGGATGAGATGGCTAGATAGCATCACCGATGCAATGAATATGAACTTGAGCACACTCCGGGAGAGAACGCAGGACAGGAAGGCCTGGTGTGCTATGGTCCATGGGGTCACGAAGAGTCAGACACGACTGAACGACTGAACAACAACAACAACAACAGTTTTACCCTAGTCCATTGTAGGGCACCGACTGATTTAATCTGTGTTTATTAATTAAAGACATATCACTTACATGGCAAGACTGGAAGGCAAGTGCATAAGGAATTGTTTTTAGAAAAATGAACCAGTATCTTGGTTGCCAGGTTTTAGCTTTGGCTGGGAGACGAGACCCAGTGTTTGGTGCTCCTTCTCTGGGCTGCCAGTTAGCCCACCAATAGACCTGCGTACTTAATGGCTGCTCCTTGAGGCCATCTACTCATCTCTGTCTGAAGCATGGTGGAACAAGGCCCTACAAGATTTAGAAGGGTACATTCAAGTTTTCAACTCGGGAAATAAAAGGAGAAGAAAAGGCAACAGCAGTAGCAGCAGTATACACACATTTTAGCATTTAGATTATCCCCTTTTCAAGACCTGCAGAGGAAAATGAACTAAATATCAACTGTTCACTGTGCAATTGATGACTTCAGGAATAACGCATAATGCCTGGGAATAACTGGGCCAAGATACAGCATGTGTGTTTAAAATGATTGTTTCTGTTTAACTTATTTACTTAAAAAGGATGAGGGAGAGTGATTGTAAAGAACCATCCAGAAAATCTGCTGAACTCTCTTCAACCTTAACACTATGCAACAATATACCATAAATATGTCAGTCTCTTCATGGGAACTAACATGTTTTTATTGGAAAATGCATGAAATAATGTTGAAAGAGAATTAAATTGGTGACAGACTTATATGCGCTGCGAAGATACAACTAACTTACACCCCCCCACACACACAAATATGCCACAGTGTAAAAAAAGACTCGGTCTGAACATATGGAGCTGTCTTATAGTGAGTCAGACCGTCCATCTTAGTTCAGCATTGTCTACTCTGATCAACAGTGACACTCCAGGGCCTCAGGTAGACAGGAAGAACTTTCCAAGCTGTTCTGCCTTATATCTCGTTAATTCTATATGTCATGGATTGAATCTAGGACTCTCCACATGAAAAGCATGTGCTAGCCTCTGCCACTAAGCCATGACTCGTCCCCATGGCTGAGCCCTCTTGGGCAAAACAACCCTACCTTACACTGACACTTGGGGAGCAGGTGAGGGAGGAGGAAGAACCATTTGTGGAGCAACCACCAAATCCTACGCCCTGCTGTTTTGTTGTGGGAAAGGTGGTAGGTATGGTCACCTTATCCTTTTTCCTTCCCATTGACTTCAATGGGAAGGAAATAACTAAGCCAGCCCCAGGGCTGGCATAGAGTCATACTGGTTCTGGGGATAGTGTTGTGGAAATGAAGGGCTTTAGGATATGGTATCTGTGAATTTGCTCCCTTTCTCCCTGCTCTGCAGGTGAAACACCTCGCTTACCAGCAACGCTAGGATTCCTCTTTGTATGTGTTCATCTAATTTAGGCCTTTGCTGCATCTTTATTCATTTCCTTATTATTTTAAAGGGAAAAGCATTTTAAATGTGTGTCATACTCCCAACAGATGAATGATTGAAAATGTTATTACTTCAGAGTTCCAGTATTGATAATTATATTATAATTAGGGCAAGAGGAATTTTGGAAAGGCCAGACAGTGGTTTAAAAAAAATAACAAAATCAGGTCAAATTAGAAAATATTATAATGTTAGATAAAAGATTGTTGGAATTTGAAAAGATACGACTTTTATTTTTAAAAACTTGTTTGAAGAAATTATACAATTAGTTCAATTAAAGTAGCATTTTATGTCAGTGAATAAAAAAGAATTTTGATGGAAAAATATTAACAAGCTCTATTATATACTCTGGGCATAATCCAGCCGAAGGTAACCACTTTAAAACTATATAGATTTCAATGGGAAAATGATGCACATGCTTAACTCCCCCATAGACACCAGTGAAACTTAGAAGTGCTTTATTTTTGGTTGGATGGTTCTCTGACATGAGGCACATGTTACATTCTATGAGTTTAAAATTTTCTGTTAACTTGCAATAATACGCTAAAGAAACTGGCATGTGCTGGGGCCTAAATTGAAAACTTTTGAGAAGCATGAATATAAATCTGCAAGCTGAGTCCACTCAAATGCTACAGTATGGCACAAGCAATTTTTGTGCCATAAAGTAAATGCCTGCCATGTATGAAAACAGAGTTAATATTATTATGGCTGGGAAAATGAACATTTGCAAATATTGTTGTCATTGGCTTTTATGTTGGTTACTTCAAGAATATATTCAAACACTGACAGGTTAATTACACGTTCCAAAGCTTTGTTTATGTGATCTGAGAAGATTGTATTATTAAAGAACTATTCTGCATCTAACAGATTTCCTCCCTTATATTTTCTTCTAGCTTATTACGCCTCATGCAATCAGAGTTCAAACACCACCCCGACACATCCCTGGCGTGGTAGAAGTTACATTGTCCTACAAATCCAAGCAGTTCTGTAAGGGTACACCTGGAAGATTCATCTATACAGGTAACACTGCTTTACATAACATATAATATAATATAATGGGGAAAGATATGTTCCATCAACTTTCTCTGACGTTGCTTCTTTTAGACTGAGTGTTCTACCGCAAATAATTTTTTCTCACTGTTATAAAATGTTTATGTGAAGCTGAGTCTTGTGAAACACCTAAGCATGGATTCAGTAGGAAGGTTTTTTGGTCATGTGCTGACTGGCAACCTCTAAATATGAGATAGGTCCTTTCTAGGGATGTTAGAGAATTCTGCCATGGATCTTGGTGAGGCCGAATTAGGGATGGCGGAGAATTTCTCCCCGAAACTTCGGGGGGCCAAGCGCCAACGTGTTCGGCCCCCCGAGCAAGTTTCGGGGAGAAATTCTCTGCCCCCCGCACCCCCCCCGGGACGGGACTTACCTTCGCCGAATGTCCCTCCCGGCGGCGGGTCCGGCCGGCGGTTCGGCGGGTGTTCGTGCGGGGCGGGAGCGGCAGCCGGCCTTTCGACCGGCTGCTGCTGCCGCCATTGCAATCAAAGAAAAAAAAAACACACGCCCCCGTGATAGGCTACGTGATGATTAACGTAGCCTATCACGGCTAGATTTGCAAAGTCAGCCGTGATAGGCTACGTAAATCGTCACATAGCCTATCACGGGTGACTTTAAAAAAAAAAAAAAAGCGCGTACGGATAATGGCGGCCCCCATAGGGAGCCGCCATTCCTGTTCCTTATTTGGTCGCTGTAGTCTACGTAAAGATTTACATAGACTACGGTGAAAATAAGGGCAACGCTATTTGCGTTGCCCTTATTTTCGCTGTAGTCTACGTAAAGATTTATGTAGACTACAGTGACCAAATAAGGAACGCGAATGGCAGCTCCCTATGGGGGCTGCCATTCGCATACGCGCTTTTTTTTTTTTTTTTAAGTCACCCGTGATAGGCTACGTGACGATTGACGTAGCCTATCATGGCTGACTTTGCAGATCTAGCCGTGATAGGCTACGTTAATCGTCACATAGCCTATCACGGGGGTGTTTTTGTTTTTTTTTTAAACTTTGGAGTTTGCAGCCGGGTGAGGCAGGAAGCCTCCTCCCCGGCCTGAATTTCGGCCAGGCGAGGCGGGAAGCCTCCCCCCTGGCCTGAATTTCGGCCGGGCGAGGCAGGAAGCCTCCCCCCCCGGCCTGAACTTCGCGGGGGGAGCAGCGAAGCGCCTCCCCCCCACCGCGAACAAGCTTCGACGACAGATAAGTGACTTTCGTCCACCCCTAGACCGAATGCCAGTGCATTCGGCCCCCTGAAATCCGTGGCGGAATGAAGCCCCTGCCTCCCCAACCCACGAAAGGCACGCGAAACGGAGCACTTACCTGCTGCCATCCGCGCTGACTTGCGAATGGCGGCCGCCCTGCGTCCTCCATTCTCTTCTTCATTATAGCTGTGATAGGCTACGTAAGTATTTATGTAGCCTATCACGGCAAGCCAAAACCCCCCACAAAAAACAGCGTACGCAAATGGCGGCGGCTACAGGACCAGGCTACAAATGGATGGCCAGGGCCATCCGCAGCCACAGTTCCAGCCGCGGACAGGCTGCTGCGGACGCAAATGGCAAAAAAAGGGGAACGCAAATAGTGTAGTGGGCGCCATTTGCATTCCCCTTTTTTTAGCCGTAATAGCCTACATAAATATTTACGTAGGCTAAAATGGCTAAAAATAGGGAATGCAAATGGCAGCCGCCGTAGCTGCCGCCATTTGCGTACACTATTTTTTTGGGGGGGTTGGCTTGTCGTGATAGGCTACGTAAATACTTATGTAGCCTATCACGGCAGCTTCTCTGGACGCAAATGGCGGCCGCTACGGCGGCCGCCATTTGCGTCTGCAGCAGCCTGTCCGCGGCCGGAACTGCGGCTGCGCATGGCCCTGGCCGGCAGCTCCTCGGAGCCGGCCCAGGGAAGATTCTGGGGGGAGGGACGGAGCGCCTCCCCCCGCCACGAATCCAAGCTGCAAAAAGGTAAGTGACTTTCTTACATCCCTAGTCCTTTCTCAGATCCATGTCATCTTCTCCACAGGTTGAATGAATAAGAACATTTACCTAGCACTGGGAAAACAGTTATTTGTTTTGGTCCTTTGGTGACACATCTTTTAGAACTTCAAAGTATGAGTTCTGTTATTTTCCAGACATGAAGAGAGGGTCAGGTATAGATGTATAATGAAAATGAACACTATGTATTTATGTATTTATCTGTTAAATGTGTATCTCATTTTTCCACCAAATGGTGCTCAAGGCAGCTAACAGCAATAATACAAATACAATTAAATATATACAATAAAATAATAAAATACAACATAATAAAATAATAAAATGCAAAGTTAAAGAACATAAAAGTCAAGCGGATAAAACATCACTAGAATTAATAAAAATAACAAGCTAAAACAAATTACAGCATATTTACAAGTCAGCTTATGGGCCCAAAGCCTGTCTAAATAAAAATGTTTTTGACTGCTAGTGAAACTCATCAGAAATGGAACTAGCTGGGCTTCCTTAGGAAGTAGTTCCAGAGCTTGGGAGTAACCACTGAGAAGGCCTTTTCTCTGGTTCCCACCATATGTGCTTCAGATGTTGCCAGGACAGAAATAAGGTCCTCTCCTGAAAAACCCAGGCAGGTTCACGTGGGAAACTTTAACTGTTCAGGTAATCGAGACCCAAGACATGTAGGGCTTAGTAAGTCATAACCAGCACTACAAATTGTGCCCGGAAACACACTGGTAGCTAGTTAAGCTGTTGTAACGTGGTGTTCTGATCCTTCTTGGAGGGGCAGCTTCGGAAGGTGGTGCTGGAGGGCTCTACCTATATATTCTACCTATAACCATATTCTACCTATAACCAACCCCAGACAATAATCTGTCTCTAGCATACTGAACCACCAGAAGTTTCTAAACAGTCTTCAAAGGCAGCCCCGCATATAACACATTACAGTAGTCCAAATGTGATGTGACTAAGGCATGTTTCACTGTGGCCAGATCCAACATTTCCAAGAATGGATGCAGTTGGTTCATGAGCCCTAGCTGTTAGGGGTGGACGAAAGTCACTTACCTGTCGTCGAAGGCCGTTTGCAGTGGGGGGGAGGTGCTTCGCTGGTCCCCCTGCGAAGTTCAGGCCGGGGGGGAGGCTTCCCACCTCACCCGGCCGAAATTCAGGCCGGGGAGGAGGCGCCTTGCCTCGCCTGGCCGCGAACGCGAAAGTAAAACAAAAAACGAAAAAACGCCCCCTGATAGGCTACGTGACGATTCACGTAGCCTATCACGGCTAGATCTGCAAAGTCAGCCGTGATACGCTACGTCAATCGTCACGTAGCCTATCACGGGTGACTTTAAAAAAAATTTTTAAAAAAGCGCGTACGCGAATGGCGGCCCCCATAGGGAGCTGCCATTCGCGTTCCTTATTTAGTCGCCGTAGTCTACGTAAATGTTTACGTAGACTACAGCGACCAAATAAGGAACGGGAATGGCGGCTCCCTATGGGGGCCGCCATTATCCGTACACTCTTTTTTTATTTTTTTTTTAAAGTCACCCGTGATAGGCTACGTGACGATTGACGTAGCCTATCACGGCTGACTTTGCAAATCTAGCCGTGATAGGCTACGTTAATCGTCACGTAGCCTATCAGGGGGCGTTTTTGTTTTATTTTCTTTCATTGCAATGGCGGCGGCGGCAGCCGGTCAAAAGACCGGCTGCCACTCCCGCCTCGCTCGAACACCCGCCGAACCGCCGGCCAGACCAGCCACCGGGAGGGACATTCGGTGAAGGTAAGTCCCGTCCCGGGGGGGGGGGTGCAGAGGATTTCTCCCCGAAACTTGTTCGGGGGGCCGAACACATTGGCGCTCGGCCCCCCGAAGTTTCGGGGAGAAATTCTCCGCCATCCCTACTAGCTGTGCAAAAGTGCTCCTGGGCACTGCCAAAACCTGAGCATCCAGATTCAAGACTGAAGAGTACATCCAAACTGCAAAGCAGAGTCTTCAAGGAGAGTGTAAAGACAGGTTGAACACCTACCCTCTGATCTACCTTTTGACTACCCAAGAGCACCTTTTTGTCTTATATGGATTAAGCTTCAGTTCATTTTCCCTCATCTAGTCCATTACTGACATCTAGGGATGTACGAAAGTCACTTACCTGGTCTCGCAGCTTGCTTCGCGGTGGGGGGGAGGCGCTTTGCTTCTCCCCCCGAAGTTCAGGCGAGGGGGGGGAGCTGTCCCGCCTCACCCGGCCGAAATTCAGGCCAGGGGGGAGGCTTCCCACCTCGCCCGGCCGAAATTCAGGCCGGGGAGAAGCGCCCTGTCTCCCCGGCCGCGAACTACGAAAGTAAAAAAAAAAAAAAAGACCCCGTGATAGGCTACGTAACGATTTATGCAGCCTACCACGGCTAGATTTGCAAAGTCAGCCGTGATAGGCTATGTTAATCGTCACGTAGCCTATCACGGGGTTGTTGTTGTTTTTTACATCAGCTGTAATGACGGCGGCGGCAGCCGGTCGAAAGACCGGCTGCCGCCCCTGCCCCCGCCAAAAGCCCGCCGAACTGCTGCCGGGACCTGCCGCCGGGAGGGACATTCGGCTACGGTAAGTCCCATCCCGGGGGGGGCGGGGGGGGGGAGAATTTCACCGCCGATTTCGGGGGGCCGAATGCGTTGGCGCTCGGCCCCCCGAAGATTCGGGGAGAAATTCTCCGCCGTCCCTACTGACATCATACACTGATTTACAACTGGAACAGCTTTCTTGGATGTAGATGGAAAGGAAAGATAGTGTTGGAGCCCTCCAGCACCACCTTCCGAAGCTGCCCCTCCAAGAAGGATCAGAACACCATAAAACCGTGCCACCAAGTCCCATCCCAGCCAGGTGGTTCACCATGGTATCGAAAACCACAGAGATTCAGCAAAAACAGCAGGTTCTCACTCTCCCAGTCCAGTTCCCGGCATAGATAATCCACCAAGACAAGCAAAGCAGTCTCTGTCCCATAACCAGGCCCAAAGCCAGATGGAAAAGAATCTAGATAAGCAGCCTCAGCCTGGAATACCTGAAGTTGAGATTCCACTGCATACTCGAGCACGGTGCCCAGGAATGGAATATTGGAGATCGGCTAGAAATTATCCAGGGAGGGGTTCAGGGAGGGGTTTGTGTACACACACATGCACAGTCTCACCATCATCTTTTTAAGGCACAGTAGAATCACACCCTCTTGTAGAGGGGCATTCACCTCAGCCAGTCCCCCCACTTGCAAATTCTGTTTGCCAGGAAGGACAAGGGTCAAACACACATGTGGTAGGTCTCACCTCTCCAAGGATCCTGTCCATATTCCCAAGCTGTACAAATTGAAAAGTATCCATTATAACTGGACAAGTAGGAACCAAGATTGTATCAACTGTATGTTTTATAACATTAACCACCAAGAACAGGAAGGTAGACAAGGATGGTGGCGCCAAAAGACATTTGAAGACACAGATATGTGCTCCCTGATAAAGCTGAGAGAACACATGTTCAGTGTGTTCAGTGAAAACAGGCCCCTTCTAATGGATATACTTACCTGATGCAGTTCTGTCTAATACAGCCCAATACATCAATATGAAAGCAGTTGTCCAAATATAAGCCTTCCAGCACTAAACAACTGATCTTGACTCTGTATTAGAAGATAGCATGGGAAAGCAGCCAAACTATGTCAGCTGCTCTTACCAGAAGTACAGAGAGATAATGCATTGCTGAACACTGGGAATATATTGGAAGGAGGGTGTCTGAATAACCTGGCTTCAGAATTTCTGCTAGAAAGTGTGACATGCTTAGGACCACAGATTCTCAATGTAATTATGGTTACTAACATTTAATTAAAACGTGGCCACAGGACATGTTTTCCTTTTATCAGTACAATCCTATGCATGTTTATTCAGAAGTAAGCCCCACTGTATTCAATGTAACTTACTCTCAAGTAAGTATTTATAAGATTGCAATCTTACACATATTTCACTGGGAGTAAGTACCATTAAACTTAATTGTATTTACTTATAAGTATAGATGGATAGGATTGCACTATAAGACACACTTTCTAATAGGGCTGTGTGTGTGTGATTCCTTTTAAGTTTTCCCACTTCTTTATAGTGCAGAGAGAGAGAGCCCATCTGGTTGCCAGGATTGGTAGACCTGGCAAGAATTGCATCAATGTCACTAATGCTCTGAGGACAAGTTATTTCTACCACAGCTGCAGCCCACTTTCTATGTCCAATAAGGTTCCCCATTTCCCATGACCCCTGTGGTGTAAATGCTTGCTGTAAAGCAGTCTTTTATCATGCCCTAAACTATTGTGTAGAGCCCTGGCTTGCTACAGTTATAGCCTAATGTTACCCATCTCTGTCTCAATAATTTTTGCTTTATCCATGTTTTGCTATACCACACACTGGTGTCTCCTTACTTCTGCCCCAAGTTTCCGTCAACAAGACAGTTACTCTGGTTTATGCTTTTTGTGTAGTTGGAGTCACTCTTGGGCTTCAGACTGAGGTCTGATACTTCAGTTTAAACTCTTGTTATGTAGAACAGATATCGATTAATATAATTCACACCCTTTAAACTGAGCCTGTGGCATTTTGGGAGTAACCCACTACCATGGGCAGCCATTTATACCAGCAGAGAGTAGACTACTGGGAATACTACTGTAAACACAATTGATTGAATGCAGATTGTGTAGCAGCAGTGCTTGAAGACTACACCCCTTAATAGTAGAAGTGCTATCCATCCCTTAAGGCATCCCATTGGTTCTTCCTAACCTGGCCAGTCTTTAAATGCTCCTGGTCAGGCCTGGGCCTTTCCCTGGGCAACATCCAGATTCTGGCTTTGACTGTGGCTCCCTAGTCTTGCCCTAGGTGTTTCTGCCTGCCAGACCTCCTTTTCCTCCACTACTTCCACAGACACTACTTTCCTGCCACCTGTCTGGGTCTCTGCTCCAAACCCCCTTTGAATAGTTTTCCCAGCTCAGATCCTGGCCCCTGATTGAGTCTCTGGATGAACTCTTGTCTCTTGTGTATCTGCCTCAGGACTTGCATTTCAGCCCCCACAGACTTGACTTCCTATACTTGTTGATTGCAATGGGATTTTGTTTTGATTAACTTTACAGGGTTGTGCCCAGCCCAGTGTCTTTTTAGAATCAACCCTGACATGAATCAACTTGAAGCTCATGGCTTTTGCGATTTGTTTTTGTTGCACAATATTCACAATGTTATATAGAACAGGGATAGACAGCATGGTTCCTCTGGGCACCAAGGTGCCTCCAGACACCTTTGCTGGCACCCACCAAGGTGCCATATCCCATCCGCTTATTTTTTTTAATTGACATATTTTCTTCCTGGCAGCTGGGATTGCTGTGAAATAGGTTGGTGCGGAAAAATGTGGGTCTAAAGGAGTTGTTTAGTGTGTTGGAGCTCAGACCTCACCTCTGCCTTGTACTCAAGTCTTTTGGGTAGGTTACTTGTCCTTTGCCACACCTCCCATGGCAGCCATTTTCTGTGATGAAAAATTCTGGATAATTTTTCAAACTGCAAGATGTGCCCATGGCCCAAAATGTTTGCCTACCCTTGATATAGAACACAGAAGGGATCTGGACAATCTACGTTAGATGGTTGCTTTGTTTAAAAAGGGTGTGTGTGTGTGGGGCGCTACACACACAGAGACACACACACTTCTCACCTTCAGAAATGCCTCCAAACCCTTTAAACAAAATGCAGGATTGGAGCAAACCTGCCGATCAGTTTTAGTTAATTGAAAATTATAGGATTGACCCAAGAGGAAAATTTCGTTTGCACTCCAATCACTATTACAAATTAAGGAAAATTACTACAATTTTGTTTAGCTAAGGTTTCACACTGAGTTCACAAAATTAGCTCAACCACCCTGACAAAGTCAGCACTTTATTAGTGATCAGTAGAAGGGTGAGAAGGGGAAGGGGGGGGCAGATAATAGACTGTGGTGTGTACAAACGAAGCATAGAAAAAGCTATGATGCTTTACAGAACTAGGCCAAGTGGTTTTAATTAGGATTATTAGTTCATTGTAAATTTTGAAGAACAATCAAACTAGCAGATTAGCTGTTTCTTTTAGAGCTAGAATTTCTTGCCATTCATTTTTCCCATGAGAACTTCTTTTAACTCCCACATAGTCCCCTATTTTTTTTAAAACAAGTCTCATTATGGGCCTACAGGAAATGGACCAATTGGAAGTTCTGATACTGTAACATTCCATAGCAGCGTTCCAGTAGATGGGAATTTTTCCACAGTGTTTGTCAGTGAATTCAGTGTTCTGGAACGTTTTACAAAACCACAGAGGCCAAATGTTTTCTCAGAGGAGTTTGGCCTCTGTTTTTGGCTGAAAACAGTGAGGCATCACTTGGTGTTTATTTACCCTGCAATTGAGAATGAGAAAAGGGACAGAGGGGGAAAGAAAAGAGGAAAGAGAATTGGGGGTTGTGGGTGGTACAAGAGCCATTCAAGCATACTTTCCTCTCTGGTGAAAATGTTGTATCCATTAATGGCCCCATTTTGTGGTTAGGTCTCATTTAGAAGAAATTATTTTTAATCAGCGTTCAACAAAATATCCCCTCAAGCCACCTGGCTGTAAACTGATTTCCCCCTCCCCCTCTTTACTGTTAAGTGCTTAAATTCTCAGAAGAAAATGCCTAGTGACCCATTAATTTTAGGTTCTCTCCCCCTTCTTTTAACTGCCAACAACTTAGAAATTTGATCTGTAAATGCATGTTCCATCAATGAATCAAGTTTTGTATGCAAGGAAAAATGTTATGCTTTTAAAGTATTTTTATAAGAAATACACCAGTATGAACTTCATTGACAGCATTTATTAAAACGCATTTCTTTGACCCATTCCCCAAAGCATTTTACAGTCACTTGGAAAACAAAGCAAATAATATTTGGATGTTAAGAGATTTAAATATAGGAAAACTAGATACTTCCAGCATTCAGCAGGGCCTGTTTTTCTGTGAACTTCTAAAAGCCAGCCTTAGTGCAAAACAATCAGCTATTTCAAATTCACATAACTATATATGCCTAAATTAATGCTTGTTGTTGTTGTTGTTGTTGTTGTTGATGCTGTTGCTTTTTTTACTGCTGTTTTTTACCTCAAGCTTCCACTAATGCTGTTACATTGACAGTTTGGCAGAATGGATAAATAAATGATTGTACTAGTAATTTTGCTGCCCTTCTTTGGAGACACATAAAACAAGCTATCCTACTTCAGAAGGATGTTTATGTTACAAACACACGCATGTAACCTCCAACAGGAACTGCTTTTGTGCATGGACGTAGGGATGTACGAAAGTCACTTACCTTTTACGAAATTTGATTCGCAGTGGGGGGGAGGCGCCCCGTCCCTCCCCCCCAAAATTCTGGCTGGGGGGAGGCGCCCCGTCCCTCCCGCCGCGAATCCTGGCCGGCCGGGTCTGCAAATGGCGGCGGCCGTAGCTGCCGCCGTTTGCATCCCTGCAGTCAGCCGTGATAAATGTTTACGTAGCCTATCACGGCTGAGTTAAAAAAAAAACCCCATGTGTATGCACATGGCGGCGCCCATGGGCGCTGCCATTTGCGTTCCTTATTTTGGCACGTCTAGTCTACGTAAACATTTACGTAGACTACAGCGAAAATAAGGGGAACGCAAATAGCATAGACGCTATGCTATTTGCGTTCCCCTTATTTTCGCTGTAGTCTACGTAAATGTTTACGTAGACTAGATATGCCAAAATAAGGAATGCAAATGGCGGCGCCCATGGGTGCTGCCATTTACGTACACGCAGGTTTTTTTTTTTTTAACACAGCCGTGATAGGCTACGTAAACATTTACGTAGCCTATTATGGTATTTTTTTAAAATCTAGCCATGATAGGCTACATAAATCTTTACGTAGCCTATCACTTTTTTTTTAAACTTGGAAATGGCGGTGGCGGCAGCCAGTCGGAAGACCGGCCGCCGCCGCCTCGCCGCCACCCCGCCGCTGGAGCCGCCTCCGGAGCCAGGGAGATTTGCCCAAGGTAAGTCCCGTCCCGGGGGGGCAGGCCGTTTCGCCACCGATTTTGGGGGGGGCGAATGTGCTGGCATTCGGCCTCCCCGAGATTCGTGGCGAAATTCTCTGACATCCCTAGCATGGAGCTGGCCTGTCACAGAAGTCACTGGAGAGAAGTAAAACTTTTTTTCAGCTAAAGCTGGCTAGATTAGCTTCATCAGTCTGTTCTTGCAGAAGATTAGGGATGGACGAAAGTCCCTTACCTGGTCCGGCAGCTTTTTTCGGGGGGGAGGTGCTCCGTTTCTACCCCCAAAATCCTTGGCAGGTGGGGAGGCGCCCCGTCCCCCCTGCCGAAATTCTGGCCAGGGGGGAGCGCCCCGCCTGTCCGGCCACAAAAGAAAAAAGTAAAGTAAAACAAAAACGTGATAGGCTAAAGATTTACGTAGCCTATCACGGCTAGATTTTACAAAACACCGTGATAGGCTACGTAAATCTTTACGTAGCCTGTCACGGCTGACTTTTGGAGGAAAAAAAAAGGCGTATGCAAATGGCGGCGCCCATGGGCGCCGTCATTTGCGTACACACTTTTTTCCCCCCCAGAGTCAGCCGTGATAGGCTACGTAAATCTTTACTTAGCCTATCACGTTTTTGTTTTGTTTTTTTTTTTACTTGGAAATGGCAGCGGCGGCAGCTGGTCGGAAGACTGGCCGCCGCTGCCGCCGCACCACCACCGGGACCCACCGCCGCGAGGGACATTCGCACGAGGTAAGTCCCATCCCAGGGGGGAGCGGGGGGGTGTCGGAGAATTTCTCCACCAATTTCGGGGGGCCGAATGCATTTTGCATTCGGCCTCCCAGAGATTCGTGGAGAAATTATCCCACATCCCTAGAAGATACATCTGAATAGCTGGGTGAGAGGCGCTCCAACCAGAGATGGCTAGAAATAGAACTAATGTCACTGGGCTCTAACACTTCATTCCTGCAGAGCTGACTTCTAATCAGATAGAGTTCTTTGGGGTGATTAGTCAGAGAGTTGCTGTTGGGTTTGGCTAAAACCTCCAGTGGCTGGTTATATATGGGTGTATAAATGAATTTTAAATACTTTACAGAAACTTTAAAGAGCTTCCAATGAAATTATTCAATTAAATTATATTTTTAAAATCTTACAAATATTTCCAACCTTTGGTGATTTTCGAGTATGTAGCACCTCCTGTGTGTGTAAACTTTTTAATTACCTTAAATATTAGGACTAATCCATGTACCCAGTGTGGGGGTTGGCAATATGTTGCCTGTGGATGAAAACCTCCATCAATGCCTAGGAAGTGCCCCACTCTACCTGTGTTGTTGACTGTTGTTGTTTAATTTTTTTTAAGGGCTGCTTGGAGTGCTTCAAAATGAAATACTGGTATCCATCCACCATCTTTATCCTCCAGAATGCCCCACATGGACCCAGAAACACTTTAGGGATTAAAGGTGTTGGGCTGAAAACCAGCACTTTGCTTTGAAGTACTCTTGTCTTGGCTGCAGAAAAAAAAGAAGAGAAGGGAGGGACTTCATTGCTACTGCTTGGTAAGGGTAGAGACTTGGGATGGCAGTGGGCCAGCAGAGGGAGAGCTGAGGATGTCCTGGTGTTGGGGAGGAAAAAGCAGGGAGACCAGGAATGGGACGGGAGAAGGGCTGGAGTGGAGAGAGCTGGGGACAACCGGATGGGGGGAAGAAGGAGGAAGTGGGGAGACCAGTGCTTGGGTGGGAGGAGGAAGCTGGGAGGCTGGGGTGGGAAGGGCTGGGGGTGATCTTATGGGAGAGAAGAAGGGAGAACTGATGTGGGAGGGCTATTTCCATGAACTCGAATTACAAAACACTAAAAATACTGTACTCTGGGTAAAAGCCATATGTATGTACGTAAAGAATCCCCCATCTTTTAACTACACTGTGAACATATTTGTCCCAGGACAAGATTCTAGCATGACAGTAGGTTTATTGAATTTTTTGTAGGGATGTACGAAAGTCACTTACCTTTTCGCAGCTTGGCTTCGCGGTGGGGGGGAGGCGCTTCGCTTCTCCCCCCGAAGTTCAGGCAAGGGGGGGGAGGCGTCCCGCCTTGCCCGGCCGAAATTCAGGTCGGGGAAGGAGGCTTCCCGCCTCGCCCGGCCGAAATTCAGGCCCGGGAGAAGCGCCCTGTCTCCCCGGCCGCGAAACAAAGTGTAAAAAAAAACAAAAACAAACAAACCCCGTGATAGGCTACGTAACGATTAACGTAGCCTATCACGGCTAGATTTGCAAAGTCAGCCATGATAGGCTACGTAAATCGTTACGTAGCCTATCACGGGTGACTTTGAAAAAAAAAGCGCGTATGCAAATGGCGGTGCCCTATGCACGCCGCCATTTGCGTTCCTCATTTGGTCCCAGTAGTCTACGTAAATCTTTACATAGACTACCGGGACCAAATAAGGAACGCAAATGGCGGCACCCATAGGCTGCGCCATTTGCGTACGCGCTTTTTTTTTTCAAAGTCACCCGTGATAGGCTACGTAACGATTTATGTAGCCTATCACGGCTGACTTTGGAAATCTAGCCATGATAGGCTACGTTAATCGTTACGTAGCCTATCATGGGGTTTTTGTTTCTGTTTTTTACACTTTGTAATGGCAGCGGCAGCCGGTCGGAAGACCGGCTGCCGCCTCCGCCCCCGACGAAAGGCCGACGAACTGCTGCTGGGACCCACCGCTGGGAGGGACATTCGCCAAAGGTAAGTCCCATCCCGGGGGGGTGGGGGGGGCGGAGAATTTCACCGCCGATTTTGGGGGGCCAAATGCATTGGCGCTCGGCTCCCCGAAGATTCGGGGAGAAATTCTCCGCCATCCCGAATTTTTTGTTCTTGAGAAAGGTTTTTTGTTTTTATGAAACCATCAATGGTTTCTTAATGCTCCAAAGTTATACATACAATAAAATAATGAAAAAGAAAAGCAGTGTTTGTTGGCTAGAATAAACAACAGTTGGAGAGAGACCAACTGCCAGGAGTCTCGTGCCATCCCACCAAAGCATCCCCCCCAATCCACCTTAATCCTTATTCCAACTAACCTTGACCAGAACAGCATGGATACTTAGTTCTGAAACATGATTAAGTGGAGTAGCTGTTGTAATACACAACCTCATTAGCTTTACACTGTCCCACCCCATGTTTTTTATTATTCACATGAATATTTAATAATGACTTAATAGCTGATTGGTTTGAATGAAGACAAAAAGCCAGTTTCCCAGGAACAGCGGGAATTGTTCTTACTGTGAAATAAAATATAAAACTCTTATCTCTGGGAATAATGGAGTATGTTATGTCAAACACCAGCAAATGCTATTTGTTTTTGACTCAGACTTTTATCTGTTTTGATATTATTGAGTGGGGTATAAGAGCAAGACTCCAAAATCAAAAAGGTTTAAAGGTAATATTGAAGCAAGACTGCTTCAGTTTTTGTGCTCTTCCTCCTGTTGTGCATCAGATAAACATAACTGAAGCATTTTGACTAAATCATATTGCCTTTATTTTAAAAATCTTAAGATTACCAATGATTTTCAAATAAAGACAAACAAATGGTCCTTAACTGTGGAAAGTCTGCTAATCAGATGATGTACTCAAATTCCATGTAAGCTCTTTTAAAAATAATTAATTGTATCTACCTGTGGTACAAACAAAAGGAGAAAAAGAATAATACCATGTGGTATAAACACTTTTTTAATGTTCCCAAACACTGCTAAGATTCCTTCTTCCTTTCCCTCTATTTAGGCCTATACAGAGATGGGTATGTCGCTATCCCAGTGATTGTCACTACTTACCATCCTTTCCTTACCTCTCTCTGGTACTTCTGTTGGCTTCTCTGGGGCATTGCCTGTTTGGGTTTGTTCATTATAAAATGTATATTACACCATACAACAGGGGTGCAAAAAAATGCAGCCCTGAGCCGCAGACAGCCATCCAAGTCCTGGCTGGCAGCCTCCCAAGAGCCGCTGCCAAAAAAAATATAAAAATGTGGCAGCATGGCTGTTCTCAAAAGAAAAGAGAAAAAAAAAAACACGTGAGCAAGAAAATGCTTAGCCTAGGCTTAAATAGATGAGGAGCTTCACCACATGAAGCTAAAATCCCGCATCCTTACTGGGGCTTCTGCTTCCAGATTCTTTGTAGGATTAAGATCTGCTCCTTTACACAGGCGGACCCATGCTTTGAATTGGGAAATTCCTTTCTTGGCAAGTTCTGTGTGTTTCATTTTACAGCCATTAGATGGCACTGTGGTTATAGTGGAATTATACACAGCCTATATATTGGATTAATGTTCCTTATCGAATTATCTCTGATCTCTTAAAAAGTGGGATAAAGGTCAGAAAGTGCGGGAGATGCCCTGGAGGTTGACAACATCATGGAAAGAACCTGCAAACTTCCATGACTAACCAATCAAGAGCATGCAATAGAAGCCTAATGTAGAAATGCTCTTACAAAATGGTAAATGTTCCCCACTCTGCCTCTGCTAGCAATCCATTTTTATGGTTGAATGCCCTTGGGAGCTGTAAGGATATTGCCTTCCTTATCTTGGGGAATGCTCTAGAATGGGACTTCTAAGGCAGGAACTATGGAGCTCGGGCAGCATCTCCCAGATCATGTCCTGCAACTTGATCCACTTGGTATACTGCTTTTGCTGCTGCCAGGAGTAAAGCAAGGTGCTCATTGGCAAGGAAACAGTAAACCAAATGTACTTTGATGCGGAGGAGGGGGAGCAAGTGGGGAGTGTTCATTATAAGAAATTTGTTACAAAATAGTTGGGATTGGATGCGAGGGGGCTGTTCATCATAGAAAGGATGGGATACATAAAATGGGTTACAATGTAATAAAATAGAGGGGAAAATAGATGGCAAGGGATGGGGAGAATGGGATTGGATAAAATTGTTAGACCATGGATTTCAGTGAATGATGTGTGATATGTGTGAGTTGTATGTTGTATGTGAATGTCTGTGTGTACATATATGCGTGGCCTCTGCCACCCCAGCAGACACCCAACATGGCCCTCACGACGAAAAAGGTTGTCCACCCCTTCCCTACAAAATATATTTTTGAGGCTGGCATACAACTATCAATAAAATGCAATCCATAAAAATACAACATTAAAATGACACAATAAAACAGTATAAAAGCACAATAAAATCAATTTCAAAGGGAATAAACTATTTAAAAGCCTGGGGAAATAACCCAGTGCCAAAACTGGATGAACGAGCATCCCAATCCCAAACCTGATTCTTCAGGGGGAAGTGCAGCCCCATCTAGAACAGGTTGAAGACCGTATTCTGAAACAGATAAACCACTCACCAACAGCACCTCCACATCACATATAAATGAAGCTTCAGATGATAGTGATCTGGATGTCATCAGCAAATTGATGATGCCCAACTCTAAAGCCCCAAAAGATCTCACCCATTTGTTTCATGTAAATACATTCAGTACATGTTGGTCTGTGAGTTGCATTCATCTCCAAGAATGAAATTTATTGCTCTGCTGTTAAAAACAATATCTGGAAGAACATTGTCTGAGAAAATACTAATACAGTTATCTGATAATGATCCTGATGTTACTAAATGGGTGGCCTTGTTTGCAATTGCAGCTAAGAAAATTAGAGCAAAGTTTTAAAAATCTATTTCCATTAATTGTAAAGGTGATGACCTATCTCTGTTTTTAACTTTTTGTAATAACTTATGGTTTACACAGATAAACTTCTTCACTGCCATTTCATGTAAATGTTAAAAAGCATGGAAGCAAAATCCTGCACGACTCTTGTAGCATCAATGCTGAACTGGCAAGCACTAGTCCCCTAGTGCCACCTTCTGAAATTGGCCATCTAGTTAGGAGTGCAACTTCTGCAGCCAGGTAGAAATGCAACCATTGTGTTGGACCAGAACACACTAAGCCCAAAGAGAGAAAAATCCAAATTGTTTTCATGTAACTAGAAGAGCTGAAAGTTGAATTAAATGCTATCAGTACACTGCGGTGCAGTAGAACCTATCACTAAAATATACCTTGTACTTACACATCTGCAGAATTAATGCAATTACAGCTAGTCATACAAAAGACTATAGTGGATTGAACATATTATTTTAAACACTTTACAACCCCACTTGCCAACAAATGTGATCTTTTTTCCTAGTTATCCAATGAAGCCTTATGCAGCACAGGGTATTCACATCATTAAAAAAAAAAAAAAAAGCCTCCGTGATATTATAAGTCTAAACGTGCCTGAGGCCTTACAACCTTGACTTTTTCCCGTCTGCCCTAAGTGAATAAGTGATAAGGCCAGAAGAGAAATAAATCATTGAAATCCCTGTCCAAAGAAAACATATTGACTACGGCCAAGCAAATAACAGCCCATAACCAATGGTCCAATTCATCATGTATGTAATAGGGGATATAAAGTATTTTCTACCTATGAAACCATAAGGTGGGGGGAAAGGTTGATAAGAGCCCAATCTAAGCTGTGTGATTTGATTATTAAGAGACATGAACTGTTTGTCACATAACTTTAATCTTTAAGATATGTTGCCGTTTCTAAACTATAAATGTGTAGTAAAGGATTAGAACCCCTTCATGGATCACTGCCTTGTTCTGGCGAAGGGGCTTGTGTAACTCAGTGAAGCCATAAGCTATGCCGTGCAGGGCCACCCAAGACGAACAGGTCATGGTGGAGAGTTCTGACAAAATGTGGTCCACTGGAGAAGGAAATGCAACCCACTCCAGTATTCTTGCCAAGAAAACCCCATGGAACGTATCACAAGGCTAAAAGATATGATGCCGGAAGATGAGCCCCTCAGGTCGGAAGGTGTCCAATATACTACTGGGGAAGAGCAGAGGGAATTTCCAAGTAGCTCCAGAAAGAGTGAAGCGGCTGGACCAAAGCTGAAAGGACACTCAGCTGTGGATGTGTCTGGTGGTGAAAAGAAAGTCCAATGCTGTAAAGAACAATATTGTTTAGGAACCTGGAATGTCAGATCAATGAATCAAGGTAAGCTGGAGGTGGTCAAACAGAGGGCAAGATTGAACATTGACATCTTGGGAATCAGCAAACTAAAATGGACAAGCATGGGCAAATTTAATTCAGGTGACCATTATATCTACTACTGTGGGCAAGAATACCTTAGAAGAAATGGAGTAACACTCATAGTCAACAAAAGGGTGGGAAAAGCAGTACTGGGGTACAATCTCAAAAATGATAGAATGATCTCGTACGAATCCAAGGCAAACCATTCAACATCACAGTAATTCAAGTCTATGCCCCAAACACTGAGCCCGAAGAAGCTGAGGTTGATCAGTTCTTCATAGAACTGAACTTCTATGAACTTCATAGGACCTACAACACCTTCTAGAACTAACACCAAAAAATGATGTCCTCTTCATCATAGGGGACTGGAATGATAAAGTAGGAAGTCAAGAAATCACCAGGATAACAGGCAAGCATGGCCTTGGTGTACAAAATGAAGCAGGACAAAGGCTAATAGAGTTTACCAAGAGAACTCACTGATCATAGCAAACACTCTTTTCCAACAGCACAAGAGGCGACTCTACACATGGACATCACCAGATAGTCAATATTGAAATCAGATTGATTATGTCCTTTGCAGCCAAAGATGGAGAAGCTCTATACAGTCAGTAAAAACAAGACCTGGAGCTGACTGTGGCTCAGATCATGAGCTGCTGCTTGCAAAATTTCAGCTTAAATTGAAGAACGTAGGGAAAACCACTAAACCATTCAGGTACGACCTAAATCTGGGGCCGCGGTGGCTTAGTGGTTAAGACGCTGAACTGCAGACTGGAAGGTCGGCAGGACAGCAGTTCGAGACCCGAGTGCTGCATGACGGAGTGAGCTCCCGTCTTTAGTCCCAGCTTCTGCCAACCTAGCAGTTTGAAAGCAAGAAATTGCAAGTAGATAAATAGGTACCACTTTGGCGGGAAAGGTAACAGCATTCCATGCACCTCGGTGACTGAACATGCCGGCCACATGACTACAGAAGCGTCTTCGGACAGCGCTGGCTCTTCGGCTTAGAAATGGCATGAGCCATTAGAGCACCACACCCTAGAGTCGGACACGACTGGTTGGGGACACATTTACCTTTTTATGACCTAAATCATATCCCTTATGAATATACAGTGGAGGTGACAAATAGATTTAAGGGATTAGACCTGATAGAAAGAGTGCCTGAGAAACTATGGATGGAGGTCTGTAACATTGTTCAGGAGGCAGCAACTCAATCCATCCCAAAGAAAAAGAAATGCAAGAAAGCAAAGTGGCTGTCTGATGAGGCTTTACAAGTAGCTGACAAAAGAAGGGAAGCGAAAACGAAGGGAGAAAGGGGAAGATATATCCAACTGAATGCAGAGTTCCAGAGAACAGCAAGGAGAGACAAGAAGGCCTTCTTAAATGAACAAATGCAAAGAAATCGAGGAAAACAATAGAATGGGAAAGACTAGAGATCTTTTCAAGAAAATCGGAGATCTCAAGGGAACATTTTGTGCAAAGACGGGCATGATAAAGGACAAAGAAGGCAGGGACCTAACAGAAGCAGATGTGATTAAGAAGAGGTGGAAAGTATACACAGAAGAACTATACAGGAAAGATCTTAATGTCCCTGATAGCCATGATAGAGCGGTCAGTGAATTGAGCCGGACATCCTCGAGAGTGAAGTCAAGTGGGCCTTAGGAAGCATTACTAACAACAAAGCTAGCGGAGATGACAGTATTCCAGATGAGCTATTTAAAATCCTAAAAGATGATGCTGTTAAAGTGCTGCACTCAATATGCCAACAAATTTGGAACACTCAACAGTGGCCACAAGACTGGAAAAGGTCAGTTTACATTCCAGTTCTAAAGAAGGGCAATGTCAAAGAGTGTTCAAACTACCGCACAATTGTGCTCATTTCACATGCCAGCAAGGTTATGCTCAAAATCCTACAAGCTAGGCTTCAGCAGCCTTTGAACTGAGAACTACTGGAAGTACAAGCGGGGTTTCGAAGAGGAAGAGGAACTAGAGATCAAATCGCCAACAATCGCTGGATCATGGAGAAAGCAAGAGAATTCCAGAAAAAAGTCTATTTCTGCTTCATTGACTATGCTAAAGCCTTTGTGTGGATCACAACAAACTGTGGCAAATTCTTAAAGAGATGGGAGTACCAGACCACCTTACCTGTCTCCTGAGAAACCTGTACGAGGGTCAAGAAGCAACAGTAAGAACCGGACATAGAACAACCGATTGGTTCAAAATTGGGAAAGGAGTACGACAAGGCTGTATATTGTCGCCCTGCTTATTTGATTTATATGCAGAGTACATCATGAGAAACGCCGGGTTGGATGAATCACAGGTCGGAATTACGATTGCCGGGAGAATTCTCACCAACCTCAGATATGCAGACGATACCACCCTAATGGCAGAAAGCGAAGAGGATCTAAAGAGCCTCTTGTTGAGGGTGAAAGTGGAGAGTGCAAAAGCTGGTTTGAAACTCAACATTCAAAAAATGAAGATCATGGCATCTGGCCCCATCACTTCCTGGCATACAGAAGGGGAAGAAATGGAAGCCGTGACAGATTTTGTTTTCTTGGGCTCCAAGATCACCGCTGACGGTGACTGCAGCCATGAAATTAAAAGACGCTTGCTCCTTGGGAGGCAAGCTATGGCAAACCTAGACAGCATAGTAAGAAGCAGAGACATCACCTTGCCGACAAAGATTCATATAATCAAAGCTATGGTTTTCCCAGTAGCAACGTATGGCTGTGAGAGCTGGACTATAAGGAAGGCTGAGCGCTGAAAAATTTATGCCTTTGAACTGTGGTGCTGGAGAAGACTCTTATGAGTCCCCTGGACTGCAAGGAGGTCAAATCAGTCAGTCCTAAAGGAAATCAACCCTGACTGCTCATTGGAAGGACAGATACTGAAGCTGAAGCTCAAATATTTTGGCCACCTAATGCGAAAGAAAACTCCCTGGAAAAGACCCTGATGCTGGGAAAGATTGAAGGCAAAAGGAGAAGGGGACGGCAGAGGATGAGGTGGCTACATAGCATCACCGATGCAATGATTATGGACTTGAGCACACTCCGGGAGAGAGCACAGGACAGGAAGGCCTGGCGTGCTATGGTCCATGGGGTCACGAAGAGTCGGACACGACTTAATGAGTGAACAACAACAACAACAGGATTAGAAAACCATTAACAGTAAAGATGTAAACTAGACTTTATATGCCTTTGGGGCAATTTTCATGCAATCCCATAGACCCTTAGATCTTCTAACCTATTTAATGTGGTATAACTGTTATCTGACCTTCATAGCCAATAAACCATTTTTTCTTTGCAGCTTGCACATTAAATTAACCCGCAGGGTCACTGGAATTTATCTTGCAAATCCTTCCATTTATTCTTACCCAAATGCTCTCATTTTCACACCGTTGCTTCCAAATTTTGTTCTATTTGATTGGTCTTACCAGGATTTTATATTCTATTGTTATTTTAGAACTGCTGCTGGTATATTATTACCCATTATTAAAAACTTGGCCTGATTCTCAAAGGACTTCCACTGAAACAGGTTCTGTTGATTTAAATTAGGCATATATGGATGCTGCATTTTGAGGACTGGACACCATATGACCAAAGCTCAGGCTTAATATGCAAAATTATATTTAAAATATGTCCAACTCTTAAGTCTATTCTGAGTTTTTAAGAGTTTTTTACTAGCAAGTTTATTTTAATTTAGACACACAAATGCCATAATTTGTACACCGCTTATAAGAAGGTGTATCAATTACCACAGATTAGTGATTCCCAGCTTTTCTGTGATTAGTGGGTGTTAAGATCAGTGCAGCAGAAGTTGCTATGTGAGAGTTCACTTCTTGGTCTTGAAAAACTGGGTCTCAAAAATGGATCCTACTCCTTTTTCGGGAGGATTTCCTAAATGAACAGTTTGGGAAACACTGCTATAGATAACACTCAGGGCTTAAAGCCAAAATACTAAAGTACAGGGTTCAAAAAAGTCAAACAAGTGTAATTTTTATTCAAATAAAATTTAGTTACCATTCTGTAGCCTCTATATCTTCACACTGCTATGACATGCACAAACACCTCCTGTGAGAATAAAATGAGAGAATAAACATGGTGCTGGTATTTGGAGATGGGAAAATAGATTCCAAACTCTCCATTACAGAACTTTCATTGGGCAAGTCAAAATGCCTCAGTTCATAGGGCCTCCTTTATAACCTATGGTTTGCTATCAGCTAGCAAATGAGAAACATTTGTCAGTTCAAACCATGTTTCTGATCCTGGTTTGCCTCTCTGTTGCAAACCATAGTTGGTTAATTCAGACATCATGTCAAACCATAGTTAAAGCTTCCTTGATACAAATTTTTTTTCCGTCAAGGCTCCTGTGTCTTTGACAGCTGAATGACAAACATAAATTCAGCTATTGTCAGCTGGTAAAGCTTTCTTGATATACAATGCAGTTATGGGCAAAGCTTCACTTGCAGAATGTTTGCTTGTCGCATAGCTATTAAAGGCACCGGAGCCATGCCAGGAGAGAAAAATGTAGCTATCCTAAAACAGTGAAGAACAAACTTTTAATTACTGAGAGGGTATCTGGAGTAGGTAGCATTACCTTTCTTACCTTTTGTTCCTTTATTCCTGGATTAAATAACTCGCAGGGCCAATTGCTGAAAAAGTCCACCAATTTAATATCCCTCAGAAGAAGACCCATAGTGTTATGCACTACATTGCAAAATGTGCACAGAAATAAATATGTATCTTTGCATTTTTGAGGTGTAGTGAATTGAACTTTGAGTGTCTTCTGAGGGATATTAAATTGGTGGACCTTTGGAATTTTTAGTATTTGGTGCTGTAAACTTCAGTTTAGAAATATGACAACCGATCAACAGCTCTGAATTGTGATAACTTCTGAAACTGAATAGAGGGCTAAAAGACCATTGGCTTTTCTTGAAACAGGAGTAGTTCTTTCAGCAAGGTGGAACTGCAAAGAACTGTGAAATGCCATGTATTTCTGTTATACTCCTTGCCCCTTTACCCGTCCACCACTTCCACCCAGCCAACATAATCTTTCACTTTCTTCCGGTGAACATAAATCATGGTTAACCTTCTGGCACCAGGAGCTGCCACTTTGAACTGCTTGTTCATTTGCACCTGGGCTTGGTACTAGTGGTTACCACCAGCAAACCCTAACTTCCAGCAGATGTAGGGTTAATTAAAGAGTATAAAAACACCTATGAATCCCTTTTCTTTTTCTTTTTCTCCTCCTGTATCTCTTTGTGGAACAGAAACTGAACATGAAGAAATAATTGTTCTGTTACAGAAGACAGGAAGGACTTGTAATTTAAATGTTAAAGGAACTAGCCTTTCAGCATCTGACTGCAGACCTGCAACTTTAAAAACAAGCAGGTTTTATATTGGAACTGGGCAGCTGCTTGTATGTGTTTTCTAATCAAGATGCATGCCTATTAGCACTTTTCTGGGACTATGCCTCATTGAAAACAATGGCCTTACTTCTAAATAAGGCATGTATAGAGTCAAGCAGCTGTTGTACTTTTATCACAAAGTGCTTTCTGTTTCAAGTTTTCTGAATATCCCCCTCCTACACACATACACACTTTCACAGAACCATCCCCCCGCAAAAGTGTGTGCATGGGGATATTCTCCAACTTACAGCGATGAATTCTAAGAAATTTCAGCGTGATGGTCTTCCCTTTAAATATGAGGTGGCCAAGCATTTTCCTTTTTTCTTTTAAAGTCTTGCCACTGCTAGGAGAGAATGTTCCTGGGGACAATGCTACATCCTGACAGGATATCATTTACAGGTGCATTCTCCTCCAGACCAAGGCCAGGCTGTTGAGAGCAGAGCAGCCAGGCTGCCACTTGAAGATGGTGGCAAAACTTTTTTTTTTTAGTTTAAAAAAAAAGGAGGGAGGGGGAGAGAGAGAGACTGAGAGAGAAAGCCCCTCACCCATCTCATACGCCTCATATTTAAAGGTAAGACCAAAGTCACCATAACAATCTAATAATTTGCCTCTCCCACCCCCAATATTAATAGAGCTCTGATAAACTCAGAAAGTCCTAGGTTTTAAAATCCTTGAAATGCAGATAGTTTGTGCTAGGTCTTAATTGCCAGCAGATGTAATTTACAAAATTGGATCTCTATCAATTACTGGTTGTTAAAAGGCCTGGGATTCATCTGACCTGTTTTTGCTCCAGAGCTCTGCTTCTGAAGAATAATGAACAGAATGTTTCTGTGCATCTACAGAGTTTTCTCTGATTAGTGGATAACAAATCCAGTCCCTACCACACCTTGAATTATTGGAAGGTTTCTAGGGTAGATGGGATGGCATTCTGGCAGGCTAATGTCATGACATCTTTTTTCCCCCAAATTAATTTCAAGTTGGATTTAATACCTATATGCACACATGCGCGGACATGCGTGATCACCAGGATAATTCTGGCAATTACACTATACACTAAATTATACACTATAATTTTACACTATAGTGATATAACCCCATGGCTGACATATTCAAGCTGCTTGCCCTCTTTGTGCCTTGTAAATGCAGGAAACTCGATTGCATAATGAGAACTTCAACCCTTTCTTGCGGGGTAGGTTGGAGTTCGCAGCTAACTGCAAATCATGGGAAAGTTTGGTGGTGCAAACAAAACAACAAATTTGATGCTCAACAAACAGGACGACCTCAGGGATCATCTTGTGGCACAATGATTGGTGATATATAAATAAAACCTTTTAAAACCTGATGTCCGCTCCTTTGTAAAGGGTCTTAGTATAATGCGGACAGCCTATAATGAGAATTCAGAGGAAAGTTCATGGAAACTTTGCAGAGCACAGAGAAGCAGAGATTCAAGGACAAGCAAGCAGATTCACAAAGGCAGTCCTTTGCCAAATCACTCTGCAAGGAAACTGTTCACCAGCTTGCCAGCAGCATCTTTCTGATTCATTTGCAGGGGCTGCTGGGAACCTGGGCCTGGATGAGAGCTGGGAAGTCCCAGACGTGTTTCATTCGACACAACAAGACAGGTTAAGGAGTTGGTCCTTATAATAAGCTAGTCTCAGCCGGATTTCTACATCTGTCAAAATGGGAACCGTATTGATGTGGGCAAAGGAAGCCTGGTTCTCTTCCTGGCTTTAGTAGCTGTGATGCAAGCAGAGGCTAAGTGCTAGCATAGGAAAGTGATGTGGATCCAAGCAGTTCATCACTTCCTCATTTCCATAGCATCTCAGTTTACCTTGTTTCAGCTTTTCACCAGCTCAGGGTTGCACTTCTGCAGCTTACCCCAACCTGGCACCCTCCAGATGTGTTGGACTACAACTCCCAGAAAGACTGTTGTTGTAGTCCAACACATTTGGAGGGCGCTAGGTTGGGGAAGACTGCTCCAGAGGAATGAGCACTACTGGCTGTTACACTGTGGTACTGCTGTTTCACCCCCTTTTCCACATCCTTCTCAGCACCCAAACCATTCAATCTTTTTGAAGTTGTTGATTCTCCATTAGGGATCTTTTGAAGCAACTATTCTGGTTGGGGGATGGTAGGAGGAGTTTGTATTTTGCAGATGCCGCTTCATGATGCTATGCCATAACAGGGCCGTTTCCCTGTGCTAGGACAACAGTGTTGATGATGTCTGTCATCCACCCCCTGTATAAGTCTAATGGTTTGGTGTTATGTCTAACCTACACCCATTTACAGACCATTATTTGCAAGGAGCTGCCAAACCAGAATGTCAAAGTACAGTTTGAAGCTAGTTTGCAAAACACAGCTGTGATTCAATGCCATGTCTGAATCCATGAACCATCATAATTATGGCTGGTGCAACGCAGAGGCGGGAGTCGCTCCACCTCAAGAGGTTTCTGCACCATAGAGATGGGAGCGAGCAGATGGATTTATGGGGCTGAGTGTTGTCCAGAGAGAAACCAGAAGCAGCCAAGTACAAAACTGTGGTTTTCCTGCTTTATGTCTGGAAGCTCAAACCATGATATGGTTTCTTGACTGTGGATAGCACCTCTGTACAGGCTCCTATGTTGTTTGGTGTGATGGTAGAATTGTTCCCTTGTGCTTATGCTGGTAGCTTAGGTCTGCATTATGTAGCTGCTGTGTTTTAGAGCATAGGATTAGATTGTAAAAATGCTCTCTAAATGATAATAGAAATACTTATTAAAAACTCATCAGAACTTGTTTGTAATGAACCTTAAAGCATACCCTTAACTGCAATTATTACTGAACAGCTCATAAACTTTTGGTAAAAAAAAAAGGGGGGGTGATCTGCTGCTTGTGGATGCCAAATGAATTATTTTTCCGCATGCCAGATTAAAACCCTGGTGCTTACATCTTGGAAATATTTGGCAATTAAGGACAGAGGGTGGCTTTTGTAGTTACGATGTGTGATTCACTGATAAATTGGATGCTGAATGTAGTACTTAACATCTCACTTTATGCTTATGATCATATCATTGGTTTGGGAGGCTGTTATATCTTAAAATTTATATATAAATGCCTCAAATAATTGATGAATGGCTGAATAAATAGTGTTATTCTAGACCAATTTTGTGAACTTAACTTTCTAAGATTCTTATGTTAGCCAAGTGCATTGTCAGATTGGGGATAGGTAAGCTACCATACAAGTGGTATGGCTTTTCAGTATAATACCCAAATCACCGGGTAATTAACTTATATTGCTTCCTCTCCAAGGGGTCTGTGGGTAGCTTCCATTAATGTCTAAAGAAGACACTTTTTGTTAAGACATACTAAGAGTACTGCAGCAGATGAGTTAACATGATTTGATTTGCAGACACTTTAAACACTTAGCAGGAGACAGCTCTGGAAGCTAATTAAATCATTCTAAGGTGCACAAAATTATCTGCTTTGTAAGAAACAATTTCAGTGAATTATGCTGGCCCTTTAACTGAGATCATGCACAGAGGTGGTAGAGAGGCAAATTTTGCTTGGAATTAACTTTTAGGTGCATCCTGCATTTCAATTGTCTGTTTCAAACACAGGATCTTTAGAAGCTCGTCCTATGATTTTTCAAAGCTGTTTGCATTTACAGGATCCAATTCAAAGTTTCAACATAACTTGGTGAAAATCTTTCTACTCACGTTTTAATAAACCTGCCCATTTCACCCTGGTATAGTACCCAAGTTGTTAAAAAGAAAAAGAAAACATGTTGGCACACTCACTACCTTTCAGATACTGCATCTTATTTAGTGTACCGGAATTCCCAGTTTAAAGTAATCACAAAATTTATGGAGAAACGGATAAAAAAGGTTGTAAAATATCGATTTGAGGAAAATAATAACACAACTCATCTATAATAAGAAGAAAAATGAAGCAATAATTCAGGGGATATTGAGCGGCCTGCTGCTGGTCATATTGATCTGGTTCTTTAGTGTGTGAAATCGCACCTGAGATTGGAACTGCATTCCTTCGCTCATTATTTCAGAGATAGTATTGCCTCGTTACATGGACCTTGCAGAGCTAGGATTGTTAGAAAGAGAGGAACCCCGCAAAATAATCACAAAACAGTATGGCTTTCAAACCACAGTGGTCCACTGTAAAACACCAGCACTTATAACTACATACATCCTTTTCTTTCTTTCCTGAATCTTATTTCAACCCCGAGTAATTAGGTGACATGGGGGATCCATTTGACTATCCCAATATTTCTTTAGAGCTCTCCTTTCTATGCAGGTATCCAGTCATAGTTCCCTCTTGTCCTTTATATCTGTATTTTATCCCCATCTTATTGGAATGGAGACTGTATAGCAAAGTACGGTTTCTTTTTATACTTGATGCACCTTAATGCCATCATAATATAAATAATGATCAGTTCCCATTTGCTTTGAAATACAAATTTAAAACATTTGTTAACCATTGCTATATAATACCTATGAGTACCATACCTATGAAAGGGTTAACCATATCCCTCTCAGCGCATTGAACGAATGCGTGGAGGGGGCCAAGGGGCTGTATAGGTTAGCCCTGCTCACTGCCATTGCTGTTTACCTCAGCCGATCAAGGACTGTTTGTCCATTTCTCAGGAGTTCTCCACTTATACAGATGTGTATACAGACAGCTCCTACAAGTGAGGGGGGACCTTGACTGGCCCTCGTCCTTCTTTGTGTGTAGGCACTTTCTGCACACACATCTCTACATGTGGAAAACTCTTTCTGATGAACATCAAATTGACTTTTGTTTGGCGGAACATGGTGCATGGTGATGGTGGTGGGCAGGAGGACACACCTACACAGTCCTTCAATATCCCTTCATGCATTCATTCAGTGCTTGGAGGGTCATCTAGCCACAGGTCCTTGTTCACACACATGCACAAACTCACATGTGTCCATGTGTAACAATGAATGCAGGACTAGAAGGCCCTTTACCAGAGGTGTGCCATACACACAGAGCAGATGTATGTATTGTGCTTACAAAGTGGGCAAATAACTACTTCTAAAGTGTGGGGAAAGTTAGTTAAAACCATTTGGGAAAAGAAGGCAAGGGTGGCAACTAGCTAAAAGGTTACCCAAAATGGTTTTTTAACGTGACTGTATGGTTGCGCTTGGCTTGAAACCTTTCATAGCGGCATTGTTGTTGTTCAGCCGTTGTGTCCGACTCTTCGTGACCCCAAGGACCATAGCACGCCAGGCCTTCCTGTCCTCCAGTCTTTCCCAGAGTGTGCTCAAGTTCATATTCATTGCATCGGTGATGCTATCTAGCCACCTCATCCTCTGCTGTCCCCTTCTCCTTCTGCCTTCAGTCTTTCCCAGCATCAGGGTCTTTTCCAGGGAGTTTTCTCTTCACATTAGGTGGCCAAAATATTTGAGCTTCAGCTTCAGTATCTGTCCTTCCAATGAGCACTCAGGGTTGATTTCCTTTAGGATGGACTGATTTGACCTCCTTGCAGTCCAGGGGACTCGTAAGAGTCTTCTCCAGCACCACAGTTCGAAAGCATCAATTCTTCGGCGCTCAGCCTTCCTTATAGTCCAGCTCTCACACCCATATGTTACTACTGGAAAAACCATAGCTTTGATTATGCAAATCTTTGTCAGCAAGGTGATGTCTCTGCTTCTTACTATGCTGTCTAGGTTTGCCATAGCTTTCCTCCCAAGGAGCAAGTGTCTTTTAATTTCATGGCTACAGTCACCATCTGCGGTGATCTTGGAGCCCAAGAAAGTAAAATCTGTCACTGCTTCCATTTCTTCCCCTTCTATATGCCAGGAAGTGATGGGGCCAGATGCCATGATCTTAGTTTTTTGAATGTTGAGTTTCAAACCAGCTTTTGCACTCTCCACTTTCACCCTCAACAAGAAGCTCTTTAGATCCTCTTCGCTTTCTGCCATTAGGGTGGTATCGTCTGCATATCGGAGGTTGGTGAGAATTCTCCCGGCAATCTTAATTCCAACCTGTGATTCATCCAACCTGTCTCATGATGTACTCTGCATATAAATTAAATAAGCAGGGCGACAATATACAGCCTTGTCGTACTCCTTTCCCAATTTTGAACCAATCGGTTGTTCCATGTCCGGTTCTTACTGTTGCTTCATACAGGTTTCTCAGGAGACAGGTAAGGTGGTCTGGTAATCCCATCTCTTGAAGAATTTGCCAGAGTTTGTTGTGATCCACACAATCAAAGGCTTTAGCATAGTCAATGAAGCAGAAATAGACATTTTTCTGGAATTCCCTTGCGTTCTCCATGATCCAGCGAATGTTGGTGATTTGATCTCTAGTTCCTTTGCCTCTTCGAAACCCCGCTTGTACTTCCAGTAGTTCTCAGTTCACATGCCGCTGAAGCCCAGCTTGTAGGATTTTGAGCATAACCTTGCTGGCATGTGAAATAAGCGCAATTGTGCAGTAGTATGAACACTCTTTGACATTGCCCTTCTTTAGAACTGGAATGTAAACTGACCTTTTCCAGTCTTGTGGCCACTGTTGAGTGTTCCAAATTTGTTGGCATATTGAGTGCAGCACTTTAACAGCATCATCTTTTAGGATTTTAAATAGCTCATCTGGAATACTGTCATCTCCGCTAGCTTTGTTGTTAGTAATGCTTCCTAAGGCCCACTTGACTTCACTCTCGAGGATGTCCGGCTCAATTCACTGACCGCTCTATCATGGCTATCAGGGACATTAAGATCTTTCCTGTATAGTTCTTCTGTATATTCTTTCCACCTCTTCTTAATCTCATCTGCTTCTGTTAAGTCCCTGCCTTCTTTGTCCTTTATCATGCCCGTCTTTGCACAAAACGTTCCCTTAAGATCTCCGATTTTCTTGAAAAGATCTCTAGTCTTTCCCATTCTATTGTTTTCCTTGATTTCTTTGCATTGTTCATTTAAGAAGGCCTTCCTCCTTGCTGTTCTCTGGAACTCTGCATTCAGTTGGATATATCTTCCCCTTTCTCCCTTCGTTTTCGCTTCCCTTCTTTCCTCAGCTACTTGTAAAGCCTCATCAGACAGCCACTTTGCTTTCTTGCATTTCTTTTTCTTTGGGATGGATTGAGTTGCTGCCTCCTGAACAATGTTACGGACCTCCATCCATAGTTCCTCAGGCACTCTGTCTATCAGGTCTAATCCCTGAAATCTATTCCTCACCTCCACTGTATATTCATAAGGGATATGATTGAGGTCATACCTGAATGGTTTAGTGGTTTTCCCTACGTTCTTCAATTTCAGCCGAAATTTTGCAAGAAGCAGCTCATGATCTGAGCCACAGTCAGCTCCAGGTCTTGTTTTGACTGACTGTATAGAGCTTCTCCATCTTTGGCTGCAAAGGACATAATCAATCTGATTTCGATATTGACCATCTGGTGATGTCCATGTGTAGAGTCGTTTCTTGTGCTGTTGGAAAAGAGTGTTTGCTATGATCAGTGTCTTCTCTTGGCAAAACTCTATTAGCCTTTGTCCTGCTTCATTTTGTACACCAAGGCCATGCTTGCCTGTTATCCCGGTGATTTCTTGACTTCCTACTTTAGCATTCCAATCCCCTATGACGAAGAGGACATCATTTTTTGGTGTTAGTTCTAGAAGGTGTTGTAGGTCCTATGAAGTTCATAGAAGTTCAGTTCTATGAAGAACTCATCAACCTCAGCTTCTTCGGGCTCAGTGTTTGGGGCATAGACTTGAATTACTGTGATGTTGAATGGTTTGCCTTGGATTCGTACTGAGATCATTCTATCATTTTTGAGATTGTACCCCAGTACTGCTTTTCCCACCCTTTTGTTGACTATGAGTGTTACTCCATTTCTTCTAAGGTATTCTTGCCCACAGTAGTAGATATAATGGTCACTTGAATTAAATTCACCCATGCCTGTCCATTTTAGCTCGCTGATTCCCAAGATGTCGATGTTCAATCTTGCCATCTCATGTTTGACCACCTCCAGCTTACCTTGATTCATTGATCTGACATTCCAGGTTCCTAAACAATATTGTTCTTTACAGCATTGGACTTTCTTTTCACCACCAGACACATCCACAGCTGAGTGTCTTTTCGGCTTTGGTCCAGCCGCTTCACTCTTTCTGGCGCTACTTGGAAATTCCCTCTGCTCTTCCCCAGTAGTATATTGGACACCTTCCGACCTGAGGGGCTCATCTTCCGGCATCATATCTTTTAGCCTTGTCATACGTTCCATGGGGTTTTCTTGGCAAGAATACTGGAGTGGGTTGCCATTTCCTTCTCCAGTGAACCACATTTTGTCAGAACTCTCCACCATGACCTATCCGTCTTGGGTGGCCCTGCACGGCATAGCTTATGGCTTCACTGAGTTACGCAAGCCACCACAACAAGGCAGTGATCCATGAAGGGGTCATAGCAGCATAGCAGCATAGTAATTCTCTATTTTCCTTCTTTGACATCTGCTATTGGACTCGAACATGACAATTCGTACTTAGGGTACAGGCCTCTGCAAAGCACCCAAAAAGCCCAGGTGGGTATACACAACTAGGTCCATGATTTTTTTTATGATGGCCCAAATGTTTGGATAAATTATAGGTTATGCCAACATGGGCCTACAAAAGAGACAGTGAATGCAGATTACTTGGCAATTTGGATAAAATTAAATCATGCGATAGCAGAAATGTGCTCCTGCACATGTTGACCTGTATGATCAGTATTGAAAAGGTCTTATTGCGTATGTCCCAAGTACACTGTTTATTTTGAGAACAAATGCTAGAGAAGATTCACCTAAGTAGTTTTACCTAACATTATAGTATAATGATTATACAGTTGCCACACTATGCAGCACTGTTTTCTGGTTTATGTGCTGACTTCTGCAAAAGCACTACATGTAATAATTGGAAATAAATAATTTAACAGATGGGATTTTTTAAAAGAGAATAGGCACAAGTTAACATGGAAAGATGAAAATTGAAGAAAAATTGCCCAAGATATGAAAACAGCACCTGATATAATATACTTGCATTTCTAGTCTTCTGAACAAGGATGTTCCTTAAACAGGAACCTAAACTTTTCTTAACCCTGTGGCTACCACCACAGGATAATTTGTGACAGAATCCTTCTAGAATTTCCTGGAGGCCAGAGCCATACCACAACAATAATTATTGAAAAATGTGACCACAGTCAGTTAGCATTGTCCTTAAGTGGCAAAGCCTTCTAAAAATGTCAATGAGTATTGATTGACCTATGAATTGCAATGGGATCCTTGAAAATGCCATGCTTTAGCTGTCACCAACTCCTAAGGAAAATGAATATGTAAACGTGGAAGAAGACCATACTCTGTACACAGTGAGTGAATTGGCATTTCAGTAAAATGTAAGAGATCATTTTTCTGTGCAGCATAAGCTATTTATTGGAAATATTAGAGATGGCCATTGTGGAGAAATCTGGCCCTTTTGGGGCTCGACGGATTTCCCTGGAGCTCCTAGTTCAGCTTGCATTTGCAAGTCAAGCTGCAGGCTTTTTCCTGGAATCCGGGAAATTTCATGGGCTCCCCCTCCCCCAAATCGTCATTTCCACAAATTTTGGCACAAATTTTGGTAATTTGTACAAATTTCTACCATAATTTGCGCAACTCGTGGCTGTACGTTGCTTAATTTTGTGCAAACTGCACAATTTATGGCTGCAATTTGTATAAATTAAAGCCAAACTTTGTGCAAATGGTGAATTGGGGGGTGGGGTGGAAATCCACAAGCTGGTCTGACTCATACAGATCGAATCGGGCCAGCTCGTGGGTTAGCAAACTGGAGTCTGGGGAGCCAAGGTGCTGAAAGATCGGCAAACTTGACCCCCTGGACAGATTCCTTCAATATCTTTAATAAATATTGGGTGTGATAGAAATATTGTTCTATCTCTAGACTAGAGATAGGTAAAAGGTAGATTGGGATCTGCTGGTAGAACCCTGGGCAATTTGCGATCAGCAAGGAGGGATCTCCCTCTAATTTAACAATTGCAACAACAAAATGACTTCCCCCATCCAAATTATATTGTTGAAATAAAGAAAGCCTAGGATGGGGGATGGGATAACCCTGAGTGGATTTTTGTTTTGAAGGATTTTGAACTCAGTTCAGTCTAGCACTCAAAAGAAATTATTGGGTTCAGAATTCTTTCATTCATAGTGTATGTACCTGGCTCAGGTTGGTGGATCTTGAGGTTCTAGTAAAAAAAAACTCAAGGAAATTCCCACAATCCTGACGTTTTCCCACCCCTGATCCAGAAAAGTATGTGTATGTGTACCCACTCACTATTCACATATCCATCATTACCTGATCAGGTAGGTCAGGCAATTATACATTGCTTTAGATGCTATTGTTGTAGCGATTATGCCTAATAAGGTTTATACATACATAAGGAACTCCTCTAACCAGGCCTGCTATCAGCACCCAGCAGTGGGGCAAATGCCAGGGCTCACCATGGCTGACACCGGGATTCCACCCCTTTCCATACACACACTTTTTTTTTTTTAATGTCCCTGTGCTAATGTAGTGTTGCTATGTCAGGGACAGGGCTAGAGACATTTGGGGAAAGAAGATGGCAGATCCTGGAGCTGCCTGACCCGGCACATCTCCTTTCAGTACCAAGCCCTTAAAAAGAAAGTAAAGTTGTCCAAAGCATGCTCCTGGGTCCCCCTGGCAAGCTTAGTGGTTCTTTGTCCAGCACAAGTTGTTTTCATTTCAAGCGCGTGATGCTGAGAGAAGTCTTGGGCTAAGTGGATACTGCAGCCTCTACCTGCTGCTTGTTTCTGCCACTGCCCATCTCTGCCACCCACTAAGTTTGTGGAGGGGGGGTGCCAGGCAGGATGGTGCTTTGGGAGGGCCTGGAGACTACCTTATCCTGCCTCTACCTCTTGGCAAGCTTTACTGTAGATTTCTCTAAGTGTATCAAACAGTGTATAGATCTGTCTTGAAAAGTGCTTAAAGAAAAAATGCCTCCTGCTATGTATTCCCCCCCCACACACACACACACAACTTTCCATTTAAGGAATTATTGAATTAAATGTCCAAATTGTTTTTTAAAGCCACAGACATTTGGTGATACTACAGAAGGGATGGGGAACCTCTGTTCATCATGCCAGTTGGGACAACAGGTGCTGCACAAAGCAGAGACTTGGCCAGCGCTTGGAGAAGCCACTTCTCCACATCCCTTCATGCATCACTTGTCATCCCAATTGGGACAATGAGCAGTGTGCGAAGCTGCTCCTCTAATCACCGGCCAAGTCCTTTTCTCTGTTCACATGGAGGCACAGAACTCTATGCCTTTCTCTGCATGGAGAAAGTCAAATTAGGTCAAGGGGGAGTTTCAAGGGCAGGGCCCCACACCCTGATATCATCCAGACTGTTGGAATGGTCCAGGGAGGAATCCAGCCCCTCGACCAAACCAAGTTTGACACACCTGTGCTACATAATTGGTGCATGGGTTGATTTCCTCTTAGTGCCCATGTTTGAGAGTAGGTGTCATGGTTTAAAATATGGCAGCTATAAATGACTTATTTTTAATACATTTATTTTATGTTTTATTTCATCTTTTATGCTTTATTTCCACTGTACCGTCTACTTGCCAGAGCAATAACTTTATTTTAAATTAGCTAACATACTTATATCTGAGACTATTAGGTGGTATTCAGTTTTCAGTCCTAATTGAGCGTCCATGGGGTGGGGGGAGGCGATCCATCCCCCTGGAATCCTCCCCGGTCGGCTCCGCTCTGCAGTGAATCTGTGGAGCCGCTGGCCGGGCCCGTCCGCAGCCAGACTTCCATCCGCTGCTGGGCTGCAGATGCAAATGCAGACACCATTTGCATCCCTGCTCTTTGCCATGATAGGCTACGTAAATACTTGCATCCCTGCTCTTTGCCGTGATAGGCTACATAAATATTTGCGTCCCCACTCTTTGCCGTGATAGGCTACGTAAATATTTATGTAGCCTGTCATGGCAAAGAGCAGGGACGCAAATGGCATTGGCTACGCCGGACGCCATTTGCATCCGCAGCCCAGCAGTGGATGGAAGTCCGGCTGCGGATTGGCCCGGCCGGCAGCTCCGCAGACTCACCGCAGAGCGGAGCTGGCTGGGGAGGATTCCGGGGGGAGGGACGGATCACCTCCCCCCACCCTACGGACGCCCAAACCAGAACGGGGTGAGTATTTCGTACACCCCTATTCTTCACACAGCTCATCGTTAAACTATGGAATTTGCTACCACAGGATGTAGTGATGGCCACCAATTTGGATGGCTTTAAAGGGGGGTTAGACAAATTCCTGGAAGAGTAGGCTATCAGTGGCTACTAGTTCTGATGGTTATGTGCTACCTCCAGTAACAAAGGCAGTATGCTGGGGAACATGGGTGGGAGGGTGCTGCTGTGCTCATGTCCTGCTTGTGGGTTCCCAGTTGACAGCTGCCTGGCCACTGTGTGAACAGAATGCTGGACTAGATGGACCCTTGGTCTGATCCAGCATGGCTCTTCTTATGGTCTTATGTTCTGACAGAACGTGACAATTGTGTACACTTGTTTCAAAAGCACTTTTTAAACTTTGCATGTTGGATTTTTTTACTTCGTTATTCTTGCAAGGGAAAGGGATATATCTCATCTGTACTGTAATTCACTGTAAATAAGTTTGCTATTATTTCTATTTTCGTGTTAAAACCAAATGCTGTGCAATTTGTAGGAAATCGAAACCACATTTTTCACTTAACATTTCCAAAATTAAAATTTATGAGGGAAAGGGCAGCAATAAAATAGCTACAACATGGTCATCCATAATTATCTGTGTGGTTGAAATGCATCAGCATTTAAAGAAAATGAGACCTAAAATATATCAAGCATTTGTCTCCATCTGAAATTTCACGTCTGCTTTATCATTAGGGGATGAAACTTACTGGTTTCTTCATGCCAAAACTATGCCAATTGAAGTACTACTAACCTCCCAAAGATTGGTTTGGACAAATGTCTGACAGTCTATCACTCACTGCTCTTCTTCCATTAATCAGTCATTTTTCTTTTCATTAAATCATTTTATGCATATTCAACCATTCACCATACATGACTCAAAAATGATTTCTCCTGTTTCTTTTGAGTGGGAGGAAAGGCATAGTTTGTTTGACCTTTACCAACTTCAGCTATTTCAACAATCTCATGAATATATCCCAACCTTCCCTCCCCTAAAACACACACAGAGATCCCCCCTTTTTTTTGCCCATTGAATCAAGATTACTGTTACAGTAGCAGGCTAAAACAGCTGTCTCTCTGGAAGATTGCTGTTGTGTGTATGCCATCCTAACACATATGCAGCATTGTTGTTGTTCAGTCGTTCAGTCGTGTCCGACTCTTCGTGACCCCATGGACCATAGCACGCCAGGCCTTCCTGTCCTCCGCTCTCTCCCGGAGCGTGCTCAAGTTCATATACGCAGCATTACTTAAAGTAAATAAATACTCTGAGACAGCAATATGAAGTGGAAGAATTGAGAGTGTGTACGTGTCAGAAATTTGTGGGGATTAGTACGAGGACAATGGGGGTACATTGAAAAGAGGACCCTAGAAGGAATATGGCAAGCAGCATTGGTGCAAACATAGTATTAACCATAAATATGTACCGCGGCACTCTGAGGTGGCTGCACGAAAGTAAACTGAGACTACACTACCCAGTGCTGGTGCAAGAGCTGATAATGCTTCTGTGACTATGGGAGCAGAGGCTGGGAGTCCTTTGGCCTCCAGTTTGTGGCTGACAGCTACTGACACTGTTCCAAGGAGTTGCAAGAAGCCCCAGTGATGGCTGCTTGGCTTCTGTGCTGTGTGTTCTTTGAACTGCCAGAATGCGAAGGACTGGGACTTGGATGCCTGTTTTGACCATGCCCAGGGCTGGAGATAGGTGGTGATGCAATGCAGCTGTTTGGATTGCTCCATAAGATGTTAGAGCAAGCATTCATCTTTTTGTTGACTTAATTTCATTCAGTGTTCAACATACTTATTACTATCCAAGGTGTGAATTTTTTTAACATGTGCACCTATTTCATCTTATTCTAGTTGTAAAGTATTCTAGGCAGTGGCGGTAGGAATTGCTGGTCAGGCAGATCAGTGCCCTGCCACTCCTGAAAGAAGAAGAACATGTTTTTTTAAAACAACCATCCGGAACGCGTGTTCCCTTTCTTCCATGTTGCAACTTGCTCGCCAGCGTGATCACTGCTTGCTTGCCCATGCCTCTGCTGGCTATACAGCCGCCAGCCAGCTAAGCTTCCCTACAGCTTCAGTTGTAGTATTGCACATGCACGCACAGCAGACGAGCGCAGATGACCTTCTCCCCTGGCCTGGAACGCATGGAGGCCTTACTTGGTGATCCTCCTGAGATACAGGATATTGTAAAGAGAAAAAAGAAGAGGAAGCCCTTGTTGTCCAGCAGCCTAGTCAGTCTGATCTGAGTAGGGGTGGGTGGGGGGAGGTAGAATGGATGTCAAGTAAGAGTGCAGGGACCACTGCTCCTATCCTTCCTTCTCCTCTTCCCTGCCCCCTCCAAGATCTCATCTACCTGGTTAACTTGCACACTGTACTTCCCTCCCCTAGACCCAAAGCAGAATTACTTTAATATCACAGCTAGCAGCAGCTACGTCTTACCCCTTCCAGTTTTATTTCAGAGTTAGCCCAATCCAGATCAGGGCCCTAGCGTGGTGGTACTGGGGTTTGAGGAATTTAGCACTGGTCCCAATCTGGATCGGGTGGGGGTGGGTCTGCAGTTCATATGGCAAAGCAACCCTTTTGCCTTAAGGAATTGCTGTTTTTGCAGTATAAATTGCAGGTGTGTAGGGCTCAATCTGGATTGGGACCATAGCAGGGTGGAAGGGTTAAAGCCCTCCATACGAGGGTCTCAATCTGGATCAGGCCCCGTGCACTTACTCTAGAGTACAAATGGGGGAGAATAGCTATGACTTCAGAGTCATGTCTGCATTGACCCTAGTTGCTGCTTTGTTGGTGAAAACGTCATGGTAGGAAAATGTAAGAGAAAATATGAGGTCCAACCCAAGAATTTTCAGGAAAATAAAAATGACTACTGGAAGCTGGGGCTTTGCTTTTCAGTGGCTGTCCAACAGGTTAAAAAAGGAAAAATGCTCCTAAGCGTACTGTGTGTCTGGTAAATGGGCTGGGGGGGGCGCTTTGGGGTGACCACAGACTGACTGGAGAATAGGGGGTGGGCTTAGCAGACTGTGTAGTTTTGGTGGGTACTACTTGCAGTGTGTACAGGAATTGGTGTGTGTGTGTGTGTGTGTGAGAGAGAGAGAGAGAGAGAGAGAGAGAGAGAATGGTTGTCTGAAAAAGAATGCCTGTCCTTGTGTATGAGAGAGAATGTCAGTGTGTGTGTGAGAGAGAGAGCGTGAAAGCGACAGCACAGTCTTGTACATGTCTACTCATAAGTAAGTCCACTGATTTCAATGAGGTTTACTCCCAGGTAAATGGATATAGGCTTGCAGCCTGAGGGTGAGAGTGCATGCGTTAATTTTGTCCTAGTTTCCCCCTGTCTCCCTTTTTTCTTAACTGTTTTTCTGTGCGATAGAGGTTGCTGCTGGAACATGTGGGTCCAAAGGAATGCTTTTGTGTTGCTGTGTGGTGCTCCCTCCTTCGTTATGATATTTTTATTTATTTATTTAAAATATTTCTTGGCTGTCTTTCAGGGCAGAAGCCCTTCCAAGGCAGTTTACAGCAATAAAAGCCTCCCATACTAGGGTCTTGATCCCCTAGTAACTTGTCTCGATTTTCCCTTGCTAGTTTGCTGGTGGAGCAGAAAAATGTGGGTTCAAAGGAGTGGTTTTGTAGGGTTGCATGTGTCAGAGACACTCCCTCTAAACCTTTACTTTAAACTCATGATCTTTAAGTTCACTTGCATGCCCCACTTTGCCCTTTCTGAGCAAGGGGTTCCCGCTGTGGAGCAGAATCCTCGGCTCCACCTACTCTGCCCCACCAACCTCAGTGGGCACCAGGCCCCACTCACTGTAGGATATACATTGCACTAAACGTTTGAAAGAAAGAAGTCGGTCTTAAAGTTATTCTAGACTTAAGAATATTGTTTGCTCAATTTTTTAAATGAACCTACAACTTTGCTATACTTCGTTCGGGTTTTATATTCAGCCTCTGATTCCCTTTCTGAATTAAAAACCAAGTCAAATGATAGGCATTTCTTACCATAAATTGTGTCAGACAAGCTACTGTAACTGTTTTTTTTTTTTTTGCTTCATTTACATTTAATCAAATTATATTTTATTTGCAATACGGAGAAACGAGAACTCTGCAATAAATCAAATGTTTCTTTACCAGGGGCCCAGTTGAGACAGAAGGTAGCCACAGTGTTTGTTTGTGTATGTATGTAAAATGTTGCAATAACAGTCAGAGTGAGGAAAGCCTGTGCTGATAAATGTTCATAAGCAAGTATATTAAGTTGGTTTGTCTGTGGTCCAGCCCATGGGAGTATTTAGGATACTGTATTATCACTTGCATAATTTAACAATTATGTATCTGTGTATCCATACCTTCTTTTGAGAGGTTTTCCACCGCATAAAGGAACTTGGTTTTCATAGTTGAATTGGTGGTTAGATATTTGCAGTCTAAACCTTGCAAATACCTTGAATTTCCTGCTTATCCAAATCATCATTCCTTGCCCCTATCCTGTGACATCATATTTCAGTGTAACTATTTATAAATAATACTTCTTGCTGCATTTTCCCAAAAGACTTTCAGATGAATGCAGTTTAGTGTAATTGTCTTAATCCTGTGAAAAGGTTTGCCCATAGCTGCCATTTTAGAAAGGGGCAGAACTAAGAGGGGGAGATGGTAGCAATAATTGATTCACAAGTCTGTTCTCAGTTTCTCTTTACATGAAAGAGGGGGGAAAAACCCTGCAAAGCCTGGCCTTTTCCAAGTAGTTTCCTTGGGAAGGGATTGCAGCACCTCTGCATATTTTGGGGTCTTCCTACTAATTTGGGGGGCAGGGGATTTAACTTTGTTGTTGTCAAAAAAAAAAAGAAAAAAGATTTTACCTCCCCCCATGCAACATTTCTTCTTTTTTTATTGTTGATACTTCGTTGTTATCAGGATTATATAACAACCAAATGTAGAAATGAAATCTTGGTGCCACAAAAGCACCCAAACTTATTTCCAATTTGCATATCTAAACTATTGCTGAGTTTTACAAGGTGCAGGGCACTTTTTGTGAAAGTATTTTGGCAGCTATGGAAGCCATCTTTCCTTTCAGTGATTTGAAGGGAGGGCTGCAAAGGGGTGCAAAGTGTTTATCCATAGCAATACTGATCCCAGAAACATTGCCCTCAATCTGATTTGGCTTTGTGATGCTATTATGTAGCCAGATCTGATGTGTTACCTGGCATAATGATATTGTGAACCCTGATTGGCTAGAAACACTGTTCCCATCAGGAGGATGACCCAATTTAGGGGAGTTTGGGTGTGAAAGTAGTTGCTTATCAGGAAGCAAACACCCAGCGAGTAACCAGAAAATAAGGAATAGGATTGGGGAATATCAGTATCCTGCCCACCTGAAACCACTACATTCAAATGGGAGAGTGTTTGGCATAGCCCTAATTTTAACATGAAAATATTAATTCGAAGAACTAGCATACCCAAATAGTAGAACTAATCTTTCACTAAACACTGCATCTTTGTTTTGTATATCAGAAGCTATACTACAACTGAAGAAGCTCAAAAAAAGCTCAAAGGGTATTCATGACTGAGAAAATATAAGCCACTTCATAACCTGTGTTTTATCATTCACTGAGATCCAAGTTAGTTATTTGGAGAAGCATTACGTTTTGGTGTAGACAGGCAGCACAGGCTAGGTCCTCAGGGATAGGACAGTCAATGTCTTATTCAGAGCCTTCCCGACTAGAAGATGTAAACCTGCCATTGTCCTCTGGGTTAGAAGATGAGTCTGCAGAAGCAACTCCATCTCATCAGCCTCACAAAAGCCTTAGGCTACAAAATCAAGTGAGGGACCTTTAATAGGGGTGAAGCTGGCCACACTATTGGTCTTGTCAGCCTACATAAGGCTTAAAGTTGGCTTTAGCTCCCTGCTGAGACATCCTTATCCTATTGTCCTAGCAGGAGAGATTCCCACCAGCAGGATCCACTTGGAGCTGTCCAAGGTCCTTATTTCTTCCTGCTTTGATCTAAGTGCCACCAGCTTCCCCTGCAAACCTCAGGGAACCGCAGAACAGGACAATAACTAATGTAAACTATTTTCGGAGGCACAGCTGTGTTAGTCTGTTGCAGCAAAAACAACAAAGATTCTTGCATCACCTTAAAGATGAACAAATTTATTATGGAACAAGCTTTTGTGGATGCATCTGATGAAGTAGACAGTTTCCACGAAAGCTTATGCCATAGTAAATTTGTTCATTTTAAAGAGCCACAAGATGTAAACGTAAACTAGTATTTCACAGAGGATTGCAATGTATTAATCCATAATATTAAGAGAAATTCATACAACCCACCTCACATGTTCACTGAATAGGATCATGGCTGCTGGTCATGTCCCCTTATATCAGGGGTGCAGAATTCCAGGCCCACAACCCAGGCAAAAGGGCCAGGGCCAAAATATCAAAAATACTAGCTGAAAGCTCTTACAGCCAGTAACTAAGCCTTAGGAGAGACATTTCAAACCTTTAGAATGGGAAAAACTCTGCAAAAGCCAGGAAACCACCAAAGAATCAGTGGTTGGGGGGAAAGGGTATGTGTTTTGGGGGGAAACTTCAGATTGGCCGGATTGGGAACCCTGGAGAGCCGGATTTGGTCTTCAGCCCTGAGGCTCTGCACCACTGTCTTACATTTAATCAACCACTGGCCATTCTGCACGAGTAGCCACATGTTGGGCTGTAATTTTTAAAAAACCTATCTGCATACACTTGTATGATGTACATTAAAGCATATTTGTGCATTTTTCAAAAGTACGCATTTTTCATGTGCATTTTTCAAATGTATGCATGGTGTTGAATGCATTTGGGGTGGGTGGGGGTCCGCAAATCACATGACGAGCTCGGAAACGTACAGACTTCGACCGCAGATAGTGTCCAAGTCTGTGTTCAGTCCAGAAGGTGCAAACTGGGTAAATCCTGTTCAAAAACAGATGGAAACAAATTTCTCATACATTCTTATGCTGATGCCAAACATACTGTCTCCAGGGGGCCATGATCAGTGGGTTCATTGATGTTGGAGGGCATGTCCAGTGGGCACAATCTCACCATCTGTATTCTAACTCAGAATTGGTCAGATTAACTTGAAAACTTCCTCCAGTTGTTCTCTAGCCATTGTCCTTACTGTAGAAACCTATCGTATCATCAGGCTATTTCTCCATCCAGTCCGGTATTGTGTGCGCTGACTGGCCCTCAGACTGGGTTTCAGACAAAGATCTTTCCTAGCAGATGTTATCTGATCCTTTTCACTGGAGATGCCATAATCTGAAAAGCCTTCTGCATGCAAAGCACATGCTCTACAGCTGAGCTATGGTCCAAATGTTTCATTGTATTCAGGTCCCCGTTAACCTCAGATCATCAAGGAGGTGGCCAGGCTGTATCTATCAGTTGCATCTGCAGCGGAGATTAACTCTCTATTGTAGTGCACTGGAAGAATAACTTGCAATATCACCCTGAGGGCTGTCTGAAAACCTGTTGGATCCAAATCTGTTGGGAGCAGACCATATGAATGTTCTTCATTCCTACAGGAGCTAAGAGCGGTAGAGCAGTAGTGATACTAAACCTCATCAGATGGAATCTGCCCATGACCAAGGAGGAACTCCAACTCCCCCTGCCCACAAATCATATTCATTTCATCTCAGACAAAACCACTAATCTAGAGTATGACCTGTTTCATACATGAGTTCTGATGGAGACTGAGTGTTCATGGGGGTCCTGAGCTGATGTATTTTGAGAAACTTCACACATAAGCTCAGACAGCAGGATGGGTATTATACTAGCAAAATGTTCTGTCCACGCTTTCCCCAACCTGGTGCCCTCCACATGTTTTGGACTTCAACTCCCATCAGCTCTAGCCAGCAAGGACAGTGGTCAGGCACGATGACAGCTGTAGTCTAAAACATCTGGAGGACACCAGGTTGGGGAAAGCTACTCTATCCCCAAAGCCCAACATAAATCGATTTCATTTGATGAATGGATGAAAATATGGTCCCTACGAAATGGTGACTGACTGCCCCCCCCCCCCGTGCCCTACTCACCAACCCCATGGTGGTGCTGAGCTGTAAAGATTTGGGCAAATTTAAGATAGGATAGGATCCCTTCCCTCACCCAGTCAGCCTTTGGTGACACAGACCAGGCTGTCATATTCATCGACAGCTCCTGCACAGATGGTGGCAGCTGATATTCCATCCAGGTATGCAACTATCTGTGAAATACGCAGGAGTAGGGGTAACTCTGTATGGATATGATAATCCTCAAGGTGACAGTGAGCCATACTTGTAAAGTTGACTGTCATTAGAATTCTTTTTGAATACCCTTCTCTCAAGAATGTGTTCTGTATTTACTTTGAAGTTATATAAATCATTGATGCGCAAGCTGAGAAACAAATTCTAAACACACAACAGTGGCAACCATCATATTGGGGCTGTTGAAATATCTTCCTTCCGTATTTGAGGAAAAGAATGGGCATCACTTGATTTCTCACCACAGTATTACTGAACCGTTGATGATTTGCCTCTGAATCAACCAACTTTTTTGATTAGCCTTGTGCTTGAGATGATGTGAGGTGGTATGAAGTATTTCATATATGATGGCCAATTCATCATAGGATGTGTGAATCATTGTTCTGTATCAGTGTGTGAAATGCATGGCAAATGATGAATGGAATGGCATGCTGGTCATCTTGAGCACAATTATGGAGGTCCCTAAAGGGCTGTATGTACTGACAAAGGTCTCATTGACTTCAACCCAATAGTTCTTGCTATTGGTTTTAAATTCTACGGTTTGTGGAACCTATGATATGTAGATCGTATTTTAAGTTCAAATGTTCTTTTTACCCCCAAGCCTCTACCTCAATAAAGCATCATCCCCAAGGAAGCTTTTTTTTGTACACATATGTCTCTTCTTGAAATGCTGTACTCTGAAAATCCACTTACCAAAAGCCCTAGAGCATAAGTCATTCTTGATATTTAGACAGAATAACTTCCTCTCCTTAGCTTCTTCAAATGTGTAACAGATAAGAACTATCTATCAGTAAGTGTTTTTACACACATTTGATAGTGTAAAAGGCAACACTGCAAACTTAAGCACTCAAGAATATTAGTTGGGTTTTAAACAATCCCCTGAGGACTTTGCCTCCATAAAACAAAAAGTATTTGGCTATATTTTGTTGAAAGATAATACAGTTTCTTTATACTTTACGCAACGTAAGGACAACTGTTTAGAAAGGAAACAGGATTTCCCATCCCAAACTCATCCAGTGTTCTGCTTCTGACAAACAGGCAATTTTTGATATTTTATTAGAACCCCACCCACCCCCAGCAAATAAAAAAGTGCTTCTCTTCGGTTATGGATCACTGCTGAAAATGGAATGCAATACTATCTTTGTTCCCAAAGCAAATTTTCAGGGTTTGAAGCATAAAAGTAGAAAGTGCACTTCTGTTGTGTTGCACAAAAACAAACATGATCTCTTTTGCCTATAATCCAGTGCCCAGTTATGCTGCATATGTAATTCTGCTGAAATAATTTTACTTCATTATGTATTTTAAGTATGGAATGTTGTATTGTATTTCTTTTAGGACAGCAGTGTTATTCAATTAATCAATTAGTTAAACTGATTAATCTAATTAAGTACTTGACATCAATTTAAAAGGTGGTCAATTAGTGCGTGCGCACACCCCTCAGCCAAATGGATGTATTTCCAAGTGTTTGTCACCTCCAACATGTAGGGATTGTGGGTCCTTTTCTGATGGAATGGGAAGGTGTGCGCAGGTCAAAGCAACCCAAAGGTCCTACTCCAGCTGCCTTGCCATTAATGCTAGAGGGGAGATGTTAAACTCAGAGAGGAGCCATGGATGTGTTGCCCTTAGGATGGAGAAACAGCTCCTAAAGGAAAAACTGCTATCTCATGAGAAGGGGGAGGGGAACACAGAAATCATGTGTCATCTGTGTAGCTGCATGTAAGGCCAGTGCAAAGTTAGACCAAAGAAGATTTCCCTGATGTTTGGCCACCGAGGAGGTTGCCACACATAAGAATGAGTGGAAGGATGGAAGGAGAGGGGAATGAACATTCTTCTTTCATATCTGAAGCGTCTCCAAGAGGATGAGAGTGAGGTATTACACCCCTTTTCTGTCCCAGTTGAGACCTGCATTGTTAAAGCAGGAGGAGCTCAGGCAGGTGGTGGGGGCAGGCGGGGGGGGGGGCTCTACTGATCTAGCTGGTAGTCACTGTTAATTGACAGTAGTTTGTACCAGAGATTGTGAAGCTCACCTCTGCATACTAGCAGAACATGGTTGCTTCTTCACACTTTGAATGCTCTGAAAGAAAGGATTGACTGCCCCTTGCTCAGAAGCTATTTTGTTTTTGCTTGTTGTAGTGACCAATGAGATTTTGCTGATGTTACAATACTACATCAAATGGGTGGTGTCATTGACACTTGTAAACAAAATTGCAGGCCGTTGGATCTAGATTTAAGGAGGATCAACTGCACTGGTGGAAGTGGACTTATCAGCCTCCTTCTCAGAGCAACCCCTCCAGCCCCCTGAAAATGCTACACAGGGAGTCAGGAGCCATTCCTGAATGGGGTAAGCTAGTGTGTGGGGGAGGTGGGATCCCAAAAAATAGCTTGGAAGGCAGATCATGGTTCCAACCTTTGGTTGCCACAGCCAATTAGATTAAATGGCAACATGGGCAAATGATGCTGAAAACTGTGAGGATGAAAAAAGAGGAGAAAAATGGCACTGAGGTGAACCAGCAGCCAGGAGAAGAAAAGGTCACTGGTTGCATCAAAACATTGCAAATCTTTGTCAAGGGTGGGAGACTTGCAGTAGGGTTTTTCTTTTGAAGAATTTGTTGAGCTGCATCAGATGTGCTGCTTTTGAAGCAACTATCAAACTTAAAGGATGTTCTTTGCAGCCTTAATTTGGATCCATTTTTTTCTTTATCCATTTAATCTTAACTCTTTTTCCTGTGTGCACACATGCACACCCCTGTATATAAATCATTGTTGTTGTTCAGTCGTGTCCAACTCTTCGTGACCCCATGGACCATAGCACGCCAGGCCTTCCTGTCCTGCGCTCTCACCCGGAGTGTGCTCAAGTTCATATTCATTGCATCGGTGATGCTATCTAGCCATCCCATCCTCTGTCGTCCCCTTCTCCTTTTGCCTTCAGTCTTTCCCAGAATCAGGGTCTTTTCCAGAGAGTTTTCTCTTCGCATTAGGTGGCCAAAATATTTGAGCTTCAGCTTCAGTATCTGTCCTTCCAATGAGCACTCAGGGTTGATTTCCTTTAGGATGGACTGATTTGACCTCCTTGCAGTCCAGGGGACTCGTAAGAGTCTTCTCCAGCACCACAGTTCAAAAGCATCAATTCTTCGGCGCTCAGCCTTCCTTATAGTCCAGCTCTCACAGCCATACATTACTACTGGGAAAACCATAGCTTTGATTAGACGGACCTTTGTCGGCAAGGTGATGTCTCTGCTTCTTACTATGCTGTCTAGGTTTGCCATAGCTTTCCTCCCAAGGAGCAAGCGTCTTTTAATTTCATGGCTACAGTCACCGTCTGCGGTGATCTTGGAGCCCAAGAAAGTAAAATCTGTCACTGCTTCCATTTCTTCCCCTTCTATATGCCAGGAAGTGATGGGGCCAGATCAGATATAAATCATAGTGCATTTAAAAACATTTAGATTCATACTCTGTCACTGAATTGCAGTGGAAATGCCATCCTGAGTTTGGCGAGTGGCTCACAATCCAGCCCTTTCCTATGCTGCAGAAAAACTCTGATAAATGCAATCAAAGTGTAATATTGTGCCATTGACTCTGGATCATGAATCTCTAAATTACTCCACAGAGGTTTTAAACTCCTTGTCCTTTTGCCATCCCTCTCATGTTGTACCACCTTTCTGGCCCCATCAATGGGGGCCCTGAATTCATGGTAAGGCTTGGGTTGTACCCTTGTGAAAGTAGGTTGGCTCCCCCATTACACTTCCCTGGAAAGATTCTGTGGATAGGGGCATTCTGGCATGCAACAATTAGCTGATTTGTCCCATCCTCAGAATCTTCCAAGAGAAGTGTAACAAGGGAGCAACAGTTCAACCAAGGCCAGCATTGCTGAGGTTGTTTGTTGTTGTTGTTCAGTCGTTCAGTCGTGTCCGACTCTTCGTGACCCCATGGACCATAGCACGCCAGGCCTTCCTGTCCTGCGCTCTCTCCCGGAGCGTGCTCAAGTTCATATTCATTGCATCCGTGATGCTATCTAGCCATCTCATCCTCTGCCGTCCCCTTCTCCTTTTGCCTTCAGTCTTTCCCAGCATCAGGGTCTTTTCCAGGGAGTTTTCTCTTCGCATTAGGTGGCCAAAATATTGGAGCTTCAGCTTCATTATCTGTCCTTCCAAAGAGCAGTCAGGGTTGATTTCCTTTATGATGGACTGATTTGACCTCCTTGCAGTCCAGGGGACTCGTAAGAGTCTTCTCCAGCACCACAGTTTGAAAGCATCAATTCTTCGGCGCTCAGCCTTCCTTATAGTCCAGCTCTCACAGCCATACATTACTACTGGGAAAACCATAGCTTTGATTAGACGGACCTTTGTCGGCAAGGTGATGTCTCTGCTTCTTACTATGCTGTCTAGGTTTGCCATAGCTTTCCTCCCAAGGAGCAAGCGTCTTTTAATTTCATGGCTACAGTCACCGTCTGCGGTGATCTTGGAGCCCAAGAAAGTAAAATCTGTCACTGCTTCCATTTCTTCCCCTTCTATATGCCAGGAAGTGATAGGGCCAGATGCCATGATCTTCGTTTTTTTAATGTTGAGTTTCAAACCAGCTTTTGCACTCTCCTCTTTCACCCTCAACAAGAGGCTCTTGAGATCCTCTTCGCTTTCTGCCATTAGGGTGGTATCGTCTGCATATCGGAGGTTGTTGATAATTCTCCCGGCAATCTTAATTCCGATCTCTGATTCATCCAACCCGGCATTTCTCATGATGTACTCTGCATATAAGTTAAATAAGCAGGGTGACAATATGCAGCCTTGTCATACTCCTTTCCCAATTTTGAACCAATCGGTTGTTCCATCTCTGGTTCTTACTGTTGCTTCTTGACCCTCGTACAGGTTTCTCAGGAGACAGGTAACGTGGTCTGGTACTCCCATCACTTTAAGAATTTGCCACAGTTTGTTGTGATCCACACAATCAAAGGCTTTAGCGTAGTCAATGAAGCAGAAATAGACGTTTTTCTGGAATTCTCTTGCTTTCTCCATGATGCAGCGAATGTTGGCGATTTGATCTCTAGTTCCTCTGCCTCTTCTAAACCCAGCTTGTACTTCCGGTAGTTCTCGGTTCGCATACTGCTGAAGGCTAGCTTGTAGGATTTTGAGCATCACCTTGCTGGCATGTGAAATGAGTGCAATTGTGCGGTAGTTTGAACACTCTTTGGCGTTGCCCTTCTTTGGAATTGGAATGTAAACTGACCTTTTCCAGTCTTGTGGCCACTGTTGAGTGTTCCAGATTTGTTGGCATATTGAATGCAGCACTTTAACAGCATCATCTTTTAGGATTTTAAATAGCTCGGCTGGAATACTGTCATCTCCGCTAGCTTTGTTGTTACTAATGCTTCCTAAGGCCCACTTGACTTCACTCTCTAGGATGTCCGGCTCAAGTTCAGTGACCGCACTATCATGGCTATCAGGGACATTCAGATCTTTCCTGTATAGTTCTTCTGTGTATTCTTGCCACCTCTTCTTAATCTCATCTGCTTCTGTTAGGTCCCTGCCTTCTTTGTCCTTTATCATGCCCGTCTTTGCACAAAACGTTCCCTTGAGATCTCCAATTTTCTTGAAGAGATCTCTAGTCTTTCCCATTCTGTTGTTTTCCTCGATTTCTTTGCATTGTTCATTTAAGAAGGCCTTCTTGTCTCTCCTTGCTATTCTCTGGAACTCTGCATTCAGTTGGGTATATCTTCCCCTTTCTCCCTTGCTTTTCGCTTCCCTTCTTTCGTGAGCTACTTGTAAAGCCTCATCAGACAGCCACTTGGCTTTCTTGCATTTCTTTTTCTTTGGGACGGATTTCGTTGCTGCCTCCTGAACAATGTTATGGACCTCCGTCCATAGTTCCTCAGGCACTCTGTCTATCAGGTCTAATCCCTGAAATCTATTCCTCACCTCCACTGTATATTCATCAGGGATATGATTTAGGTCATACCTGAAAGGTTTAGTGGTTTTCCCTACGTTCTTCAATTTAAGCCGAAATTTTGCAAGAAGCAGCTCATGATCTGAGCCACAGTCAGCTCCAGGTCTTGTTTTTACTGACTGTATGGAGCTTCTCCATCTTTGGCTGCAAAGGACATAATCAATCTGATTTCGATATTGACCATCTGGTGACGTCCATGTGTAGAGTCGCCTCTTGTGCTGTTGGAGCTGAGGTTGTAGAGGTGGCATAATATGATGGGATGTGGAAAGGGCAAAGATGTTGATGGCTCCAGGTTATAACCTCTCTAGGATAATTTAGGGTGCAATCCTATGCATGTTTAGATAGAAAAAACAACTCCCGGCATGCCCTAGCCAGAATGCCTAGCTGGGGAATGCTGGGAGATGTGGGACTTTTTTCTGTCTAAACATGCATAGGATTGCATCCTAAGTGGCTTTAGCATGTCACTGCTTCTTATTGTCCTCTATGGCAAATGGTTATTAAGGTGTGCCTGTTGAAAAATTACTGTTCATATTGAGTGAGTGGAATGTTTGGCACTGGATTTTCTAATAGACAGTTCAAGAAGGGACAGTAGTTCAGTGATAGAGCACATGCTTTGCATGAAGAAAATCCCAAATTCCATCCACTTCCAGTTAGAATGATCAAGAAGCAGAGCTTTGCATGATAATCCGCTGGCAGCCAGAGAAGACAATACTGGGCCAGATGGACAGATAATCTGATGGTATAAGGCATCTTCCTAGACAAATTCATTCATGACTTTCACTTCGATCCTCATTTTTGTGAATTCACTTTGATCCTAAATTCAGATCCTAAATCTATGTGGTTTACTCCCAAGTAAGCATGCTTAGGATTTCAGCTTGGGGAATACTGTTCGTCCAATACCTATCATTATTCATTAGTTAGATTCCATTATTTTACCTTATAATTTCACACAAATAGCTTTTCAGTTTTACTGGGAATTCATATATTGGGACATGGCTTATTGTCAAATTCTCGATGGACGGTATTGCTGAAAAGGTATTTAGCTTTTTCCTGCTTTATGGCCATTTATAAAAGTTTAAAGGAGCACTACATCTTTAAACAGTCTTGTGGAAGGCATTTTTTTTTGCCACATCTAACTCGGTGCTCCCCCCTGCTGTGAGCCATAAGGTGCTTGTAGACTTGTTCTAGGAGAGTAATAAGTATTGTTGTTAAGCAATTGTGGTGTTGAAATTCAGCTCCACTATGTCTGCCAGTATTTATCTAAAATACTTTTCCTGGTGCGTGTTGGAGTTCCAGTAAACCGTGTCTTATTGTGCGACCTTTTCATTTTCCAGTGAAAAGGGATCAGCTCGTCAGATAAAAGCTACAAGCTAGAGTACAGGAAAAATGCGTGCTCAGAAAATCCGAGCATGATTGAAAACAAGATGTGTTAAATCAATGTAGTTTATCGCCTGCCTATTCCTGGCAATTGCTGTTCTAAGCTCATTCTGAGCACACACTAGATGATAAAAGTAGAGTGTCACAGTGCTCACCAGGGTGTGAGGGCAGGGAAACATGTTTATCAGACAGGTTGCTATGATTTCCCCCTCCTGATAACAGTTATTGTCAAAACTCTTTGGGACATAAGCTGAACAATTATAGGTGTAAGTAATATTGCTGGTGTTGAATTTAGAGGCTACAGAAAGCTCCAGAATTATACTCCTTCCCTTTAAAGCCTGGGAACATAGGGAAGCCTACTTTAGTTATAATGATTTAAATACTTTTATTATCCATTATCATTTCAAAATTATCCTTCTCCTTGCTTCCTTTTGTTGTGCTAACAGTCTGCTCATTGTTTCTGATAGCTAACTAAAAATTAATGTCTGAAAATAACCAACTTGCAGAAGCCAGGAGTCCCCTTTTGAGCATTTATATCCAATATACTTGTACAACACAAAATGTTATCTAAGAGATCTTGGGGTTATGGTGGACAGCTTGATGAAAATGTCGACCCATTGTGTGGCTGCTGTGAAAAAGGCACATTCCATGTTAGGTATAATTAGTAATGGAATCAAAAATAAAACTGCAAATATCATGCTGCTGTTATACAAATCTATGGTGCAACTACACTTAGAGTACTGTATACTGTTCTGGTCACACCTAAAAAAAGATATTGTACAGTTGGAAAAAGTGCAGAAAAGGGCAAAAAAATTATCAGGGGGCTGGAGTAACTCCCCTACAAGGAAAGGTTACAACGTCTGGTACTGTTTAGCTTAGAGAAAAGGTGAGTGAGGGGAGACATACAGGTGTACAAAATTATGCATGGTGTGGAGAAAGTGGATGGGGAGACATTTTTCTCCTTCTCTCACTAGAACTAGAACCCGAGGTCATCCCATGAAGCTAATTGGTGGGAGATTCAGGAAAGATAGAAAGAAGTTTTGGTGATGACATTTAAAGCCCAAAACAACTTGGGACCTCGATATTTGAGGGAGCACCTTTCCCTATATATGCCTGCCTGAAGACTGAGATCTGTTGGAGGGGCCCTCCTCTGCATCCCACCAGTGTGAAACATACACTATGGTGGGACGTGGGAGAGGGTTTTCTCTACTGTGGCACCCTGGTTGTAGAATGCCCTTCCCTTGGAGGCCCGATTGATACAATCATTGATTTCATTTTGGCGCCAAGTAAAAGCATGGCATTTAACCAAAGCCTTTGAGGTCTAAATGCATTCCCTAAAGCAGCACACTGTTTTAACTGTTTTATTGTTTTAGATTTTAATTGGTATTAGCTTGTTTAATGTTTAATATGTTTTAGCTGTTTAAATTATTTATTGTTTTATACTGTTTAAAGTGATTTTATCTGTACGCTGCCCTGAGATCTTAATGATATAGGGTGGGACATGACTTAATGACTGAACAACAACAAATGTTTTAAATAAATACATAATAAATAAATAAGTACTTCTTCACACAGCGCATAGTTAAACCATGGAATTCACTTCACAAGGTGTAGTGATGGCCACCAACTTGGATGGCTTTAAAAGGGGATTGGACAAATTCATGAAGGACAAGGCTATCGATGGCTACTAGTCCTGAGGGCTATATGTTACCTCCAGTATCAGAGGCAGTATGGCTGTGTACACCAGTGGCTGGCAAACATGACAAGGACAGTGCCATTGCAGTTATGTCCTATTTGTGGGTTTTCCACAGGCATGCTGGATTGGATGGACCTTTGGTTTGATCCTGCGGAATATTTATCCAAGATTTTGGATCTGAAGCAAGAACTACTAATATTAAAATATTAATAATATTAATATTTAAAATAGTTCTGGTGCTCCATCTATTATGCATTTGTTTGGCTGTAGACTGTTTCTTCCCAATAGGTCTATACTGAGCATATACATTCTGACTACGTTTTAAAAGTATGGACAGGTTCCAAATGTGTGCACGTGTAGTAGCCAGGGATGTGTGCACGTAGTCCAGTCAAACAATCACCTATCATGCTGATCAGCAATTCTGTGTGGAGCATAGATACCAAAACCAGCCTCCTGTTCCAACTGAAGAGCTGACTGGTTCTACCATGGTGTTTTTTGTTTTTGTTTTCTTTAGTATGGCTACATGCATGCAGCCCTGACTGCTGTATCAGGGGAGAAACTGACTGCCATATTCTGTAAACTGGACAGACCCTGATGGGTTGAAGTAAACATAATCAACAAAGTATAGCTGTATATTTTGATGCAGGGGAAGTTGTGTCTTCTCTTAGTTCAATATGGTCTATCAATCACTGTTGGCCAAAATGTTTGTGCAATGAAGACTGCAATCCTATGCATATTTAGAGAGAAAATGTCCTACAACTCCCAGCATCCCCCAGCCAGCATGGTTGGCTGGGGCATGCTAGGAGTTGCAGGCCTTTTTTTCTGCCTGACTTGCATAGGATTGCATCCAAAACCTCCATTTCAATGTGAATCAGACTTTGATTTCTTGAAACCTGTAGTAAACAACCAGGAATATACTACTACAGAGCTGTCAATATTTTCCCCTTCCTTATCAGAAAAGAGATAATTACTTGGATGGGCTAGTTGTACATTTCTGCTTGCTCCAATTGGGTTACATCATCCCATTTATATTGTGATGATAGCAGATCAGGCCATTCATAGCTTTATTTATTTATTGCATTTATATCCCGCCTTTTTTTCCTCTTGCAAGGAACCCAAGGCAGCTTACATTCTCCTCCTCTCCATTTTATCCTCACAACAACAACAACCCTGTGAGATAGGTTGGGCTGAGAGTCTGTGACTGGCCCAAAGTCACCCAGTGAGCTTCCATGGCTGAGTGGGGACTAGAACCCGGATCTCCCAGCTCCCAGTCCAACACTCTCACCACTATTTTATCTGGGTTGGATCTAGATTTAAAATTGATCAATGATGCTGGTGAAAGTGGACTTCCCCACCCCCTCTTTCCCAAAGCAGCCCCCTGAAAATGCTACACAGAGAGTCAGAGAACCCTACTGAATAGGGTGAGCTTTGGTATGCGTGGCAGGGGGATACCCCAAAATGGGGTGGAGGGATCTTCCTTGAACAGAGCCCTTCCTTGAGTGGAAGGTCCCTTTCTCTCACAGAAGGCAGACCCTAGATCCAACCGTCTGTAGAGAGAATAGATGTGTGGCTAATTACACCAAGGAAAATACTTTTTGAAATTCCACAACATGCTATATTCAAGTATCAAAACTGGGTTTACATTTTAAAAAAAAATACCTGAAGAACACTTTTCCTCCAGGTTAATTTATAGTCATGCCCTTCTTTCTTCATATTGCAGCAGACACTTTAAACAAATGAATTCTGAGACCTGAGTATTTTGGATATAGTTAATTACCGATACCAATATTTTAACCTTAAAGTCTGTTTAAAAGGTATCCTATTCTCTGTGAAGTGCCAAAATATTATTTAATCAAACTGCTCATATTTGATAAAATTCAGTGAAGTTTTATTACATCTTCCATTGACAGGAAGAATGAATAAACTGGTCTGACAAAGCCTTACCCACAAAGGATTCCTTTACAAGATACAGGAATAGGAGAGGCCTGAGAGTTGTGTATTCTCATCCAGTGTGCTGTGCTTCTCACCTTCTGCCCTTCCTCCTCCCCCCCACCTGCTATGGCTGGAGGTCTCTGCCTCCACCCTGCAGGGAGTGGTGAAGGAAAAGACAGGAGGACTACACTAGTCCCGTGGCAGAGATAAGTGGATTTGCTTGTTATACTAAACTATCCTGAATCATGCAGGCTCAGCATGAATGGACCTCCTTTGTTTCTGCTCCCTGTTTGTGGCACATTATCATCTGGTTTATAAAGGTTAATCTCTAGGGAAGTATAATGGGAAGTTGTGTTTGTGGATGTGTAATCCTGCAGTGGACTGGGCTCCATGGTCTTCAGACATCTACTAGCCCTAAATAAAGAAGGAATGTTGCTAATGTACTTTAGCAAGGGCTGCCTATGTGACACCCTCGATAAACGTTGCAATTTTAAAAGTTCAGTTTTCAGTGACACTTTGCATTTCTTGAGTGCTCAAAATTGCCACTGACATTTCGTTTTGAAACCGAGATTCTGGATGATGTTGAATATATATACAAATGTAGCACAGCATGTGTACAATAATGTTTGACGACAACAGGTCTGTCTCAACAACTGGCCGCACTGCACCTTTAATTTGAATGAAGAACAGTCACCAGAAGAAGCCAGAGACACAGGTGCTAGTTTTGTAGTTTGATTTGGTTGTGAAATGTTATTTATAATCTGATGAATGTACTGGCTGTTTATTTAGACTCTTAAGTTGCCATAAAATTGAAATTTTACATTTCTTATTAGTGACATATCTTTCTATTTCTAGCAAAGAATGACATCATGCTGCAATACCATTAAGAAAAGGAAATTAAATTCACAGGAATATGTTTTAGAAGGGACACAAGAAGTCATAAAAGCAGGGAAAGTCTGAGTTAGCCTTGCAATAGCCTCTAAAACACCAAGCCTTGTGTCTCAGCAGGACTTGCTCCGCCTACTTCCATTTTCCATTGCCAATGGGAATAAACACGGGGGGGGGGGTTAATGAAAAGGAAGCTTTATAAAGAGTAAATCATATTAACAACAACCACAACAAAAATAGCCCCAATGGTTGTATGGTTTCATTTAATGACGTTTAATTAAGAAAGAAAACTTTCTTTGCATGTGAGATTTGCAAAATATACTCTTTCACTTGATGATGTGTGTGTGAACTGGATTTTTATGCTCCCCTATGGACCAATTAAAGTCCTATTGCATACAAAGGTGCCTGGTTGGGAACTTGCTGTATCGATCTTGTGGCTCAGGCTGTAGCTTTGCTACTGCGTGCAGAGAGGTAAATGGTCAGATAAGGACATAGGGTTTCCAGGAGAATTTGGGATTATTATTTTTATTTTTTGGCCATATATACTAATGCCATCGTTTGCATTATCTCCTAAGCACTTTGTGAGGCAATAAGCAAGGTTCTGAAAACATTTTCTTCAAGGTAGAAAAAGGTTTGAAAATGTTGCGTTAAGGACTTGTACACAGGGCGGCCCCTTACACATCACTGAAAAAGAGGGCATCCATTTGCATTACATTTGCATTGTTGTTGTTGTTCAGTCGTTCAGTCGTGTCCGACTCTTCGTGACCCCATGGACCATAGCACGCCAGGCCTTCCTGTCCTGCGCTCTCTCCCGGAGTGTGCTCAAGTTCATATTCATTGCATTGGTGATGCTATCTAGCCATCTCATCCTCTGTCGTCCCCTTCTCCTTTTGCCTTCAGTCTTTCCCAGCATCAGGGTCTTTTCCAGAGAGTTTTCTCTTCGCATTAGGTGGCCAAAATATTTGAGCTTCAGCTTCAGTATCTGTCCTTCCAATGAGCACTCAGGGTTGATTTCCTTTAGGATGGACTGATTTGACCTCCTTGCAGTCCAGGGGACTCGTAAGAGTCTTCTCCAGCACCACACTTCGAAAGCATCAATTCTTCGGTGCTCAGCCTTCCTTATAGTCCCGCTCTCACAGCCATACATTACTACTGGGAAAACCATAGCTTTGATTAGACGTACATTTGTCGGCAAGGTGATGTCTCTGCTTCTTACTATGCTGTCTAGGTTTGCCATAGCTTTCCTCCCAAGGAACAAGCGTCTTTTAATTTCATGGCTACAGTCACCGTCTGCGGTGATCTTGGAGCCCAAGAAAGTAAAATCTGTCACTGCTTCCATTTCTTCCCCTTCCATATGCCAGGAAGTGATGGGGCCAGATGCCATGATCTTAGTTTTTTTAATGTTGAGTTTCAAACCAGCTTTTGCACTCTCCTCTTTCACCCTCAACAAGAGGCTCTTGAGATCCTCTTCGCTTTCTGCCATTAGGGTGGTATCGTCTGCATATCGGAGATTGTTGATAATTCTCCCGGCAATCCTAATTCCGACCTGTGATTCATCCAACCCGGCATTTCTCATGATGTACTCTGCATATAAGTTAAATAAGCAGGGTGACAATATGCAGCCTTGTCGTACTCCTTTCCCAATTTTGAACCACTCGGTTGTTCCATGTCTGGTTCTTACTGTTGCTTCTTGACCCTCGTACAGGTTTCTCAGGAGACAGGTAAGGTGGTCTGGTACTCCCATCACCTTCAGAATTTGCCACAGTTTGTTGTGATCCATACAATCAAAGGCTTTAGCGTAGTCAGTGAAGCAGAAATAGACGTTTTTCTGGAATTCTCTTGCTTTCTCCATGATCCAGCGAACGTTGGCGATTTGATCTCTAGTTCCTCTGCCTCTTCGAAACCCAGCTTGTACTTCCGGTAGTTCTCGGTTCGCATACTGCTGAAGCCTAGCTTGTAGGATTTTGAGCATCACCTTGCTGGCATGTGAAATGAGCGCAATTGTGCGATAGTTTGAACACTCTTTGGCATTGCCCTTCTTTGGAATTGGAATGTAAACTGACCTTTTCCAGTCTTGTGGCCATTGTTGAGTGTTCCAAATTTGTTGGCATATTGAGTGCAGCACTTGAACAGCATCATCTTTTCGGATTTTAAATTGCTCAGCTGGAATACTGTCATCTCCGCTAGCTTTGTTGTTAGTAATGCTTCTGAAGGCCCACTTGACTTCACTCTCGAGGATGTCCAGCTCAAGTTCATTTAAGAAGGCCTTCTTGTCTCTCCTTGCTATTCTCTGGAACTCTGCATTCAGTTGGATATATCTTCCCCTTTCTCCCTTGCTTTTCGCTTCCCTTCTTTCTTCAGCTACTTGTAAAGCCTCATCAGACAACCACTCATCACACAAGAATCTAAGGGATTCTTGCCCACAGTAGTAGATATGATGGTCACCTGAATTAAATTCGCCCATGCCTGTCCATTTTAGTTCGCTGATTCCCAAGATGTCGATGTTCAATCTTGCCATCTCATGTTTGACCACCTCCAGCTTACCTTGATTCATTGATCTGACATTCCAGGTTCCTAAACAATATTGTTCTTTACAGCATCGGATTTTCTTTTCACCACCAGACGCATCCACAGCTGAGTGTCCTTTCGGCTTTGGTCCAGCCGCTTCACTCTTTCTGGCGCTACTTGGAAATTCCCTCTGCTCTTCCCCAGTAGTATATTGGACACCTTCCGACCTGAGGGGCTCATCTTCCGGCGTCATATCTTTTAGGCTTGTGATACGTTCCATGGGGTTTTCTTGGCAAGAATACTGGAGTGGGTTACCATTTCCTTCTCCAGTGGACCACATTTTGTCAGAACTCTCTGCCATGACCTGTCCGTCTTGGGTGGCCCTGCACGGCATAGCTTATGGCTTCACTGAGTTACGCAAGCCCCTTCGCCACAACAAGGCAGTGATCCATGAAGGGGTACATTTGCATATGTTACTATAAATATGTATAAATTAAAAATTAGAGATAATAACTATAATTGCAACTGAAATATATCTAATCATAGTGAGGAAGACTGATCAGGGAACCTGTGTCTGTGGTCCAGCTGCTTACTCTTAATGGGAAACTTAAAAGCCCTTCCTCTCCGTTCTCATGGTGCTTTGACTTTAAACCAGACTTGGTCTGGGCAGCTCATCAAACTGAGGACACTTTCGAATGGAGGACTGTCTTCCTGCTATGCTATTTGCTTTCCCCTTTATTTTCACCGTCATAGTCTACATAAATATTTACGTAGATTAAGACGGCAAAAATAAGGAACGCAAATGGCGGCGGCTGTAGCCACCGCCATTTGCGTACGCGGGTTTTTGTTTTTTGTTTTACCCAGAGCCCTCCGCGGCTGGAAATCCGGCTGCGGATGGCTCTGGCCTGGCCGGGCCTGGCTGGCTGCTCCGCGGAGCTGCTGCGGAGGATTACGGGGGGTAGGAACGGAGTGCCTCCCCCCCGGCAAGGATTCCAGGGGGAGGGACGGAACGCCTCCCCCCCACCATCAACATAATCCGTGAAAGGTAAGTGACTTTCGTACATCCCTAATCGTAAATTGTTACGTAGGCTAAAATGGTGAAAAAAAGGGAACGCAAATGGCGGCCGCCGTAGCCGCCGCCATTTGTGTCCACTGTTTCTTTTTTTTTTGCTTGCCGTGATAGGCTACGCAAGTATTTACATAGCCTATCACAGCCTCCGCAGGGACGCCAGTGGCGTCCCTGCATTAGCCGTGATAGGCTTCGTAATTATTTACGTAGCCTATCACGGCTATGATGAAGAAGCAAATGGCGGCCGCAGATGTGGCTGCCTTTTGCAAGTCAGCGTGGACGGCAGCAGGTAGGTGCTCCATTTCGCGCACCTTTTGTGGGGTGGGGGGGCGGGGACTTCGTTCCGCCATGGATTTCGGGGGGCCGAATGCACTGGCATTCGGCCTCACCGAGATCCGTGGCGGAATTCTCTGACATCCCTAGCTGTTAGCCACCATGTGGAAATTGTTTTTGGTTTTGTGTTGGCATGGCCCCTATATGGGGCCCAAGACATGGAGATTGTCTTTAGTTAATAACCAGACAGGTTAGGAAGAAGCACCTAGAAAAAAGGTATGTGATGAAGAGATATTATGCAAAAGTCATATCCTTTCCCTTATGGTAAGCTGTGTACCTGGCAGACATGTTGTCTTTGGCCCTTGGTCTTGCATGTGGGCTGGGAGGGATTAGTGCAGCTATATACAATTGTTGTGGGGTTTGCTGGTATCTGATGCATTAAAATGAGCGTGCTGGAGACCACTAAAAACCTCCATATGTCTGTGTCCTAATTCATGCATTGTATATTTAATGATGAAGATCTAAATTTGCCATTCTGAAAGGCCTAAAGCAGTAGTGGAGAACCTCAGGCCTGGGCAGCCATATCTGACCCTCCTGGGGTCCCAGTTTGGCCCTTCTGAGTTCCCCAGATGGGCCCACCCCCTACCCCTGGCCCTGGCCCTGGCCCTTTCCTCTGACCACAGATCGTTCCGTGCTTTCCTGGCTTTTATGCAGTTTTCTCCCATTCTAAACGGTTGAAATGCCACTCCTAAGGCTGAGTTACTGGCAGGAACAGCTTTATGCTAAAATAGGCTGGTATTTTGATCCTGCCCCTTTTACCTTTGGCCCCACCCACCAATGGAATACCGCCCTTGAGAGCTTCTCTGAAATCGGATTTGGCTCTTAGGCTGAAAGAGGTTCAATATCCCCGGCCTAAAGCCTTGTTTCTCTGTGTTAGCAGAGCAACTCACAATAGTGGTTGAAAATCTACTTCTAATCACCAAAAACAACAATTCTTGTGGCAGCTTCAAGACTAACAAATGCATTATGGCTGTGAACTGCAGCCCCCACCGCCATTCTATAGGGACTTTGATATTTTAAAGCAAGGTAGAATTAACCATCCCTCCCTGTAACTGGAGACCAATAGGCTGTTTTCAGCAGGGGAACAATGAGGCAATTGCTATGTGTCTCACACATACAAGGACCATATCAGCATTAACAGTGTGCTCTGAGAAGGAGGAAGGGTCGTGAATATCCAGACCTCAGGCCTCTCTTAAAAATGTCCTGGAGGCCAAGGATGGGATGGTAGAGTTATTTACATAACCCACATTTTGGCATTACACTTTACCAGTTCACAGGTGAATTATCAGGACTCCTTTCTTTGTTCAATGTCCTTTATTCTTGCCATACTTTATGGGATATTATTTCTAAAGGTAGATCTTACAAATCTGAAGTTAGCAAAAATAAAATCAATATATGAAGCACATTTTCAAAAAAATCAACAGCTATAGTTTTTCCCCAAACACCAATATATCTGATCAAAACCATAATTATTTATGCTATGGTTTCTTAAGTTCCGGATTTGCAAAATGTTATCCCTTGGGAAGAGTTAACCTTGAAACATATCACAGGGGTAGGAGTTGGGGAGAAGAGGCTTGCTGGCACTGCACTGCTAATCATATAGTCCCAAACTGTGCCTTGGTGTATACTACTGTGTACCTTTAAGGGCAGCTTTTGTGTGTTTTTTAACCAGCTAACACGGGGGGCTGTCAAATAAAGTAATGGGAAAAATGTCTGAGAAGCAGCAAAAAGTCAGAGGGAGAGAAATAAATAAATGAAACCACCAATGCATGGGAAACAAATAATCTAACTTTTGTCTTGGGGTCTGAGGTATCTCCAAAATGCTTCCATGTAGTGTGTTTATTTTCCCTCAGATGATAATGTTAAAATGTGTCTAATTCAATTATTCCCCACAGCATCTGAATGAGTTTCCCAAGACTAGCCCAAGCTATGAGTTTCATATGATATTTGAACAGATTCTTTTAATTGCTGATATTAAGTGTCGATCATCCTGCTGTAAGTTGGCAGCGTGGCTGGAGATACAAATTCCTCTCTCCTGTATTTCAGGCTGTCATTCAATTAACAATCAAAGCTTTATTGATACAGCAGGAGCTCATTATGTTGAATACTGGGAAAATAAAAAGACAATCCTTTTAATTCTGATTTCAAAATGAAAAAACAAAATCCAAGAATGTGTTTTTCTCTGCATAATTATGAGAATGATCAACACATTTAGTTTACAATAAACATAAATAATATGCTTTTTCTAAAGCATATTAAAGTATAATAGGTTAAAATATAAGATGCAGCTTTGCAAACATGAAAATAATTCAATCCCCAGTTCTGATTTCTACTGATGTCTAAATTTTTCTTGTATTAAATGAGTTGGATATTATGAGTTACAACTTGAAACATGCTGCATAAAGAGCTTCCAAGGCATACTCTGTTCAAGTCTAATCTGAAAGAAAGTTCTTCCTCAAGGGTGTAAGTAGTAATTCATAAAATGGAAAGAATAATAAATATTGTGCCTTAACTCATACACCAGCATAGAAAGACAGATTTTGTACACCTGGGTGTAATTTTAGTTAATTCACACAAGAGACAGGTTGAAAGTTTACTGTTTAGATAGGAGAAAATGGCTTAAATCTCATATTTGCAAAAATGATTACATTACCTTAAATGAAAACGCTATTCTATTAGGTACTTCAATAAGCATTGCATTTAGAAAAGTATTTTAATAAAAAAAGTTGTCTGAAGTTCCACACAACTTAAAATACATAAGTGAGGGAAAAGTACTTACTTTGATTTAGATGTCTTTTGGAGGTGTAATTATTGGCTTTTTACTCACCTATGTAAAACAATGTACTTTGGTAAATGGATTTCTGGCCACTTTAATCCATTTTTTTTCTTTCTCTCTCTCTCTCTCTCTCTCTCCTTTAAACATAAAAAGTAAGCACAGTCAATCAAAGAATTTTAAGGTTTATTTCCTCTTTAGAAATGATTGATAGCCTTTTAGATTTACAAGCTGACAAGTTAAAGGGTGCTATTGGTATAATTATGTACTATATTCACAGTCTTTCAATTTAAATGTCCTTTTAAAACCATGAGATTATCATACCTGTATTTTGAAAAGTAGGCCAGTCAGTTTGGGTTGGTACACAAATTGCTTCCATTAGCCTTGGGACCTATTTGAATTTAATACAGTTTTTTAAAGTCGGTAGTACTTTCAATGTACTTCTGAAATTTAGGGTAATGGGAATGCATTTTAACTACGGTATGTGCTAACTTTGTTTTAATGTATGGATGGATGTCAGGAACACAAATACCTACTGTTACTCAGTCTAAAAGTTTTTAACATTCTTATTGATATTTTTTCCATCTATGGGGAAAAAAAACCATTTTATAGTAGGACATTGGGGAATGAAGGAACACATTTTCTGTATGGTGGAGGAGGTTGCATTCAATCCATCTCTCATTAAAAACAATGGCAAAAACTTCCAAGAGTTTATAAATGAATTCATTTATTCACCTACAGTCAGGGCCAGAAATATTTGTAACAAGGATAACTGTTTTGGCACTTGGCCTCTGTTCACCACCACACTGAAGTTGAAAGGAAACACACCCAGATGGGACCGAAGTCAGGACTTTCAGCTGTAATTCAAGGGGCTTGACTAAAGTGGGGCACTAACCATTCAGGAAGGACAGCCAGTGGCATACACACACACACACACATCGTTGGTTGCTCATAAGTAATGGAACAAACCAACATCATTTCAAACTTAAGGATCGCCTTTAATACCTGGATGAAAATCTTTTGCAGTCAATGACTGCCTGAAGTCTGGAACTCATGGACATGACCAAATGCTGAGTTTCCTCCCTCGAGATGCTTTGCCAGGCCTTTACTGCAGCTGCCTTCAGCTGCTGCTTGTTTGTGGGTCTTTCTGCCTTCAGTCTTGTCTTCAGTAAGTGAAAACCATGCTCTATTGGGTGGAGATCAGGTGACTGACTTGGCCATTGAAGAACATCCCACTTCTTTGCCTTCAGAAACTCTTGGGTAGCTTTTGCTGTATGTTTTGGGTCATTATCCATCTGCAATATGAAGCAGCGTCCTATCAGTTTGGCAGCATTCAGCTGAATCTGAGCAGAAAGTATAGCCCTATACACTTCAGAATTCATCCTGCTGCTTTTATCAGCAGTCACGTCATCAATAAACACCAGTGACCCAGTTCCATAGGCAGCCATACATGCCCATGCCATAACACTGCCTCCACCATGTTTGACATATGATGTGGATCATGAGCTGTTCCTTTTAGGGATGGCAGAGAATTCCACCACAGATCATGGTGAGGCCGAATGCCAGTGCATTCGGCCCCCCGAACTCCGTGGCAGAACAGCCTGCCCCCGCCCAGCCGGGACGAGACTCACCTGGGGCAGATCTTCTGGGCGGCGGCCAGTCTTCCGACTGGCTGCCGCCACCGCCACCATTTCCATTCTTGTAAAAGAAAAAAAAAAGAAAGACGTGATAGGCTACGTAAAGATTTACGTAGCCTATCATGACTAGGTTAAAAAAAACAACAACGACGTGATAGGCTACGTAAATCTTTATGTAGCCTATCATGGCTGGGTGGGTTAAAAAAACAAACAAACTGCGTACGCAAATGGCGGCGGCTACGGCCGCCTCCATTTGCATTCCTTATTTTTGCCCTCTTAATCTACGTATTTACATAGGCTAAAACGGGGAATCAAAAAGGGACACAAATACCGCCCGCTACGCTATTTGCATTCCCCTTGAATTTCGCCGTCATAGTCTACGTAAATATTTACGTAGATTAAGAGGGCAAAAATAAGGAACGCAAATGGCGGCGGCCGTAGCCGCCGCCATTTGCGTACGCAGTTTGTGTGTTTTTTACCCAGAGCCCTCCGCGGCCGGAAATCCGGCTGCGGACGGCTCTGGCCTGGCTGGGCCTGGCTGGCTGCTCTGCAGAGCTGCCGCGGAGCACAGCCAGCCTCGGAGGATTCCGGGGGAGGGGAGGAACAGAGCGCCTCCCCCCCGGTGAGGATTCCGGGGGGAGGGACGGAACGCCCCCCCCATCAACATAATCCACGAACAGGTAAGTGACTTTCGTACATCCCTAGTTCCTTTCCTTCTCCATACTTTTCTCTTCCCATCATTCTGGTACAAGTTAATCTTGGTTTCATCACTCCAAAGACTCTTATTCCAGAACTGGGCAGGCTTTTTTAGGTGTTTGGTGGCAAAAGCTAAGCTGGCCTTTTGGTTCTTGAGCGTTACCAGCGGTTTGTGCCTTGTTGTGAAGCCTCTATATTTACAGTCATAAAGCCATCTCTTGACTGTAGATGTTGACAATGACATGCTTACCTCCGCAAGAACGTTCTTGATCTGGCTAGATGTTGTGAAAGGGCTCCTCTTCACCATGAGCAGAATTCTGTGGTCATCCACTTTAGTTGTCGTCCGTGGTCTTCCAGGCCTTTTGCTGATGCTGAGCTTGCCAGTTAATTCCTTCTTTTTCAGGATGTTCCAAACTGTTGTATTGGCCTCTCCCACTGTTTTTGCTATCTCTCTGTTGGGTTTATTTTGTTTCCTCGGCCTAATGATGGCCTCCTTCATTCGCATGGACACCTCTTTGGACCTCATGTTGGGAGTTCCAGTGAACAGCTACCAAATGCAAATGTAACACTCAGAACTACCTCCAGGCCTTTTATCTGCTTGATTGGTCATGGTACCCAGGAAACAGGCCACAAGTGGCCATGCAGCTGCTTGTCATCCAGTCATTCCATTACTTATGAGCCACCAACGATGGGTGTGTGTGTATGCCACTGGCTGTCCTTCCTGAATGGTTAGTGCCCCACTTTTGCCAAACCCCTTGAATTACAGCTGAAAGTCCTGACTTCGCTCCCATCTGGGTGTGTTTCCTTTCAACTTCAATGTGGTGGTATACAGAGGCCAACTGCCAAAACAGTTACCCTTGTTCCAATATTTCTGGCCCTGACTGTATTTCAAGTAATGAGTTAATCCAGACTTCACCAGAGTAATTGTGATAGGGATCCCATTTATTTTACATGTGACTTGAACAATAGCAGGGCTGGTGCTCAGATTGGTATATTTGTCTGATTGCTTATAAAGACACATGTTTAATATAGATTGCAAATTTCTAGTTTAAATGTAAAACATCGAAGCACCAGATGGAAAAGGTCCAAAGGATAAACTCTGCTCTGGACTGCAGTTTATCATATTTTTAAATTACACAGAAAGATAGCGATGGAAGACAGGAAAATGGTAACCTCTGTGGATTGTGCCACTTGAAGCAGTCTGCTTTACATTGTTTTATGACAAAGCTGGTTCTGAATTATTATTGAGGATTACCATGCCCAAAAATGCAGCTGAGCAATCATAGAAGACGTACCAACCTTGGTGAAATAAAAAATGCAAAAGTATTCAGGATCCCATCATCCTTCATTTTTTCAATATTACCTTTATTATTAGATGGGATAAGAAAAGAACTTGGTTCTTTTGCAGACATCTACATAATATTTCCCAGTAGTCTTCAGGTTACAGCACGTAGGGGCATGCCACATACTAAATACTTAGAGTTACAGGCTGCAGGGTGATTTAATAATCTTTTTAGAACTTTTAGGGAACAATCCTATGCATGTTAAGACAGAAACAAAAGTCCTACAACTCCCAGCATCCTCCACCCAGCATGGCTTGCTGGGACATGCCATGAGTTGTAGGACTTTTTTCTGTCTAAACATGCATAGAGTTGCACCCTTAATGTACAAAATAGCGTCATAGACAGTCACTATGTTGTTCATCCTATCATCATTGTGATTTAAGTATTTTCCTATTTTTGTGATGGGAAAGTGAAGCTGAAAGACAGTGGCTTGCTCAGTGAGTCTATGTTTTGAGGCAGTGTGTATTCTCAAGATTTGCAGCACTCTATACTTGGACACAGCTTGTCAATTTTAGAGTGCAATTGTATGCATGTTTAGACAGAAAAAAGTCCTACAACTGCCAGCATACCCCAGACAGGCAGTTGTAGGACTTTTTTCTGTCTAAACATGCATAGGATTGCGCCCTTAGTTTCTAGCATCTTATGAAATGTGACGGACATTGGGCTGATGTGGGACATCATGATAACATGGTTGTATTTTCTAGGCTTCTCTGAATTCAAATCACAGTGCTATAACTTAAAGGGAGGCCTTCAGCGGAAAACCCTTTCTCTTCCCATTATACATGCCTAAGGGCTGTTTTCTTTTTTTCACTTTGGTTTTCTGGGCTCTATGAGCTGCAGTTTTAGTTGATTTTAGAATGCTTTTATGACATTGGTATCTCCTGGTGGTTGTTAATGAGTTTTATAGATTAGGTTTTATTGTATGTGTATTTTAGAATTGTGAGCCTTCAAAAAGGCAGGATATAAGCTTTTAAAATAAACAAACAAATAAATTAAACAAATAAAAGAAAGTTAAGCAGGTCATTTTTAGCTTCAGATCACCCTCTATAAATATGACTAACTACATACACCCTGATTACACCACTGATTGTTATTGGTACTTTTAACTTTTTGGCAAACTGTGATTGCCATTTGGCAAGGATATTCAACTAGTGGAAATCTACACAATAGCAATTAGCAACTGGCTACGTGTGGTCTTTTTTGAGCCTCCTTCTGGTTCTTCATATGGTTTTATTTCTTGTGAGTTTTGCATCAACCACTGGTGACTTCAGTTGGGGCAGAATCATTTTCTCCATTTCCCTTCTTTAAAGCACATCAGGTACTTCACAAGGAAAATATACATGACTCTGTTTATAAGTGGGATCAAATGCATAATAGAATCTGGAAGGGTGAGAGGCTCTTTGTTTTTGTCTTTCTCCACAATCAAAAAGGATTCCTTCTAACGACATGACAATGGAAAACTTTAAAAGCAGGGTGCAAAGTGTTTACCAAATGAATTTCATCAAACCTTCCAGGATTATAATTGTTTCTTACTTAAAAGCTCTTTATAAGGACCAAAACTTGCTGCCACCTTGTCACAGATACTCAATGAAAGCCTCACATCTAACCTCAAACAGTGTTTGAACCACAGCTTCACAGTCACTGCTGATTTAAGTGGAAAAGAGCAAGGGGAGAGTTTGCTGTGATAGTTTCCAGATATTCAAAAGCATTGCCATTTAATACACTTTCCAAAGGAGCACCTTGCCTTACTGCTTATTGTATAATTGTTATGTTTGTTGTTTCAGCTCTGAATGAACCCACCATTGACTATGGTTTCCAAAGGTTACAGAAAGTCATCCCAAGGCACCCCGGTGACCCCGAGCGCTTGCCAAAGGTCAGCAAAAAGTGGTGTGCGTGTGTGTATTTTTAAATGACTACGGCTGTAGCAGCATTGTTTTGTTTCAAAAAGAGACTTCAGCACTGTCCAGACAGCAGCCATTATTGGCATGATGCATGGAGAGGAGAAGTGCGGTCATGCCTGCTGCCCCGTTCCCAGTGTCCATACATTGTACACTTGCTCTGCACAGAGTCTACACATATACAGGCTATATATGTATGTGTGATCTGCGTGCTACATTTTTAGCAGGGCAAATATTGAGCCAACAGAGCCTAGATGCTTCCTTGTGCATAGGTTTTGTGCAGACAACCTGATCAATGCATGGAAGGTAAGGTTTAGAGTCAGTGGGTACAATCTTACTTCCCCTCAATGCATTGATTCTACATTGATACATTGTCTGAGCAATCCTTTTGTCTGTATGTATTCTTATACGGAAGTGAAGCAGTACAAGTATAACCCAGTTCAAATGACCCAGATTATGGAATACATTGCTCCATGAGGTTCACCTGGCCCCTTCCCTTGCTGTTTTCCACCAATTGATTAAAACTTTCCCAGTTTGGGCAAGCATTTGTCTTGCTAGGCACATGAAGCTTTACAAGGTGAACGCTGTTTAGGGCTTTTATCTGCTGAGCCTTTTCCAATTAGTTTTGTTTTTATATTATTTTATTATGGGATTGTGATATAAATTTTAATAAATTGTAAATCCTGCTCTGAGGATTGTGAATGCATAAGAAGAGTAAGTATTCTTCGTAAGTATAAGTAAATATGTAATCTGGGGGTAAGGTATGTGGGCTTGCATCACTGTCCCTCCTTTTGACTTCCACATGTTCATTAGCTCTTCTATTCAGAGTCTAGATGTGTACAAGCTATATGCATAATCTGTACCCTGCAAAAATACAGAGTACTGATCATGCAGAAAAAACCTGTAGTTGTTGGACATGTACTGTTAAGGGAATGGGCCTACTGAGCCTTAGGTGTGCGCCTCCTCCCTTCTCCTGCAGTGTCCTCACAAGTAGGAAATTGGAAGTTTTCACTTCCATTTTTTATTAACTACAGTTTAGTATTACAATCCTAAACTGTGATTAATCTTAACAATGGTTTGTTAAAACAAGCCGGCTTCATAACCCAAGGTTTGGAGTTGGCTTTTTTCCAGTAAACCATAGTTAAGATTAGCCACAGGTTGTCCAGATTCAGATGTAACAACAAGCAGCACTTAATCAAAAATGGAAGTGAAAGTTTCCGATCTCCTCACAGCCACACTGGAGGAAGAGAATGTAGGAATGTAGCACAAGTCAAAATTTGCTGTGGCTCATTTATTGTTACATCCAAAGGCAGCCATTGTGTGCACCACATTTACATGCATAGGTTGGGGGAGTGGGGACAGCAGATAAGGTTCCGCTTCCCCTTGATGCATTCCTTATCCCCAGATGACTTGTCATTGTACTGCTTAGGGATGCTGTTTATATAATATGTCTTCTAGACTAGGTACTACTCAGAAGTGCTATCCAAGAGGTTCAGGAAATATATCTTCATTGCATCCCTTGAAAGACAAATCTCCTGCACCCAAACTAAATCTTGCCAATTTAATATAGAGCATATACACATATAAAAGAGTCCAGTAACCTATTAAAATACTCTGATTTGAGAGTCTTTTCACCTATATGTTGCAAATGCCAAAGGACTTCTAATAAGCCGTTTGTTCCCCCACTGCTGCAACTTTTGCTTTGGTAGTATGACTTTGCCAACAGCTAGAATAGTCACAAGATTCATGCCCAGGCAGCTTCACAGTACTATTTGTGTATTTTAGTTTACTTAGCTTCTAAGCCCTTTTCACCATGACATTTTATCTGCATGTCTATGCAAGGGTATTTGGGGTGGGGGGACAGAAACAGCACACGTATTATAATGAATGACAATTGTACATGTCATTTTTTCCATATGTACACATTGAGAAGTTGCTGCTAATTGGCATTTAGGCCATGATTATACATGAGCATTTTAGTTAGGCTAAGTGAGGTGGCAAAAATGTTGGAAGTCAAATAATCCCCTAAAGACCTCAGTGGGAAAGGTATAAAGATGTCTCCAACTCCAGTGTGGATGCTCAGAAAGGATCCCGGGTTGCTTATCCTGTGATTTTAGGACTGCTGACAAACAAATAAACCATTAATGTAAAAAAACAACAACCAACCCATCCAGTTTTAGGGCTGCTTCTTATGTTACACAGAACCAGAAAGTTCAGAAGCACAAACCATCACTCTTGTTTCTGAATACTCGTGTCTACTATAACATCTGGAGCATCTGCCTCAACTGAGATTTCACAATCTCAGATACACACATCTTGCCATGGATGACATCTCTGTGCTTGTGCTTTGGATTTCTATTAGACACAGGAATTTAGAAGTAAGCATGATGTATGCTTCTGAAAACTCTACTTCTATGCAATGTCTGAATCAGCAATCATTTTCAAGGTATCTATGGGCAGTATCCAATCAGGCCCTTCTGTGCCCATGATCCAGCCCTGCCAGTTCTGGTTCATGCATGGCCAACCTCAGTCCGCAAGCAGCCCCTGCCACTTGCATGATGTGATATAGCACTTCTGGGGGCAAGCCCTGATATGAGTGGAGATGCTTGTTTCTAGAAGGGGCAGGGCTCCAGCGACCTCCCCCTCCCAGAAATGAGCATTTCCATTCATTTCAGGGCTTGCACCTGGAAGCTTCACGCAAGTGGTAGGGGCCACTTGTGGACCGGGACCAGCAGGGCTGGCCGCTTGCAGACCAGAACTGGTAGGGCCAGCCACATGTGGAAGGGCCTGATTGGATACTGCCCCTAGTTCCCCTAGTTTTTCTCTTTTCCTGTCTCTATCCTGAAGGCAACAAGAAGTCATTGCAGGTGTAAATAACTGGTACCACCTGTTGAATCCAGGAAGTCTGAAGAATTTTCAATTTTTTATATAATAAATGCTATTGCTTAGACAGTGGTGTGGAACCTGAGGCCCTCCAGATATTGTTGGACTCCACAGTTCCAACCAGTATTGTGAATGGTAAGGGATGGTGGGAGTTGTAGTACAAGAGGACCACAGGTTCCACACTGCTGGCCTAGAATAATATATAGATATAGATATAGATACAGATATAGTGATAGGATCCCATGGGGAAACACTATGTTGTGTGTAGTCAGCTGCCAAAGTGACCATGGCATTTGATTACACAGAACATCCTTCATACCTGGGATTTGGATTATGAGAATACCAGTATGAATGCAAAACTGGTTCAGCAGAAAGATGCTTGCAAATACTAAAATATCATTAAGCATGGAAATGAGAAAGTCCTATCACTGTACCATAGCACTGAGAGCATTGGATGTAACTGTTGTATATCATGCTTATGATGCCTCAGTACAATATTTTATTATGGATAAATAAATTGAAAAAAAATGATTTTTACAGCATTTTTCTTGTTGCCCTGACCTGGTTATTATTGACAATGACAATAACCTGGTTATTGATCCATTTTTTTTAATGAATCCACGAACTAGTGAACATGCACTTCTGTTGCATCTCTGCAATGAACACACATTAAGAATTTGAAGTTGGGTCTGAAGCTCAAGACTCATTAATTGAATGCAGCACAGGTGGGCACCTGCCAACTTCTGCATTTTTGACACTAATGGCTGAATTCCTATCATTTGTTGGCTCCAGAATAATAACAGATGTTGTGGGTATGCATTCTAGGAGAAAACCTAGTTTGTTAAGTTGGATAGTCCTTCGATATGGTTTTGGCTACTTCACGATGGCAAAATAGTTTAGAGAGTAGTTAATTTCTAAAATATTCTAAAAGTCTTTATCTTTTAGATTGTACCAATTAAAATAAAGGACTCTCATTAGGATGCTTTCTAGAACATGCAGTTTGGCCATATGCCATAAATTCTTAATGTTTGGTGGCCTGAGGGAAAAAGAAGAATTGTGTGAGGTATCTTACTCCAAAGTGAAATATTAAGCGAGTCGGGGCGAGGAGATACAGAATTATCTTTTCTGTTACAACATTGATGCTAACAGACCATTACTAAATTCTGTAAGGATGGGTCTTATTTCTTTTGCAAGGAATCCAGGGCAGCTTACATGGTCCTCCTGTTTTCCATTTTATTCTCACAGCAGCCCTGTGAGGTAGGTTAAGCTGAGAGTCAGTGACTGCCCCAAAGTCACCCAGTGAGCTTCATGGTGGGGACTAGAACCAGGGTCACAGCCCAACATTCTAACCACTGCAGTACACTGGCTCTCACCAGTGGTCTTAGGACCAGTCAAGACAAAACACAATTCACGCAAATAGCGAATTGCTTTTAAAAAGTAAATAGGTTTTTAAAAAGCCTGTCACTCAGTTGCTAATTGAGTGAATGGCATTTCGTCTAGTTTGGCCCTTGAATGTACTTGCTTACTTTCCTGTTTTCCATATGACCTTAGAAACATATTCCTCAGTCAAATAGGTCATCAGGTAATACTTCTCAGTATACCTTTCATAGTGATTTAAATGATAAATACATACTCAAACAATTTGATGATTCACAAATTGGTAAAACAGTGGGATTAAATCCTTAAATCTCAATTAAATTTCATAAAGTGAGCTTAAATTTCATGCGGTGGCTGCAGTTGTCACCACTCTGAGCCTGGGTAGTCAGAAGTGGCCAGTTTATTAGCGCACGAAGTCCAAAATCAGGGATAACTGTGAAACAGTGCCATTCTGACAGCTGCAGGTTAGAGCCATTTTCACATTGCTGGCAAAGAACTCTTTTCTTTTTCAAGGTCAGCAGATATATGTATACATTCCAGTGCATTTTCTAAGTGGGTCAGTGTTTACTCAGCAAATGATTAGAGCAGATGGTGTAATTTAGAATCTGTGGCAAAACTTTAATATATGAAGGAGAGCAAGAACAACATGGATCCCTTTGCCATATTTTCTGTGCCTTTACAATGTTTCCCTAAAGGCAAAAAACCTAGGGCCAATTGATGTATTTTGTTAGTCTTGTAAACGCCACCAGAAATTATTCTTGGAGTTGGTGCTCCATGCCATCAGATTTAATACTGGCTTAGTGCTTATCAGAAAGTTTAGCTTTGCCTCAGCACAATCTCCACGCCAGCACCAACCAGCCATCTACAAGAACACGGAAACTTTCCATAGGATGAAGCTGAATCTTATGGGTGGGGCCGGAACTCAGTGGCCGAGCACCTGCTTTGCATTCAGAAGGCCCAGGTTTGATCCCTGGCATCTTCAGGCAGGGCTGGAAAAATTCCTGCCTGAAACCCTGGAGAGCTGCTGCGAGTCAATGCTGAAAATACTGGGTTAGATGGACCAAGGGTCTGACTCAGTATAAGGCAGCTTCTTCTGTTCTTCATGGCCAGCTCTGTGAGCACCAGCTTATTAAGATGCTTTTCAGTGGGTAGTACAACGTTTGAATCAGTCTGTAGGGTTAGACCACATGTGAATCAAGTCTCCCACACTGGAGGCGTTCCAGACGAGGCTGGGCAGCCATCTGCCAGGGATGCTCTGACCTGGATTCCTGCATTGAGCAGGGGGCTGGACTCGATGGCCTTGTAGGCCCCTCCCAACCCTTCTGTTCTATTCTATTCTATTCTATTCTATTCTATTCTATTCTATTCTAGATTCTATGAGTCAAATGTTGGAAGCTGCCTTATATTGAGTCAGACCATTGGTTCATTTAGTTCAGTATAGTCTACACTGACAGGCAGCAGTTCTCCAGAACGTCAGACAAGGGTCTTTCCAGTTCTACCTGGAGATGCCAGGGATTGAATCTGGGACCTCTTGCTTGCAAAGCATGTGTTCTACCACTGCGCTGTGGCCCTTCCCCTTGATGGAACTGACTACTCATTTGAGTGCACTGATTTTTAATGTCTTATATTTACACATACATACAATAAAATGATGAAGCAAATGGAAAGATGCTAATCCTATAAACAAGTGCTCTTCTAGGAGCAATAATACTTTTGAAAAAAAAAAAATACGCCACAGGTTTGAAGAAAGCAACAAAGGCTGCATTTGTGTATTTTGCTCCATGGAGCTGAAAATATCTAGTAAATTGATCCTTTGGGAGTAATAAATACACATTACTTTATCTTGTACTTCATGTCTTATACCCCTGAGCCTTGATAGAACAACACCACTTAATAGACTTAAAAAAAGAGTAATTACAGTCATTGGTTGTGTGATTTTTCAGCCCTTCCAGCCCTGCCTGACCTTCTAATTTAGCTCACCGTGTCTAACTAATGCATTTATATTCATCTTTTATGAAGCATGTATAGTAAAAAATTGACTTTGCAGCCTTTAGCATGCTGTCTTACCAGGTTGAAGATCTGGTTAGTCCTACAGTCTGTACAGTGGTGTGTATGTGTGTGTGTGACAAATGCTTTTTTGTGATTCCAATCAGTTATTTCTTTTTATCCTTTGGAAAAATATAAATAGCATTTATTCTGTTTTTCCACCAACCTTTTGAAATGCTGTTATACTTTCTAGTATTATTTACAGCCAAACATGCATGCAAAAAGATGCAAGCATTTCTAAAATGATTACCACTAATGTTTCTACTTGTCAGGAATGCCTACATTTCCCTGCACTTTGTCTTATAACTTAGCACTGTTGCCTTTTAAGAACTACTGTTATTTAAGATCATCCTGGGCTGATTTGTAAACACGGCTGACAGTTTATGATAAATGATGTTGCAAAATGTTCAATATGCTTCTTTGTCACATCTGTACATGTACACATTAAAAAGTGGATTAAGGGAAGACTGGAGGAATCCCCCTACTGAAAGAACCCTTGAGCTGGAGAGCACACAGACAAATCTCTCTCCTGTGTTTTCCCATAACTTCCTACCCAGTTCACTCATCCAGTGGAGCACAATTGTTCTCTGTGCATTTCTTTTCTCACCATATGGTATCCTCATTACCATACACTAAGGGTCCATATGGGGAACTTGTGAAGTGAACTGTATTCATTTTAACTGCCAGATGAGCAGCCTTTTGCTTTGCAAGCTTAGCTTAAGTCATCTGCTGCCTTTATGTTGTTATGGCAACACAGTACCAATAAAAAATTCTAATCTACTGTAAGTATCTCGGATCACAGTATTTTAAATGCTTGCTGTAACTGTCCTCTAAAGTGAGGATGCTTGTTCTTTTAGTATGACAAAGGGTTATTGCCAGCTCCAGCAGGTGGCAGTAAAGAAATTATCCTTCTTTTCCCTTTCAGAAGTCATATAACTACAAAGCAGCATTATATTACAAACACATTTGTTGACTGCTCCTCTGAATTTTGTTAGAAGGTAAGCTTTTCTGCACAAGACATAGAACAATGCTGGCAGAAAACCTTCTGCTGAAACTGGGCTTTGAAGTAGACCTCATTGGAATTCTGTCGCTTCAGTAAACAACAAATCTGGTGGCCTGTGTGTGTGTGTTTTCCCCTCCCCTCTGTTCTGAATTACTCATTCGAACACTAGGCTAATTAAGAGTACCTTAAAGTAATGGAAGTAGGCAGCAACATCCTTAAATATAAATCATTTTCACCTCCACAGGCCACATGATATGTTGCATCCCTGTCTCTCCGCCTATATTGAAAGTGAATGTTTGTAGTCTCACTTCATCAGTTCACATTAGCCTCATGCTGAATATTTAAACACAGAACAATTTGAACACACCACGAAGAAATGCACTTTCCGTTGGAACTGCAAAGGCTCATCCAATAATAATTTAGTAAATCAGCCATTTAGTGGCTCACTTGTACTCTGCATTGTGCCAAATGCTATTCCGTGCAACTGTGAGCTGGCTGGAATTGAAATTCAGACTCCAGTCACGTGGTGGCACTCTGTTGCTCACTGGAGAAATGACACAGAAAATCTCCCTCCTAACAGAGTATTCTTGCTTAGTGATTTATCATAAATGAAGCAGAGTGACAAATACAAGCAGGAGACACTGCAGGCTGCACAATCTATTCTAATTATACTAATATTGTTTTAGAATTTTTACGTGTGTGCAATGAGCAATTTAGATACTGCATTTATAGTCTTTAGTCCTCTGCAGATATCAATAAGGAGCTCTAGCTGAGCAGCAGCATGAAAGAGTAAATGGAATCTCAATGCAAAATCCTTATAGTGTAATACTTTTATTACACCAACTCAGATTACTAAAAAAAAAAGTATGAGCTTTCAAGACCTCCAGATCTTGCACAGTTTTTGGTGATCTCTGGGTTGGCCTAATAAATATTATACTATATGGATTTTTTTTTCTTATGGCCAATATGATTGCCTTCAGGGGTTTTGGTCAGTTTTTTTTTAAATAGCTCAATGCAAAAGACACTTTGGGTTGGTACGCAGTTGGATAGTCTTGGAAAAATTGTTTGAGAGGCTGGATGCTGCTAGGAGCATCGAACATTGTTGGCTCTTCAACCATTCTTGAACAGTGAAGTGCAGTGCACTGCTCTGCCTGTCTCATTATGAATAAAATAAATGATTGTTTGAGTGTCTTACATGCACATTTATTTTATTTATTTACATTTTTAGACTCTTCTACAAAAAGGAGCAACATTTATCAATGATTGCTTTAATCTCTTGCTCTTTAAGATGTGTGGTTTAAAAGATTTATTAGAGATACAGATACTTTGATATGTGAGCTATGAATAAAATTAAGGTTAAAATAAGAGGTTAGAATTGAATTTCTCATAACGGAAAGCAGTGATCAGAAAACATTACACTAGGGATCAGAAGAATCTTAAGAGAAACCAGTTGTTCAATCACTTTAGACTATAATGTGTGTTCTATGTTTTTAACGGTTGGCTTTCACAGCTCTGCATTGGTATGGAAGAATAGCTTTTTCCTATATTGATTGAGACTACAATCCTGTATCCACTTACCTGGGAGTAAGCCTCATTGAAATCAGTGTGGCTTACTTCTGAGTAGACACATATAGGATTGTGATGTTAGTTTTAAAATATTCTGACTTGTGGTGTATTCATTCCCCCTTCTGTTAGGTTCATGTAAATGTACTGAAAGAAAAAACCCTGAGATGGTTCTTTTAAAATTAAAAATAATTTTAAATTTAAATTCCCGACCATCTGCCCCCCACATGCCCTGGTCTCCTCTCGTCTAGACTACTGTAATGTGCTCTGTGTGGGGTTACCCTTGAAGACGGTTTGGAAGCTGCAGCTGGTACAGAACACAGCAGCTCGCCTGATGGAAGACAACCGCTGGCGAGATCACATCACTCCAGTGCTGAAGGAGTTTGCACTGGTTACCAGTTGTTTTCCGGGCCAAATTCAAGGTGTTGGTTTTGACCTTTAAAACCCTATATGGTTCTGGCCCAGCCTATCTTAAGGAGCGCCTCCAGCAACACCAGACAGGTGTTAACAGCCTTGGACGGCCTTCTCTCTGTCCCATCAGCCAGGACAGCTAGACTGGTGAGGACGAGGGAGAGGGTCTTCTCTGTGGTGGCTCCCACTCTGTGGAACTCCCTCCTTAGGGAACTCTGCCATGCCCCCTCTTTAATGAGTTTCCGCCACACATTAAAAACGTGGTTGTTCAGGCAGGCTTTTGGGGTGTGTTAGGGTATTTTTAGAAATATGATGTTTTTAATGTAGAATTTTATTGTTTTAAACTGTTTCTATTATTGTACATTGCCCAGAGTGGCTGGGTGACCAGCCAGATGGGCGATTAATAAATTAAATAAATAAATACTACTTAAATCCACATACTCTTGGAAATGCATAAGAAGAACCATGATGGATCGGACCAAGGGCCCATCCAATCCAGTATGCTGTTCACACAGTGGTCAACCCACTGCCCACAGAAAACCCATCAGCTGGATATAAGTGCAACACCACCCCCCAGCCCATGTTCCTCAGCAACTGCTGTACATAGGCATACTGCCTCTGATACTGGAGGTAAAATATAGCCCTCAGGACTAGTAGCCATCGATAGCCTTATCCTCCATGAATTTGTCCAATCCCCTTTTAAAGCCATCCAAATTGGTGGCCATCACTACATCTTGTGGAAGTGAATTGCATAGTTTAACTGCGCGTTGTGTAAAGAAGTGCTTCTTTTATCTGTCCTCAGTCTTCCACCAATCAGTTTCATGGAATGACCCTGGGTTCTAGTATTATGACAGAGGGAAAAAATGTCTCCCCATCCACTTTCTCCAGACCATGCATAATTTTGTATACCTCTATCATGTCCTCCCTTACCCTTTTTCTAAGCTAAACAATCCAGGCTGTTGTAAACTTTCCTCAAAGGGGAGTTGCTCCAGCCCCTTGATCACTTTAGTTGCCCTTTTCTGCACTTTTTCCAGTTCTACAATATCCTTTTTTAGGTGCGGTCACCAGAATTGTACTTCGTATTCTAAGTGTGGTCACACCATAGACTTGCATAAGGGCAATATGATATTGGCAGTTTTATTTTTTTATTTTTCATTCTTTTCCCAATTATACCCAACATAGATTAAGCCTTCTTCACAGCTGCTGCACACTGGGTTGACATTTTCGAGCTGTCCACCACAACCCCACGATCTCTTTCTTGGTCAGTCACCACTAGCTCAGATGCCTTCAGGTTATACTTGAAGTTGGGTTTCTTTGCCCTAATATGCATCACTTTACACTTGTTTACATTGAACTGCATTTGATTTGCCATTTTGATGCCCATTTCTCCCAGTTTGGAAAGATCTTTTTGGACTCCTTGCAATCCTGTTTTGTTTTAACCACCCTAAATAATTTGGTGTCATCAGCAAACTTGTCCACTTCACTGCTCACTCCTAATTCTAGACCATTTATGAATAGGTTGAAAAGCATTGATCCCAATACAGATCCCTGGTTTACATCCCTCTATTGGGAGAATTTACCATTTATTCCTACTCTTTGCTTTCTGTTCATTAACCAGTTACCTATCCATAAGAGGACCTCTCCTCTTATTCCATGAATGCTAAGTTTGTTCAGTTTGTCTTTGGTGAGGGACTTTGTCAAAAGCCTTTTGGAAGTCCAAGTAAACAGTGTCTGCATGATCACCCCGTCTGCAAATTTATTGACACTCTCAAAGAACACTATAAGGTTAGTGAGACAGGACGTAGCTTTGCGGAAGCTGTGTTGATCCTTTTTCAGCAGAGCTTGTCCTTCTATATGCTTGCTAATTTTATCTTTAATAATGCTTTCAACCAATTTACTCGGAACAGATGTTAAGCTGACCAGCCTGTAATTTCCTGGATCCCCTCTGGATGCCTTTTTAAGAATTGGTGTTACATTGGCCATTCTCCAGTCATCTGGTGCAGAGGCTGATCTTAGGGACACGATAATATTTTTGTTAGAAGATCAGCAATTTCCTATTTGAGTTCTTTGATAATTTTACGATGGATACCATCTGGGCCCAGTGATTTATTAACTTTCAATTTGTCAATAAGGTTGAGAACTTCATCTTTTGTCACCACTATTTGTCTCAGTTCCTCAGACTCCGTTCCTGAAAACATCAGTTCAGGCACATGCTTCTGTCCTATATCTTCTGTAATGAAGACAGAGGAAAGTAATTCCTTCAGCTTCTCCGCAGTCTCTTTATCTTCCTTTAGTACTCCTTTAGCTCCATTGTTATCCAATGGTCCAACTGCCTCACTAGCTGGTTTCCTGCTTCTGATTTATTTAAAGAATTCTTTATTGTTGGCCTTGATATTGTTAACAATATGCTCCTTAAAATGTTTTTTGCATCTCTTATTACAAGTTACATTAGCCAAGTCCAATGTAGTCTTGCCTTTAACATATTAATCACGATCATATTTAAGTATACATGTAATTAGAAAAGAAAAAAAAAGTAGTCACTAGGCCTGGATCCAGATCCAAATTGAGAACATGGTGTGTATGTGAATGCATGTTAAACCTTTCCCACTGCAGCATTTTCCTGATGAAATGCCCTTCTAAAGTTCTAAAGTTGCCATTTGCCCTGGAGAGCACAAATTGCCCTGGAGAGGGCAAATAGCAGCTTTCCTTCTTGGGCAAATTGTTGCTTTGTGGAAAGTATTGTCATCAAGAACATGGCATAAGCAGGAAGAGTTAACTCCTTCACCCAATGCTGTAGATCCAGTCTGAATGTGTGTGTGGGGGTGTCATGTATGCACAGTCAAAGCTGGTACTCAGCATGGTCCTGCTCACATGGTCCTGCTTGAGTGGTAGTTTACTAAAGAAGGATAGCCTCAGCTTTATATTAAGCCTTTTAAGGCACAATCCTATGGCCACTAGACAGCGACTAGACAGCCATAGGATTTTTTGTTTTCTGGGAACTGAGCTCAGAGCCAGTGCTCTGAGGTTGGTTCCCAGAAAACTGCCTCCCTGTTTCCTCCCCTGCTGCCTTCTAGGCGGCACGGTTCGTCCCTGGCTCCATGCTCAGAAGAGCAGCGTGGAGCAGGGGGAAAAGGGGTGTTCCTGGGGGAGGGGAGGGGATGGTGGAAGCACTGTTATGACGCTTCCTATCGCCAACATTCTCTGGATCATGGAGAAAGCAAGAGAATTCCAGAAAAACGTCTATTTCTGCTTCATTGACTACGCTAAAGCCTTTGATTGTGTGGATCACAACAAACTCTGGAAAATTCTTAAAGAGATGGGAGTACCAGACCACCTTACCTGTCTCCTCAGAAACCTGTACGAGGGTCAAGAAGCAACAGTAAGAACTGGACATGGAACAACCGATTGGTTCAAAATTGGGAAAGGAGTATGACAAGGCTGTATATTGTCGCCCTGCTTATTTAATTTATATGCAGAGTACTTCATGAGAAATGCCGGGTTGGTTGAATCACAGGTCGGAATTAAGATTGCCGGGAGAATTATCAACATCCTCAGATACGCAGACGATACCACCCTAATGGCAGAAAGCGAAGAGGATCTAAAGAGCCTCTTGTTGAGGGTGAAAGAGGAGAGTGCAAAAGCTGGTTTGAAACTCAACATTAAAAAAACTGCGATCATGGCATCTGGCCCCATCATTTCCTGGCATATAGAAGGGGAAGAAATGGAAGCAGTGACAGATTTTATTTTCTTGGGCTCCAAGATCACCGCAGACAGTGACTGTAGCCATGAAATTAAAAGATGCTTGCTCCTTGGGAGGAAAGCTATGGCACACCTAGACAGCATAGTAAGAAGCAGAGACATCACCTTGCTGACAAAGGTTCGTCTAATCAAAGCTATGGTTTTCCCAGTAGTAATGTATGGCTGTGAGAGCTGGACTATAAGGAAGGCTGAGCGCCGAAGAATCGATGCTTTCAAACTGTGGTGCTGGAGAAGACTCTTATGAGTCCCCTGGACTGCAAGGAGGTCATATCAGTCCATCCTAAAGGAAATCAACCCTGAGTGCTCATTGGAAGGACAGATACTGAAGCTGAAGCTCAAATATTTTGGCCACCTAATAATGCGAAAACTCCCTGGAAAAGACCCTGATGCTGGGAAAGACTGAAGGCAAAAGGAGAAGGGGACGGCAGAGGATGAGATGGCTAGATAGCATCACCGATGCAATGAATATGAACTTGAGCACACTCTGGGAAAGAGTGGAGGACAGGAAGGCCTGGCGTGCTATGGTCCATGGGGTCACGAAGAGTTGGACATGCCTTAACGACTGAACAACAACAACAACGCACCATCTGGCTTCCCCCCACCAACTCTGAGGTGCCCTGGCTAGACAGCCAAAATTGGCCGTCTAGCTGCAAATGCAGGGTGGCCAGAGCACGGAGGAGAAGATCCCCTCCGCGCTCTGCCTGCCCTGCAATGGATAGTTGGTCACCTCCGACTATCCCCATAGGATTGCACCCTTACTTTCCTTTTACTTGACCTCATATACATGCCCGTGGAATCTCGTATTGGCCCATAGCATGCAACTTGCAATGAACTCCCCATTTCCACTGCTGATGTACAACTATTTCATTCATCCCTGCAGTCTATTATCTCTCCTTGTCCCTAATTGTTGTCAGCAGCTGCAGCAATGCCAGAGTCTGTTTAAATTAGATGCATGCTATGCACTGTTCTCATCCAAAGGGCTGAGTCAAAATGACACACCACACACAAATACGCCCTTGCCCTGCCTCAGCTTTCGACTGTGTCATTAAAAAGAAAAAGAAAAAGAATGAGTCACACCAAGTAGCAGGAACATTAGACTCCCTGTAAGCTTCCAGAAGTGACTATGCTATGTTGTGTTGTGATGAGATAAGCCCGTTGCCTGCATTGGTGTATGTGAGAGTTTTTCTTTGTGTGATGGAAAAATAGTCTTTGCCATCAACATATTTTTTGGCAAGTTGCTAGTGAAGACCAATTTATTTATAGCGATGTTCCTGAAATTCGTAATTAACTGGTTTAGAATCTGACTTGGTCCAACTAATAGTGCTTGGCTGTATTGCAAATAGATTTCTCCGGGACGTTCTCCAGCTTAGAATGTCAAATGATATTATTTGCACACTTAGTGAGTGATCAGTAGATCAGGCACCCAAACCCAGCTGCTTTGTAGGTGCACATGCACAGAAGGGTGTTGTTGTTTTTTTAATGTTCAGTGCTTAGTCTCTCCGTGGAACTCCACCATAACTGATGCTAAGGGATGGGTCCAGGGCTGGTGAAACCAAACTACAGTTCCCAGGAATGTGGTAATACACATTCACACAGCACCATCAGTGAGCCAGGAGAGAACTCTCTGAAAACAGATGAGTTTTTTCAAAACGTTCACTGAGGGAACTCATAGATTCTGAGCTAGTTCCAATCCCAAATCAAGCATATTGCTGTTTATTAGCTTTTCAGTTCTTTCACTGTTAGCTTTTCTCTTGGTATTTTATTCTTTTAACTGTTTGTAATCCACCCCAAGAACATTTGTTATTGGGCACATTAAAATATAATAAATAGATAGAAAAATAAATAAATAATAAACAAACAAACTTCTATTTTAGCTTTCCTATAAGCAATGTGGAATATTAATTTTGACTTACTATCCTATTTGGATCAATGACCTCTAGATCGTGAGTCTTTTATGTATAACTGTAAGGCCGGAGAGTGTAAGTGTAGGTGACTAACAGATAAGGATGGGAAAGAATTTCAGAAATGGGAGGATTTGAAATTCCCTCAGTTTAGAAATCCCTCTCCCAGAATTTAATCTTAGCTCATAATAACTCATCCTGAGCCCTTTCATCTTTTAGTTTCTCTCCCCCCAAACCAAGAAGAAAATGTATCTCAACCCAAGAACAAACAACCAACTAACTGATCAACTGGGATATATAAACTGGTGAAAATGAACAAAATTTACAAACCTAATATGTAGCAACTTTGTATCTGCAGACTGTAACAACTAATATAATGTTCAAATAATTACATCCAGTTATCTAAAACCTGCCTGTTTAACAGGTCAGAGGTAAGGCTATCTCATGTTGCTTCCAGAAAGCCACGAAATGTAAAGCTGATGCCTTAACAGGCATGCTTTGTGATCAGTGATGATGTTGTGCAATGGTACAAATTGTGCTTGCTTATAACCTCCTCCATACATCCACATTTTTCCTTGGTCTTTCAGACCCATATCCAGATGGGGAGGATGGAGTGCCTGGGACTAGCAAAGATGCCCCCACATTATCTGGGTCCTGTTTTGCCTTATAGTAGAGGTCCAGGGGGGTGTCTCCATGAGCGATTGACTTCGAGCTGACTGCGTTTGGAGATCGTTAGGGATATATGACGTTGTGGCCATCCAGCCACACCAGAGCTTATGAGGGAAAAACTGGATTTCCTGACACTGCTTAAAGTCCAATTCTTTTCCTTAAGTCAGCTTCTCCCCGGTATAGTTCCTGTGTGCCCCAACCCCTGCATTGACCTCGGGTATGCTAGCCCTGCCCAGGGGTATGCCTTTCACTGTGACCCCAGACAAGGGGTGTTTCCTGTGTGTTTCCCATCCCTACACAAACTAATTAGTGTCTACTCACAAGTAACTCTCATTGTGCTCAATGAGGCTTGAATGCCCCTGAATGCCCACATCAGAATCTACGGAGATCCCCCTCAATTGAAATGGCACAGTATAGCACAAATTCCCTCAATGTTCTAAAGCACGATCTCAAGGCTCTGATCCTCCGCTGTTTGGTTTACTGCCTTAGGAAGTAAGTACTTCGCTCCTTCGTTATAGAGATCCTGCACAGCATTGGGTTAGAAAGGGAGCTGGTTTTTCCCATCCCTGTGTCCATCCCCTTCCCAGCACAAGCATATGTGTGTCTACATGGAAGTAACTCTCATTGTGTTCAGTGAGGCTTGCTCCTGAAATGTAGGTGCATCTGGAGCTTCAGGGGAAAGGAGAAAGGGGGGGAGCGGGGCGGGAGCCTCTCTTATTGGTTCAGCAGCCCCTGCCAGTCCGTTGACATTCACTCCAACCTCCACCCAACCAGGAAGTATGTTATATGAAGCAATTTTTATTGGTGCGGACAGCCTGCTTGTGGAACTCTGCATTGACCAAAGCGCAGCAAAGCTGATTCCTTTTAAAAAAATCCAGTTCGCCTCCATTCGCTTCTCCTTCCATTGTCGTGGAAACACCCCCCCAGGACAACATGAGGCATATTTGCTTTTAGATTTGCCACTCTGGCAGCTCTAGGAACCAAAAAGTGGGGTGCAAATTATTAAATAGTAAGTCTGTAGCTATAGAACAGGGCTCTTTCACCGAAAGCCAAAGTGTATGTCAGCTTCCTAATCTTTGCATCCAGAGTATCATGCAGATTTTCTAATATCCCTTCCTATTACCCAAAGGCACTCAAAGTACCCTTGGGCTTACATGCTTCTCCCTCTTTTCTCCTCCCCCTTTGCACCTTCTAGTAGGAGATTGGAAAGTTCCGTTCATAATCAAACTATAGTTCCTCACAGACATTACGTTAAATCTCTGTCTAGCAAACTAGCTACAGGACCCTGAGCATCTCTACACCAGTCTAAAATCCTGCATTTAAAACAGGGCTTTCTGCTTCCGTTTTGAGTGCAGGATCACAACAGAGGTAAATACACATGCTTTCTTTACCTCCCCCCCTTTCCCCCTCCTTCTCCTCCTCATCTGCATTTTCCATAAGTTTCATTGGTCTAGCTCCTCTTCTTGCTGTTTTTCCTTTTTCACAAAGGGAACAAAGGGTACTTTTGGTGGGAGACAAGAGGAGGCTGGGGGATGTTGATCTGGTGTTGAATGGGGTACAGCTACCCTTGAAAGACCAGGTCCGCAGCCTGGGGGTCATTTTGGACTCCCAGCTGTCCATGGAGGCTCAGGTGTCAGCTGTGAGCCGGACAGCGCTGTATCAACTCCATCTGATATGGCGGCTGCGCCCCTTCCTTCCCGACCATCTGCTCCCATCGGTAGTACATGCCCTGGTCTCCTCTCGTTTAGACTACTGTAATGCGCTCTACGTGGGGTTACCCTTGAAGACGGTTCGGAAACTGCAGCTGGTACAGAACGCGGCGGCTCGCCTGATTAAAGGCAGCCGCCGGTGAGATCACATCACTCCAGTGCTGAAGGAGTTGCACTGGTTACCAGTTGTTTTCCGGGCCAAATTCAAGGTGTTGGTTTTGACCTTTAAAACCCTATATGGTTCCGGCCCAGCCTATCTTAAGGAGCGACTCCAGCAACACCAGACAGGCCGCTTAACAAGATCAGCCTCGGATGGCCTTCTCTCTGTCCCATCAGCCAGGACAGCTAGACTGGTGGGGACGAGGGAGAGGGCCTTCTCTGTGGTGGCCCCCACTCTGTGGAACTCCCTCCCTAGGGAACTCCGTCATGCCCCCTCTTTAATGAGCTTCCGTCGTGCATTAAAAACGTGGTTGTTCAGGCAGGCATTTGGGGTGGGTTAGGGTATTTAAAAAAAAAAAAATATGGTAAAATTTTATTGTTTTAAATTGTATTATGGTGGGTTGTACATCGCCCAGAGTGGCTGGGTGACCAGTCAGATGGGCGATTAATAAATTTAATAAATAAATAAATAAATAAACAAGCTCAAGCGGTACACAACTGGGGTAATCTGACAGCTCATTATCTGTGATCTGTTTAAAAACAGAATACAGGTCATTTCGTGCAGGAGGTGCCCTGGAGGTTCACAATATCATCTAAAGGGCTCACAAATATATGTAAATATATGTATATATGGATTGCAACTTGAGTCTATGGCTCCACCCTTTCCCTCTGCTTCTCCCCCCCCCACACACACACACAGAAGGAAGGAAGGAAGGCATGAGGTACCTTTTAAACCTCTGTTGCTGTTTTTTTAATAGTACCTTTGGATCTTTCTGAGAACATCTAATTTTCAGAATGAAAGAATTCCTCTCCCTTTTTTCCTGTACACACACATTCCATCTTTCCTGTCCTCTTTCTTCAGGGAAAGGTATACTGGCTCTGAATACAGAGGGACTTTGGACATTTTCAAGAGAAAAATGAATGTTGTCCTCCCCTTCCTCTTCTGTTTTTTCCTAAACCAACATGTTTCCTGGTTGAGGGTTAAGGCTGAAATCCTCTACCCACTTAGCTAGGAGTGAAATAGAAAGTGTGAAAAGACAAGCATAGGCGTGTTCTGTTAGTCTATGACCCCCGCCTCCCCAAATTATAGCATGAGACTTTTAAAACTCTGTGGCTAATATTCAGTAACATATCTTTGCAAAGATAAAAGAGAATTCATTTAAAGATAATTTGAGAGGGGAGAGTGAAACAAAACTCGAAATGGAAGTAAAATCACTTACAATACATAGAACTATACAGGTAGGAAGATGCAGACACACACAATAAAAGATTTATATCTGCATATCTTTAAAGGATTTGCTTACTTTAAAATATCCCAGACTACTTTGCTGGCCTTTGCTTCCTCAGTACATATCCACTAAACTTTGTAGCAGGCAATTTTCTCAGCAAATACCCCTACCAACCAATGTAGCCATTTTTTTATGGTGGTGGCCATTTTGATTCCCCCCAAAACACCTTGAAACAGAAAAACAAAATGGCCACTGCAATGAAAATAAGGTGTACAAAGGCTGCAGGTGTCCCCCCCCCACACACACACACACCTTTCCCCTCAACATTCTAAATCAATAGCTGATAGACCCTAGGAGGTTTTTGCATCTGTGTGGGCTTATGGTGAGCCCCAAGGACTCATTACTTTTTTAAAAGCTTATTTTAAATAAAAATGGAAGTAAAAATACATATTTCACCAACTCCCAAAGTCTCAATACACAACGAATAGGAAATAATCGGTGTTTTAGATTTTTAGAGGGTTTTTGGGTTGTTGTTTTTCACAAATCCTTGGTAAAAACATCACCAATATAAATTCTAAGTCATTTTTGACAGAGGGAGGGTTGTTGTTTTTTTAACTTCTCTTTCTCCTTCAATATTTCACAAATCATTCTGTAAATTTCAGAAATATTGGTAAAACCATTCTGATTTAATGGAGGTTAAAACAACCCCTACCGCATTACTGTTTTATGTGATGGAATGGTATTTGTTTGTTTGTTTGTTTGCTTTTACTGACAGGCCTGAACAAGGGAGACACTATCATGTCTCCTTTAATACAAAAAAAAATGGAACATAACCATGTTTTGAATATATAACAACTTTATCTCTTCAAACTAAATCTTTCAGCTATCATATCATTCCATACAAAGAAGCAAGTAAAACATTTCCACTAGTTTATATATCCAAATTGCTCCATTGGTTGTAGTTTCTCTTCCCACACACCTTTCTGGCACTTTCTCAGACTTAAGAAAAAACAGCAGCCAAGGCTAAAGCCAAGGGCTCTTTGAAGTTATTCCTACTTTAAAGACATAAACACCGGTAAGTGTAGTATTTATTCCTCCTGCCTCATTGACCAGCTGAGGGCAGTTCTGAGCTATTTCTTACTCAGCAATGGAGAGTTCTGAGTAGACTGAGCCAAAACACTGAGCCTTTGCTTCACTGTGCTGTTCGTAGGCTGCAAAACTTTGGTAATTTGGAGGAAGGAGCCCTGTGATTGGAGGCAGTGATTGCATCACTTTTGAGTGGCAGTGACTGTTTTCAGCACTCCTGCTATATTTCATCCCCCACCCCATTTTTTAAATGCCCAAGATGCCAGAGTGGGAACAGGAATTATTACCCTCACTGATTTGGCTCTGTGAGATTTGGCTGTGTGGTGACATATGAAACCAAAAGACTGAAGGCAGTGCTTCTTGTGGGTAGAAAAGAAGAAAAAGGTTCCCAGGAGCAGAGAGCATGTTCACTGCTGCCACCATGATCACAAACATGCAGCAAAGAAGGGGCAGGAAAGGTGTGCCAAGGGTGGCTTTCATGAAACTTTCATAGGCACCCCCCCAAAAAACCCTCCTGTGACAAAAAAAAGTTCAATTGAGAACTTACAATTCAGCCTTTTCCCTTAGCATGCTGTTCACAGCATGCTTTGATATCATTGGAAAGTGTAGTCCTTATCCTTACTGTCTCTTTAATTAGAGATGGAGGCTCTGAGTGATTCCAAAAAGTTTTAGTCAGATATTTCAACTGCTATTTCCACTCCTCCCCTTCACCAGCAACTAAATAAGTTTGGGAAAGGGGCCTCGAAGCAAGACATTAATTCAGTTTGTATGTTAGTGTGAACTTACCTGTTACCTTGCACTTCTAAACCATCATGCAAACCAAAACTCAGTTATCCTTCGAAATTTGTACTTCTCCAGTAAAAAAGATGGATACAAAATGCAAATATTAAGGGAAAATAACATTAAAATTCATTGTATTAGGAACATTGCTTGCAGAAATGTGTAGGTTCAGCAAAAATGCATACAAAATGCATGTATTAGGAGAAATATGAATAAAAAATCTTCCAAATTTTCATGCAAACTTTTTTTTCTTTTTAAGTCTCAAAGTTCGGGATGAACCGAACTCAAGACTGGAGAAATTCTCAAAGTTCAAGAGGAACTTAATTTAAGATTGGACAAATGAGAAAATGAGAGAAACCGAAATTGACTGAGTCATATATCCCTAATGAGAGGGCTCCTGCTGGTGGAAGAGCTTCCCTGGACTGGAACTTTTCAGCATTTGAAGATATCTTTGAAAACCCCCAAAGCATTTTTCCAAGAATTCTCTGCCAAATCTGGGAAAGCCCATTCCAAAGAGAGAGATTTGACTCATCTCTAGGAACAGTTTCATTAACTTCATCATGACTTACCACAGCCAAACCAGATATGCTGCTACAATTTTTTTAGCTCCATTCCTTGACTTAAATGCCATCCCGTTGGCTTCATACGAGTGGCCCAGATCTAGTATCTCTCCCACAAAATGCCTGTAGCGCTCTGGTGTCTACTAATTAGTTATATTGGAATTTCCAGTTGAGAAAGGAATTTCTTAAGATAGGTATGCTCAAACCTATAGGGACTGTACAAGCATTTATCATATGCTCCATCTTGTCTTTTGTGAATGGGAATAAGTTTTAACAATTCTGTAATGTTGATACTTTAGGACAGCCATGTACAGCTTAATCATTATCTGCTTATGATTATGAAGATTTAAGGTATGATTTACTTTCCCAGATGAAATATGGCCATTGCATAATTCTCTTAGCGTACTCAATGGGGAAGTAAAGACATCTTCATTCTTATTACCATGATGTCATTTAGTAAAGTGTGCAGGAAACAATGCAATGCCATTGTCATAACTCCTTCCTAAGAAACACAGAGCTTCACAATCTTTGCTTAGCTGATACTTGAAAACTGGGCCATTTTGGTGAAATAAATGTAGCAATGTTTCTTTTATAAGAGTTCCCACAAAGGAAAGGAATGGGACCACTTGGAGGCCAAGCTTAGTGATCCATCACTGTAAAGTCAGCTGTCCCAGCCCAGTTTCTTAGAGGTCACCCGATCGAAGTAGCAGCTCTTAGAACTGTATTATTGCTTATGAACAGTAATTGAGGAACCACGGGTAAAAATTACCTGGTCTAATAGGCAGTGAACAATTTGCACTCAATACAATTTGAAGCCAAATCATTCATTTCATAACACTTGGACTAATTTATTTGTTGACCTTCTAATATCCATAGTTCTTCAGTAGTATTAACTGCAACTCAGACAAAATCTCTTGTCTTCATTTTACTTCCATTGATTTTTTTTTCATTAAAGCAATATCCAGGCTCCCCCCGCCGCCCCATTTCTGTTGTAAAAGTCAATCATTTTGCTTACAATGATATAACTCCTTTAGACAGTAACATCCTCTAAGTACCACAGCAAGAAAACTCAGGCTGTCTTTTAAAACAAAGATATATGTACTCTGCCTTTGCTGTAACCATGTCTGAAAGACATATTCATGCTCATAGGTGATAGAAGGAGCGTATGATCTGACTTATACTGTATGCACTGTAATTTGTTTTTGTCTGGTTTAAAAATATATACAGTCATTTTTGGCATGTCTTGGTTTTTATTTTCAACTGTCCTGGTCTTTTATACTCTCCAAGGAATCTTAAACTATATTTTAACCTCGTCTAGCAGAGAATAGCTGGTCAAAATTCCCTTCCATTGTTTATTTTCTTACTTGTTTATTTATTTCAAATGAAAAATGAGGAACAATAAAAATACTGTCAACAGTGTTCTGATTTCTCAGCTGACCAATGTTTGAGTAAAATACATAATATATTTTTTTAAGCCAGTCCCTCTCCTCTCCCACTTCCCTAAATGGTCTTAACATATGCTTAGGAGAGAATGACCGTATCTGTCACCACTGAGAATAGACACAAAAGTAATAGTAAATGTGGTGATAGTTTTCACAATTCTGGTCTCTATTGGAGCTAATATCAGGTATTGTATGTCCCCAATATTTCTGAGGAAATTTAATGTATTGGTTTGGGTAACTGCTCAAGACATCTGCTTAGTGGAATTAGTTAGTGCCAGATTTTTAGGGCTGCTTAGATGTGTTCAAAAATTAATCATGTCTTTCTCTTGCTGATAATAAGAAAGAAAGTTGATGAAGTGCTTTAACAACATAAGGCAGGGAGCACTCCAGTAAAATAGGTCTGCTTGAGCTGAAGCCTCTCTGTGTAATAAAATACTATTAAGTCCTTTGAACACAGAGTTATAAAACATAATTGTTACACATTTGGCATTTTATGCTTCCCTAGAAATTACCGCTTGGTATCTAGATGTAAGCTGTGCTCTTTCTTTTCATTTCAATTGGGTCTGAAGTGGTCCTTTATTGTAATGAGAATGCCCCTTCCTAGAGACTTTTTTTAAAAATTATGCCTATGATAAAATGTAAGTGAATGTACTCATTTGTAGGGGTTATGACACAGCAGGGGGGTTTTAAACACTCCAATATGAAAACCTCCCAACATTATTCCAGTCTTTGTTTCAGCATTTTTTATGCATTCAGGCTGGAAAAAACGTTGCAAAATATCACCATAGGTCAGACCATCACCACCTTCCTACTTTTCTATTGTTGTAAGCCCTGTTAAAAATCAGCAGTTATGTACCTTCTAACAAGTCTCTTCTCTTAATCTGAGATTTATATTCCAGAAGATCTTCCTTGATGGTTGTTGTTGTTTTTTAATCTGCACTCCATTCCTATTATATTTAAACAACAAAGGGTTTATGCAAAAACAATTCATAAATATTAGATAGCAGTGTTCAAGTACAGTTGATTAGACCATTCAGGGTTTAGTCCCATTGAGTGAAGCCACATCACCTGAACACAGAGAAGTGATTTCTCATCCCCCTTCACCTTGAGTGTCCAGGTGCATGCAAAGTGGCTACTGCAAGGAATAGGAGGTCCATGTGCGCCTTTCATATTCCCATCCAACCCTCCTTTTGTGTGCCATGCATGTATCTCATACTCCAAAGTCAGGAACATGTAAGTTATTGATTTGAGAACACTATCTTTCCAAGAAACTGTGTATGCTTGCATGGATAAACTTGCAATGCATGCTCAAGCAGGGGTGTCAGAAAAATCTGCAGTGGAACCAAATGAGTTCAGATTTTCATGAATCCAACCCATGGATTCTGCAGAAGACTGGCTTTCCCCCTGTCAGGTGGATTCCATGGACATGCAGACTGGTTTTCCAACTTTCCTGAATTTTGCACAAATTTTGCTGCAGAACAATATGCAAAACAAACAAAACTCAGCAAAAATGTGCATTTCCCCCATAGGCTAAAGCATGAAAACATGCATTTGCAGGGAATTTGCACATTTTCACACATGCAAATTTATGCAAATACAAATTCACGCAAATTTGGGAACAATAAGATCTGATTTTGGCGATGGGTGGAAAACAGAATGAAAGGCGCCTGACAATCTGTGAAACACAGATGGAATGGATTTTACACAATCCGTACATCCCTATGCTTAAGTCCCCTCCCCTTTCATTTGTCAGGGATGCTGAGACCTCCTTCACCATCGGAATGGTTCTTTCTCCAGCAAGGGGTTGACATGTTGTCTTAGCAATTTCAGAAAGTATAAATGACATGTGTGGATCAGAGCTGTGTGCTCCTGCCTCCGTTTCTCATGCTTCAGAGACTGCTTTGGACAAAGTAGTATCAAATTATATTGGGAAATATTTTGGAAGACAGATACATACGATGGTCTTAAATGTTATCATTGTTCAGTATTTACAGTGGTAAATTCTGTGAATGAGATTTTCACCTCCCTGCTGTGGCATTATCACCCTTGTGATCAAGATATGCCTTTCTCGTTGATTTGTAATATATTCATGGCTTGGTGCCTGCTTGATGCCTGCATTACGCTTCATCATTCAAAGATTTTGTTGTCTCATGTATTGTTACTATATTTTATTAATAAGCTTGTATCAACATGGAGCAGGTGGCAAGGTCATGCACGAGTGTTTTTTTTAGTGCCTTAGGCATAGGTGTGATCTTCAGTTAGGATGAAGATTGTGGAGACCATTACAGCTTGGAGAGACTTTAGTTCCCCTTAGTTAAGTGACTTTTGTTTACTGGAATGCATCTTCATACTTGATTTGTTATATTGAACTCAAAAGTTTCCTGAAAAAAATGCATATTCAACATCTGAAACACAAAACACTAATATGGCACAAGCCAATGTCCTAATGTAAATGGGGGGCATTCTTTTAGTGCAGGGGTGGGCAACTTGTGGCCCTCCAGATGTGTTGACCTACAACTTCCATCAGCTTTAGCCAGTGTGACCAATTGTGAGGGATCATGAGAGTTATAGGCCAAACATCTGGAGGGCCACAAGTTGTCTACCCGTGTTTTAGTAAATAAAGCTTTGCAGCTTGATCCTAGTCATGTTTACTCAGAAGTTAGTCCTACTCATGAATTCCATGAAACTGATTGCCATTTAAGTGTATACAGGTTTGCAACCTTATGATTTTAAACTGAGACTTCTAAGGCTGTCTTTTTCCCAAATCAGAGTTCATATTCAGAATATAACCAGGCATGTGTTTGCAGCGCCCATGAAAGAAGAACCGAGGAGACAGAGCCTATCAGCCAAAGATGGAAGTACGGGAACTATAGGCAACATCATCTTCATTAAGCACTTCTGCAGAAAATGAATGATTTCTCAATTTCTTATCTTTGTCACAATGCAATGCTAATAGAGCATTAGAAAATGATGTGATATCTAGATGACATATAAGAATAAATGCATCGTGACTTGCTAGAGCAGCTTTCCCCTATAAAGTGTATTGGTGTGTTAGGTGGCTGATAAGTTTCATATCTAGTGGACAGCTCTTGCTTAGAAAGTAAGATAAACATGTTGCCAGTAACAAATCATTTCCTGAAGGGTTTTCTTTTTTACATCACTTAAATTCAGGGTCCACATGCACAGTTCTTTTTACCCATTTCAGCATAATGTGAAAGCAGAGGTCAACAAGAATGTTGTAGCATTATCTTCTTAAGAAGGGGCAAAAAATATAGTCACCATGATGAAATTTGACCCCAGTGAACCATATATGGAAAATGGTTTTCATTCTGAGGAAAGTGGTTCAGTCAACAAAGCACTGGGCATTTATATAGGAGATTATAATTCATTTTAGAAGCAAGTTTCATGATTTGATGATTCTTCAGTGGCATTATCCACATCAAAAGCCAAACAAAGTTGGGCTATTTCTGTAGTAGAAACCCTAAAGTAGATGTAGGGTTTCTATGAATTTAACCCTCCAACTTCCAACAATAGTCCTGTCATAGTAATAATTCTTCATCTGCATCACCATTGTATCTCACACAGCGTGACAGCTGAATTCACTATTATATCTGACTCTGTGTATCATTTATGTACGGAAAGACCCCTCAGTGAAAGAAGGTAAGGCATTTGGTTGTCTGGGTGCATGTGTCAAAAATCCCAATAGCTTCTTTGGAGAAAGGATTCAGATACATAATAAAAGATACATAATTAATGGGATCCGATCATTTTCTAGCTGTTACTAGCCCAGCTAACTTTGGGTTAAACAGAATCTTTCTCTCTTTCTTTTTAGAATAGAGCATGCTATGAATTTTCTTTCTTCTCCCATTAGCTGTCCTACATAAATATATGCGTGCTAAATACAAGAATAATTTTTTAAAATTATTATTATTTTGGTCTGACCTATCACTTTGAAATTAAGAGGTCATTTTCTTTAAAGCATTTGTAGTAAAGTGGATCTTTGCTGACAACTAGAGATGTGAAGGCCCAGAAAAAAACTGGAAAATTCGGGGGGGGGGGAGTTCCCCCTGAGGACCATTTTTGTTTTTTTCTGAAAAATTTGAAAAATTGAACAGCTTTGGATTATGAAATATTTTCTTCTAGAATTTAAGACAAAGTATTTATATATTGTTGCCCAGCCTTTACTCCCCCCAAAAATGATTTCTAAAAACTATGTCATAAGAATACTTTTATAGAACAACTAAAGATGTAAAATGTCTGGAAATAATGAAGCCATGGGGAAAATACTTTTTAACCCTCTCTCTAAGATTCAAGGCATAATTAGTTCTTTCATTCCTTATTAAAATTATTGATGTAAAGTATTTTTACTGATAGACATTTATGCTCAGTTTCCGAACATATGAGTACTCAGCATTATGAATTCTTGACAGTAAATGTGCATTCTTGACAGCTTGGGTTTTGTTCTATAGAGTCCTGTGGTTCTGATGGTGTAGCAGTCATTTAATGTAGTTCTAATCTATTCAGACAATAATTACAAATGTACTAATTGAGTTTATTTTAAAAGTTTTTGAATATAATGATAATTTTATGAGTAAACGAAGGTATAGATAAAATAACTTTAGGAACAGAAATGATGTTTTGTATTCCCAAAGCAGCCCTCCTCAACTCGGTGCTGTCCGGAATGTTTTGGACTACAGTGTCCAGCATTCCTGACCATTGGCCATGCTTCATAAGGGTGATAGGAGCTGAAGTCCACGATATCTGGAGGGCATCAGGTTGGGGAAGGCTGTCTTAAAGCAGCAAAGTGAGTTTAGATATGTAAAGAGTGCTAAAAAAAATAAGTATTGCTTATTTTTCAGTGTTTCCAAAATTTTCAATTTTTCTCGGGGGGGGGAATGGAAAAAATGTATTTTTTCCATGGCCTCAAAATTTCCAGAAGTTTTACATCTCTAGTCTATAAATTGGCACATCTAAACAGTAGCATTTATTTATTTATTTATTTATTCATTCATTCATTCATTTCTATACTGCCCAACAGCCGAAGCTCTCTGGGCAGTTCACAAAAATTAAAACCAAACAACACACAATAAAACAATTTAAAATATATAGAACATTAAAACCACATAGCTTTGAAATGGAATGTACATGTACCAAGGGCCCCCTTGCCATGTTAGTCTTCCTGAACATAGGACAAAGAGAGTGGAGAACAAGACCTGGGCCAGATACATTTCATGGCCTGTATAATAGCTCCAAAAGGTATGAGCCACTTTCAGACACCTGTTTCACTGGCTTCCTCTGCTTCTGGTGCATTGACTTGAAGCTCGAACAATCCTAGCCAATAAACTCCAGGCCACAGAACTTCTCCTTTCCGTGGAGTTCTCCTTGCTGTTGGCTGGTCTAGCTAAGACTTTCCCCCTTCAATAAAAGAAAACATCCAACTCACTCTTGTAACATGCTTCAACAATACTCTACATAAAACTTAAATGTAGGCCAGGCCAGTAGGCCTCAGTATAGTGAACTATTGTTACTCTTGTAACAAGAGGCTTGAAATCTCCTTAATAACAGCTCCTATCAATGAGAACGTATCTATTTTTTTTTTCCTTTGGGGCCCAACACATACTAGCAATAAAATTAGGAACAATCCCAGTTGATAAGCTCCAGGCCACAGACCTTCTCACTTCTTGAGAGGTTAGTTCCCTTTGCAACTGGCTAGGCTGACTAAGGAATCTCTCCCCTGCCAGTGATCATATGAAAGCAACTTCAACACTGTACATGCTCTGAGGTCGCCGTACTCCCTGGTGCACACTAATAGCCATCTCGAACAACTATTTATTTATTTATTTATTTAAGTTCTATATTGCCCAGGAAGTTCACAAAACCATACAATATAAAACATACTAAAACATACTGGGTTGTGTCCAGTAGTGTTGTTCTGCTACTTCAAAGCTTCTAGTAGTTGTTGAAATGCTGTTCTTATCCTTGTGTAAGTGTCAAATCCGATACTTCAATTCTGCTTGTGCAAGCCATTGGGAAACTGTTCTTCAAGCTATTGTACAACTCATTGTGACTTCATTCGCCTAGCTGTCGCTTGCACTAGTCAGGCTAGTCCTGTTAACAATTACACAATTGCTAGTGGACCAATAGCAACTCTTGCTTGTTTTTTTGTGGGTGTCTTGTTGGATATAACCCAGCATACAAACCTTTAAAAGTTTAAAACAACAGAATAAAGGCAAAGAAAAAAAATCAAGGGAAAACCCAGCAGTAAGATCTAAAAAGCACTAACACGGTTTTTAAAAACTGAAGGACTAAAAAGCCTGAGAGAATAAAAAGGTCTTTACCTGATTCCGAAAGAGGACAACATGAGTTCACGGCAAGCCTCTCTGTGAAGTGCATTCCATGATCAGGCTGCCACTACTGAAAAGCCCCTCTCACCTTATTTGGCTGGGATGACCCAAAGGAGGGCCTCTGAAGATGATCTTAGGGTCCAGGCAGGTATACATGGATAGCGTAATCCAAGCCATTTAGGGCTTTGAAGGTTAATAACAGGACTTTGAAGTTAACTTGGAAATGGATGGAAAGCCAGTGCAGACCACGAAGCACTGGCATAATATGATCGTATAGGGCAGCCAGTCCCTTTTAACAAGCTCACTGTCCTGTTTTGGATTAGCTGAAGTTTTGAGATTGTTTTCAAAGGCAGCCCTCTGCAAAACACATTGCAGTAATCCAAACAAGAGGTTACTACATGGATAACTAGTACATGGATAACTAGCTAGGCTATCTCTATTCAAGTAGAGTCATAGTTGGTATATTGGCCTAAGCTGAGGTGCTTGCCTCCATGGCAATGCTGAATCCATGAGCACCCCCAAATGACAAACCTGTTTTTTCTTAAGTAGAAAAAAATAACAGATAGGCAGCCATCTTAAAGGAATGGTAAAACAGGCTACATATCCATTATCTGTATGCAGGTTTTGCTTGGTTATGGGGGAGGGGTTGTCATGTTCTGATGATCTGAGAAATCTGTTTGACCAGACAATTGTGAGACAAAAGAAATGAGTATCAGCATCATGGGATGATGCCTCTATGTTACCACCGTCTTGCTTTAAAATGATTGCCTGGTTCCTGCCTGAATGATTTGCTTTCATCATTAAGACTAACAGCACAATCCTATGCCTGGTTACTCAGAAGTTAGTTCCACTGTGTTCAATGGAGCTTTCTCCCCGATAAGTATGTATAGAATTGCAGCCTAAATTATCTGAAATTCAAACATACTGGATGAAAAAGGGATGTGGACAAGTTGACAAGATCTTTAGTCTCATGGACTACACTAAGGAGGAGATGGAAAACCATCACATAGAATCACATCCTATCCCTTATGATGTTTCAATGAAAAATGCTTGAATGGCTTCTGAAAATGTTACATTCTTAATGCTGCTAATGCACTTTAGAGTGTTTTAACATTTATCCAGGAACAAAACATTAAACTGCCATCTTTATTAATTCAGTTACACTGCACTGGTGTGTCCTTAAGGACAAGTTCTCAGCATTAGAGAAGTGTTTTCTATGCACCTATGTCTCTCTCTCTGCACGTTTTCAGTGGCACAATATCACTTTCATTTTCAAAGGCATATATCTTTTTATATTAGCTATCTTTCTGATAATACCATTTACAAATTTAATCAGTGTATTTTAATATTCCATATACTTTAAGTGCAATATACAATAAATAGCCAGGCTTCATCTTAAACATGCTTTAGCCCTTAAATTGTTAAAGCTGCAGTGCCCTTTCCATCTACTTACATAATGTCATAAAATATACATTTCAAGGTAAATGAAGTCAGCTACTTCAATTTAGTCTCTCAAACTGGTAGTAAATGAGAGGTTAACACTATGGTGCCAAACCCATTATTGAGTAAATTTAGCACCTTGGACAGCTCTGTAAAATCTTTATTGCTTTCCTGACCTGCTCGTCATGTTCTGTCTATGTGTTCAGTGGCTCTCAGCTCTGATTGAAAGGCAATATATTAGATCCTGAACACAAACACGCTCGGGGGCTGGTTCACTGGGAGCGTAATGACACGGAGGTGAGAACAATTTTCTGGTCACCGCAATTCAAGCACCTTGCAAGGTCTGTTGCAGTAACTTATAGAAGACTTTTTGGCGCTGCTTTGTATTTGAAGTAATGATGGTACTAGCCATGGCAACTGAGTGGAAATTGAAAATGTTTTAAGTTATTCTTATTATGGTGGGGTTTTTTTTTTATTAAAGACCAATCTGAATATAGACACTATGATAATCTTTTGAGTAAAAGCTTAGAATTATCCCACAAAAGAGTGTTTGTGTAACATTTGCCATGCCTAACCTAAAGGTGTCACATGCAACAACAAAAAAAGTGTTATTATGTGGTGAGGTTGTTGAAGAAAGCATAAAATGTATAGGTAGTTGCTTATTACAAAGGAAAGACACCCCAAACGCTGACTAGCTGTAAATTGTAATGGTACTTATTCAGTATACTCCAATAATAAACTACGTGAAAAACTAGGGTTCTTTTCTTTTCACGTTCATTGTGGTTTACAATTAAGTAACTGCTTGTTTCTTGAAAATGGCAGTTTAGATTTCTGTGAGCTGAATTCAGAACTGCTGTTCTGCCAATAAAAGGATGCCACTTGCAGAACAGAACTATCCTGTCCTTTCTTCTCCCCTGGAGCTCCAGATTTGGAGGCTGCGTGGGGGGCTTTGAGGGGGAGGCGAGCAAATAGTATCCTCCTGCTGGTGGAACAATGGTTCTAGATCCAATCCTGTGTAACTTTATTGAGGCAGTAGTGCAAACCCATTTTCCCCTGAGGAGTTTTATTTAGGTGAATTAAACTGTTCCAGTATAAATAGGCTGTGAATTGCAGCCTGTATCACTGCTCAGTATTGAAGGAAAATATTTTCTTACTTAAAAATTCATACTAAGGGAGAAGGGTTTACTAGTTACTATTTTTACTACAACAACACCAACAACAATAATTTGGTACAAATATGTTTTATGGTAATATTACTGCAACTGTTTCAATCCTAGCATTCCTGTCTTTGATTTCACCTAGGACAATTTTACATTTTCAAAGTCATTTTGGCTGGACAAGATGTTTTAGTTCACCGTGGACTGGAAAAGTCAAATCTGACAAGCAGCTTTTCTTTCCTACTCCAGTATTTTAATCTTTTACAAGGCAGGCAGGGCTTACTGACATTCTAAGTGGCTCAGCTGAAACAGCATGGCCTGACTCCATATGGGTATCATGTGCATTCAGTTCATACCCCTTTAAATTATTTAGTGCCTTGGTCAAGATGCACAGAAAGGACAAAGGCTGTAGCTAGTGATCGCTTCAGAAATAGTCTCAAATGTATTGATTTCGAATTCATCAATTATATAATGCACCTGGCTGCATGTGTGAAAAATAATTGAAATGTGTGTCCTGAAGGGGAGAATATGCAATGGTTTTAAGGAATGATAAATGTTTACTGAGGATTCAAAACATTCTCATCTCATTTTAAAATTTAGGACATCATGTATGTCATAAGTAGCTACTGCAGTATGACAACTATTTTATCATATATTGTAGAGAATTGTAGAGAATTTTAAATTGAAAAAATGCTAATATGCATCTAAAAGCTTGTCATCTGAAGAGTTGTTCGAGGATTTTGAAGAGGTTATGGTGACAGCAAAATGAATGCAATTATATCTCTATTTTCTGATCAGAGACTATAGTATATGAAAATTGAGCTTCACTGCTTCTTTTGGTTAGAAAATCTAGCTAGTATATAAAACATACCCAGTTAAACTTTTCAACTTTACTGAAAAGTCAGTTGTTGTTTTTTTTAAAAATGCCTCTAGTTTTGTAAGCCACAAGCAGAAATATATTTGGATTCAGCTTTGTTATTTTTTTATGCTGTGTGGTCTAAAGAAATAAAGAAATAAGTTGCCTGTTTTGCTTTTTTATTGAGCCATTGAAAGTCAGTGCAGTATTGAGGCTGATGCATGGTCTATAATGCAGAAATATATTTTATTATGTCCACTCTTGTTCTCCAAGTTTTTACATGCTAAAATACAAAGGAGAGCATAGTGTTATGCAGATGCCGAGATATGTTCCTGAATTGTTCCTAAACAAATTAGCGGATGGAGAAGTGAGCCACCATGGAAATCAAAAGTAGGGCTATGCCCAAAATTCAGGCACACACATACCACACATTTGTTCTAAATGGCATTTCCATGAAGAAAATGCTTAGAAATGTCCCTTTGCAGTATTGCTGTTTGTTTTCAAAACCCTTCTTTCATAATGCTGTATCCAGTGTGAATATGTGGTTGTGGCACCTTCCCATGACAAAGGAAAATGAGCCAAAGAAGTTGGACATTATATTATTATCAGATAAACTGCATTCCAGAGATAGCCAAACAACGTGCTTGATCTGATAAGGTCGCTGTTTCTATAATATGAATTAAGAACCAAATAAACAGATTGGAGAGATCTGTAACATGCCCTGAATCAATGCCGTTCCAGCACTCTAACAAATGACTATAGGTCTTATTCTGCAATAAACCCACAAATGGCCTATTGTGCAGACAGTAGACAACTGACCGACAGATCTTATTTTGCAGCACAAACAAATCTCACCTTTTAACTTTATTAAGCTTCTGTGAAGGATCTGGATGAATTGTGATTTAACAATATTCTGGGTTCACTAAGTACTGTTTCTTTCTAAAATTATTGTATGCAGAAGATAACACTGAGTATTAAAGCTGCAAAATGCTTTTTTTCTACATACAGTTTATTGAACTTATAAAGAACACATCTCTTTTTTCCTCCCTCCTAACAGGAAGTAATACTCAAAAGGGCAGCTGATCTGGTGGAAGCACTCTATGGTATGCCACATAACAACCAGGTAACTAACTCAGGACTAAGAATTCTGACATCTATGTTACAGGGATAGCCTACGCAGCCATACTGATACAGTATAAAATCTGAGAGAAAGGCAAATGAGAAAGCCATAACGGGTTGGATCCTAAGGAGCTTCGTCCATTGTTTTTTTTAAACACACACACACACACACACACACACACACAAATATTAAAAACTGGACATCATATCTGGAAATGCAAATCTGTGTGGGGTGGTCATTTATATTTTTTACAGGTCTATATTTGTAATAGAATTTGAATATCTATGCTTTGCAAGTTATATTTGTTTTGGGGGGTTAGGTGGGATTAGTTCATGCCAGCATTTAGCCTAAAATTCAGTGCAAAATAAAATAAGCATATGAGACACTCTCTTTGGAGACTTTACCTCAGTGTGACTTTGGAAGTAAAAGCCAACATAACTGTAACTGGGCAGTTTCACAGGACTACATGGGTAACCCTTTGAGTTGAAGACAGATGCTTAAATGTAGGGGTGCACGAAAGTCACTTACCTGGTCTCGCAGCTTTTCGCGGTAGGGGGGAGGCGCTTCGCTGCTCCCCCCGCGAAGTTCAGGCCGGGGGGGGGAGGCTTCCCGCCTCGCCCGGCCGAAATTCAGGCCGGCGGGGAGGCTTCCCGCCTCGCCCGGCCGAAATTCAGGCCGGGGAGGAGGCGCCTCGCCTCGCCCAGCCGCGAAATTAAATGTTTTTTTTTTAAAAAACGCCCCCGTGATAGGCTACGTTAATCGTCACGTAGCCTATCACGGGGGTGTTTTTTTTTCTTCTTTTATTGGAATGGCGGCAGCGGCAGCCGGTCAAAAGACCGGCTGCCGCTCCCGCCCCGGACGAAGACCCGACGAACCGCCGGCCGGACCCGCCGCCGGGAGGGACATTCGGGAAAAGTACGTCCCGTCCCGGGGGGGGTGCAGGGGGCGGGGGGGTGGAGAATTTCTCCCCGAAACTTGTTCGGGGGGCCGAACACGTTGGCGCTCGGCCCCCCGAAGTTTCGGGGAGAAATTCTCCGCCATCCCTACTTAAATGTTCTCTTTGTCTTCCAAGGACTACTCCTTAGGACCTTCAGTATGCATTAATTCTAGGAAGTGATCTTACACTGTGAGGAAGCGGACCTACTCATGTAGACATCCACAAATGACGGGTGATAATTAAGGGACAGAAAATAGAAGCTGGTCCTTCCTAGTATAGAAAGGCTAAACATCAAAAAACTCTCTCTGCACCATCACAGACAGGGTCTTGCATTAGAGTTGCTTTTTACTCACACTGTATGGGGTGGCAAAATCTACCACATTACTGAGATCTATTCTGGTAAGATCAGAGCAAACGGCAAAATTCTTTAGTGCCTAAATCATTTCAGAACACAGTACACATTTGCAAGAAGGGAAAAAAGACCGCTTTTAAATATACGTGAGGTCTGCTTGCTTCTCTCCTACGTTAAGAGGTCTCTGTTGTCATACCTAAAACTATGCCGCATTTCACTTTACCTGTTCCAATATGGAGACTCACGCTTTTGTTAAAATAGTGTTTATGTTTTCATCATCAACCAGGTGCCAGGTGGTAATGCACTTATATGACCCTTTTGTGCATGGTTGGATATGATACTTGTAGTAAACGCAAAATGAAAATTGGTATTGATATGCTGCTTCTAACATAAATATAGTGGCATCAGCCTCCTTATCTACAGTTGCTTAGTCTAGGAAAACTCCACTTATTCATGTTTTGCCTTCTGTGACATAGATGTTTGCTATCTAGAAATTGGGCCTGGACTGAAAAAGCATAGTTTTTCCCAAGCCATGTAATAACCATGTTGTTGTTTATTCATTCTATGGTTAATAAACATCTGTGTAACACTTTACATCTTTACAGTGTACATCTTCAATCATGCAGCAGTCTTGTTTGATAGGTCATTGTTCCCATTTTATAGAGGGGGAGCCAAAGTTGTGAAATGATAGCTTACACGAACTCACTAAGTCTGTGGTTGAGTCAGATCATAAGAACCCAGGACCACAGATACACTATCAACCATTACTTTTTTGGAGAGGATTAGGGCATGACCTTTAACTTGTTCAGCACTCAGATCAATCCAATCTTGTTCCATTGTTATGAGGATAAATGACCGTTTACATTGGTGTAGGCTCATTAACATTAGGGATGTACGGACTGTGTAAAATCCGCTCCATCTGCATTCCGCAGATTGTCAGGTACCTTTTGTTCCGTCATCCACCCACAGTCAGATGCGAATGGTTTTTTTGTCATGCGGAAAAATATGGAAATAATTACGTAAATATTTACATAAGTATTTACATTAAGTATTTACATAATGTACCTCAGTAAGTAACATTTAGTGTATTGTCCCCCATTCCATTCAACATTTCCTCAGCAGAAACTTACATATTTTTCTACGGAAAGTAAAAAAAATCATCCAAAAGTCCACGGACTCCACACAGCCTGAGGGGGGTGCTCCGCAGTAGATTCTGCAAGTTGAATTCTTAGAAATCTGAGCTCATTTTAATCTGTCTTGAATTTCTCCAGCATCCCTAGTTAACGGTCAGTGAATTGCCTCTTCATTACTTTGTTATATCTCTCAACTCTTCTCCAAGGAAATAATCCTGAAAAGAGCAGCCGATATTGCAGAAGCACTCTACAGCGTCCCTCGCAATCATAACCAACTTCCAGCCCTCGCCAACACGTCAGTCCATGCAGGAATGATGGGTGTGAATTCCTTTAGTGGTCAGCTAGCCGTCAATGTCTCAGAAGCCTCACAGGCCACCAATCAGGGTAAGATGGAGAAGAAGAAACATTTATCTCTTTAGGCAAAAGTGGTGTGTGTGTGTGTGTGTATAGATATATATTTAGATATATAGATATATATGATACAGAAACCAAAAAACCTGGGGATTAAGATACCATGCATGGTTTATAAATGATATCATGTATATTTCTTTCACTAAGTCTGCTTATTTTTATTAGAGTAATACACAGAACAGCTCATGGTCCAGGTAACATACTATCCACTTGCATAAACAAATGTTCAGATAAACTTGAGTGCTATTTAGTTGGTGTAATGTTAACACAGAGAGTACATGGTAAATTACATATTTAATTAAGTCATGGTCAGTGAATCCAAAAGTGAAGTCTTTCCAGTTAAACAATCTGGATTGAGCCTGAACCTTCCACACCAAAATATTTCTAATATAAACATACTGTAACATAACTAAGCATACTGGTTTATAATATGTCAACCCTATGGATTGGTCACAAATGGTTAACAAACAAGTTGATGAATCCATGGCTAAAGACCTTTCACAGAAGGGTATGAAAGCTATTATCATAACTTATAGCTATGTGCATCATCTGCCATCTGAGACCCATGACACTCACACTTGTTTAAATACTCTCAACGCTTTTAAGGTGGTGGTCTCATAGCAAGGGGATGCTCTCCCTAGAGAAGCCCACATTGTGCCCACATTGCTGTCCTTTTGGCACTAGGCTAAAATCTTTCTGCTCTCCCAGGCTTTTAAAAACCTTCTAAGATCTGTCGGGGATGCTCTGACTTGGATTCTTGCATTGAGCAGGGGTTGGACTCGATGGTCTTATAGGCCCCTTCCAACCCAAAGAGTATGATTCTTTGTTCTTGTATTTTACACCCTGTGGCACTGAAGTTGGTTTAGGCTCTAGGGTTGGCTGGTTTTGGCTCCTGCAATTTGCATTGTATTTTTATTGTGTTAGAATTGTGTAATTGGGGTTTTCTTGCTAGTCTGCATTTTTAAGTTATAGTATTTGATTTTTAAAAATTGTTACATTTTAATTAATATTGTATGGCACCTACAGAAGGCATCTAACAAGTATAGATCCTAAATAATAAACAAACATTCAATAAACTATTTGCAAATGAAACTTTATAAGATAAGTGACCTCCATTCCCTCACTCTTTCACCAGAACTGCATTTATACTGAATCTTCCTTCAGTTTTAGGATAGCAGAGTTTGGGATGTTTTGAAATTGAGTTTAACTCTCTATTGACAAACAACTGTTGTACCCTTTTAACTTTCTGCAAAAGGTTTTACTCGCAACTCAAGCAGTGTGTCGCCTCACGGTTATGTGCCAAGCACTACCCCTCAGCAGACAAACTACAACTCCGTCACGACAAGCATGAATGGCTACGGAAATGCTGGAATGTCCAATTTAGGTGGATCTCCAACCTTTTTGAATGGATCTGCTGCCAACTCTCCCTATGCCAGTATGTATTATGCATGTTGCACAATTCATACTGAATAGTTACCTGAATGGCCTGGGCTTTTGTAATGACCCTAAGTCTGAAATAATAATTGCACTTACCAGGGAGTCGGTCTCATTGAATTCAGTGGGGCTTACTTCAGAGTAAATATGCACAGTCTTGCATGTAAGGCCTTTGAAAACATCAGTATAGCTAATCGTTTATTTTATTGTTGTTATTTTTAGTATTACTTACTTACTAGTTGAAAGAGCATTGGTTACATACTTATTCAGTAAAGCAATTTGTCTAGAACTTCCTTGGCATTGCGTTTCACTTCCTGATACACTTTGTACTTCAGATATTGATGTAACTTTTTAGGTTTTATTTTAACTATAGCTTGAAAAGCTCAGACCTCCCATATAGGGCTAGTATATAGGGCTCCCAAGGATTTCCTGTCCAGGGATAAATCAGATCCATACATGCTTAGCTTCAAAATGTTACATCATCAGACACCCCAATCCAGGAACCATGATCCTCTTTGGAATCAGGGGACCAGTGCTCCAAAGGATGCTACACAGGCAATTCCCCTTGCTGAATTAGGATCATGTGTGCGATGACAAAGAGATGCCTGCTGCTTTCAGCTCTGACTGATAATACCAATACACTGCATGGAAGGGGGCTGCTAAATCTAGGCCTCTCATCCTGTAAACAGGATAAGATTGAGGTTTCAAAGCTGACCATCTCTTTCAGAGGAGGAACTGTAGCAATTGACGGAGTGCTTCAATGTATGGGGATCTCTGGACTGGGATCCATGTGTTCCAAAGGATCCTGATAATGGGGATTTAGCTTTTGAGTTCCTTTTATGGGTGGATGTTGATTCAGTGTGCATAACCCCCTGGAGAAGATTGGGGGGGGCACATGCGGAGCTGCAGGGAGGATGGGAAATTAGATCTGCCAGCAGTGTCTGTTGCATTGGATACAACCGTCTGATAGCAGTATAATAACAATCAAAACTCTCTAAACTATTAAAATGAATTAATGGGATATAATATTTCAGTCTGAAATTATAATCTATGGTGATTTCCTGATCTAAGCCCTATTCTTTGGACTATTAAAAATATTTCAGCAATACATTATTTCATAAGCCTGGACTGATTCACCTTTTTAAGTGTTTCCTCCTATTAAGTCATGCCTTTATATTACTTTTCATATTATTATTATTATCATCATCATCATCATCACCACCATCATCTTCAGATTTTTCCTGTGGATCCTGCTGTCCTATTAATGGCAAATATGTTCAATCGGAAGATGTTTCAATCATGGCCTGAGAATTAGAAAGGTGGCATTCTTAATTAAATCAATAAACTAATTGCTGTATAGTAGCAATTCAATTTAGGTGCTTTGATTGCTCTGCCTTAACAAGTGCTTGCAGATACTGAGTGACTTTAGACCAAGATTGTATCTGTCAGACTGTGAAACTTTGAACATTTAATTTCCATTAATTGATTTCCTCAGTGTTCACAAATATGATATCAGATTCTCGCACAGAGATTCTGAGAAGGTGATTTTTATCTACAGAAATGCAAATAAAAAATAATCTAAAGCTCAGCTGATTTGAATTTTCATTCCACTACCATTTAATTATTCATAATCCTGAACATAAACAGCTTCTAAACAAGATGAAGAAAAAATGAGTAATTTGACCAGCGTATGGGTCTTCTCTTTTTTCATAGACATGGAACCAATAATTCTAGAGTCATTTGGCATTATTTTAAGACAAGAAAGCCACTCTAAACTTAGATGATGAATGCATCAGCCAAAGACATTAATTGCCTTTGTACAAGACACCAGAATGATTTTTTAAAAGTATATCTGCCTTTCAAAATCAGATGATGCATCTGCTGGAGTTAATAAAGCTACTTGGAAATGTAAAACTGTAGGTATTGTCATACACACTAGTACAAAGCTAGAGGTGCCAGCGTCAGGCTAACCTAGGCCAGATTGACCTGGCACCAGTGCCCTGATCCATGGGACCAAGGATGCTTCCATACAAGGCTTTTATTATGCCATTGCCCTACCTCATTCACAGAATTTTAGAGGGCATCCAGATGACATCGCCTGCCATTGGTAACCCTCCCATGTTTTCCCACCGCTTCCATCTTTTTTCTTACCACCAAAAATCTGTGGAGGGAAAGAAGAAGTAACTGCAGAATGCCTTCTGCATGGTAGGGCTAGATGTTCATCTGGAGGTGCCCCAGGAGCAAAGCAGATAGCCGCGTGCATGCTGGTGCCATTGTGGTAGTGACATGACTAAGAGGTGATGGCCTGGCACTGTTTCCGAACTTTGCAAGTGCCCTGCCTCCAGAAGTCTCATCATCTTTCAGGCATAATTGACAGACTGAAGACAATCGCATGTTATTTCACATGATCAACAAAAATGATTGGAAAATATGTTTTTCCACCTGACCCAGTGCATCTTTATTCAGATAAGTCCCACTGAGTTCAGTAGAGCTTACTCCCAAGTACATGTGTGTAGGATTTCAGCCTCATGTTATGCATGTTTACGCAGGAGTAAATTCCACTGGATTCAGTGGACTTATCCCAAGTTAGGGTGCACAGGACTGCAGCCTTACAGTGCAATCCTATGTAATGAATGTTTACTCAGAAGTAAGTCAATTGGCCTAATTCATAGATAAGAGTGTATACAGCTGCAACCTTAATTATGAGATTTATTGGATACTAAAATAATATTGTAAAAAGCAAACCAGGTTTAGTATCAGCCATTTCAAACTAACATTTTCCCTTTTTATATAAATGAAACAGTTTCAGGACACTTTTAGTGATCTTTTCCCCCCAACACAGACACATATGCCTACATGGAATTCAGCTGTAGGAGAAACAGAAAAAACATTATAAAATAGGGTGGGGGAAAACAATAAAAGAAACCTGTAACATTTTTTTTAGCTGGTACAAGGGGGCATTTTCCCAGAATCCCTTCCAGTGTTGCAAATGTGCTATTTTTGGATTGCATAGAGCTTCACACAACTTGAAAACTGCTCTCCAACATCCTCTGTGACAGTGCCAGGGATGTTGGGCTTTACCTAGGGATGTACGAAAGGTACTTACCTTTCGGGGATTATGCTGATGGTGCTGGGGGAGGCGTTCCGTCCCTCCCCCCGGAATCCTCGCCGGGGGGGGAGGCGCTCCGTTCCTCCCCCCCCCCCCGGAATCCTGGCCGGCCAGCTGTGCTCCGCAGCGATTCTGCGGAGCCGCCGGCTGGCTCCGCCAGCAGCCGGACATCCAGCCGCTGGCTAGCAGGGACGCAAATGGCGGCAGCTGTAGCCGCCACCGTTTGCGTCCCTGCAGTCAGCCGTGATAGGCTACGTAAATGTTTACGTAGCCTATCACGGCTGATTAAAAAAAAAAAGCGCGTACGCAAATGGAGGTGCCCATGGGCGCCGCCATTTGCGTTTCTTATTTTGGCACGTCTTAGTCTACGTAAACATTTACGTAGACTACGACGGTGAAAATAAGGGGAACGCAAATAGCGTAGCGTCTACGCTATTTGCGTTCCCCTTATTTTCGCCGTCGTAGTCTACGTAAATGTTTACGTAGACTAAGATGTGCCAAAATAAGGAATGCAAATGGCGGCGCCCATGGGCGCCGCCATTTGCATATGCACTTTTTTTTGTTTTTGTTTTAATCAGCCGTGATAGGGTACGTAAACATTACGTAGCCTATCATGGTGTTTTTTTAAAATCTAGCTGTGATAGGCTACATAAATCTTTACGTAGCCTATCACTTTTTTTGTTTGTTTGTTTTTTTAAAGCTGGAAATGGCGGCGGCAGCAGCCGGTCGGAAGACCGGCAGCCGCCACCGCCACCAGAGCCGCCGCCAGGAAGATCCACCCCAGGTAAGTCCCATCCCGGGGGGTGGCGGGCCGTTCCGCCACCAATTTCGGGGGGCTGAATGCGCTGGCATCCGGCCTCCCCGAGATCTGTGGCTGAACTTTTGTACATCCTAGCTTTACCTCTTGGACTGAGCTGTGTGTGGCTCCATGGGGGAACACCATTTCTTGCACCAGCACCATGTGAAATGGAAGAGTTGTAATGCGCGTAGGCAAGAGTTTTAATAAGCAAGCAAGTACTAGAACTGAGAAGATTATGAGATGGCCCATAGTGAGGTGAGATGGTGGGATATTTTTACGACCCCTTCTGATGCTTCCTTCACAGAATGGTAACCACTGCACCACAGCTTCTTCCTGCATCTCAGAGATAATATCAGAAGTCCCAGGTCCTATAGGACAAATCCATAATGCAGCCACTTACCATGCCAGTTTCACTTGAGGCAGTGATGGTATGGGAACCAGCCATGTTATGGCCTCCTTCCACATGACCTGGGCTTCTGACGTTAACTCTGCAGTGAGGGACTGCCGTAAGCCCACTCCATGACAGTAATGTCAAGGGGCATTCAGATGTGCGGAGAACAAAGCATCATCAAGCATTCAGGGCATCTGTTAAGCAAACCTTGCGGCTGAATTCAGTCCTGGTGGCATTGCCATTTGAAACCTTGGTAAGAATATTCCCTCTTTGTTCTTGTTTTACTCCAGTCGTGCCATCCAGCCCAACAATGGCCTCCTCCACTAGTCTCCCTTCTAACTGTAGCAGCTCCTCCGGGATCTTCTCCTTCTCACCAGCCAACATGGTCTCAGCGGTGAAACAGAAGAGTGCTTTTGCCCCTGTTGTTAGGCCGCAGACTTCCCCTCCCCCCACCTGTACCAGCACCAATGGGAATAGCCTGCAAGGTAGGCCAACCCTGGCATGTTACTATTTTACAGCACTTTATTTCTGTGCATCTCGTCAAAAGGGTGATGGATCTTTGATGCTCTAGAACGTGGTGTAAGGCTATAATTTCCTTGAGTCTCTAATTCGCCCTCATTCCCTTGCTTGGCAAAGCAGCTTGCTCGTATTGTCCTGTTGAACTGAGATGCTGTGTCTTTAAAAGCATGGTCTGAGTTTGCTTAAAATGAGTGATAATTGCAGCTTACTAATATCCGCCTTTCTCTTTTTTTCCTTTCTTATTCCTTGTTGTTGTCTTTTATCAGACCAGTCTTTTGTGGACTCTAGCAAGTACTCCACTGCAGGGTCTCTCCAGGGTCTGGCCTTCTCCTGAAGTACGTCAGTCAATCTTCCCTTCCTTCTTTTTATTTTGTTTTTCCTTTGTCATGTCCACATGTGCAAAATCTTTGCTAATAGCAGCAACATTTGTGGGGGCCGGCCATCACAGAAAACAGACTATGGCAGAGTTTGGTTTTCATATGAGAGCGTATTGCAAAATATATGTGGCACATGCTACATTTATGTAAGGTTTCCCACCTTCTTACCTTGCATAACATTAGCTCTTCATGATTAATGTACTGGATGTAAGCAAATTTATCTTGTAAACAGTACTATATCGCCTTGAAATCCTCTTCAACTGTTGGCAATCTTCACTTCTGTATCATGCCATAAACTTTAGCTATTTGGATGGAGTAATAGCCATAAACTATTACTCCATCCTTTTTCCATAATTCACATCTTGTGCAATCACATGTGTTTGGATTTGGACAAGTCTAGTGGGTGCAGGGAAGCCCTTGCCATGATTCCTCAAAGGGGAGAGCATTGTTTTGCACTGTGATTTCACTCAGCTGATAGAGTCCCATTTGAAGACTGCTTGAGTCTCCAGTGAGTTTTCATGGTGTCCCAGAATTGTAAAATCAGTCTCTCCAAAAGGGAGCAAGTCAAACATGGAACAGCACAATTACAGCAAGCTTTGGATTGGGACCATTTGAGCCCACATACTCAACTACCTAATCCACATAAGTGTCAGGGTGGAAACTGAGCCCATAGAGCCCCAGAGCAGTTCTGATTCTGAGGAAGAACAGCAATCCGTGGGAGAGGAGCTCACTCATCTCTCACAAGCACAGCAGCTAGCAGAGATTCCTCCTGCCAGTATTCCTGGGAGAGATAGTGACCCTGGCAGTGAGAGAGCGCTGGAAGGGGGCTTGGGGGACACTCGGCGCAGACGCAGGGAGCGACAACAGATGGAGGGTGCCGAAAGGAGGTGCTCCACTCGTTTGGCACTAGAACAATGGTCGTGTCCCGAGGACCCAAGGGAAAAAGGGAGGATCTCCATAGCCCATAAGTTCAGAGTCTTCCTGTGGTTCCCCTTCAAACGGAGACCAACTGCCTTACCTGGAGCTTAGGCTACTCTGCTATCTTTCCCCAGTGCTGTTCCTTGCTTAGTCACTAGTGATTAGTATCTGAAAGAGGCATAAAGTAATAAAGGAATAAAGCCTTGGAAAGAATCCTCGTCATCTGTGTCCTGAGTTGGCTATTGGAGGGGACTGCAAGAGGCAGCTAGGGCGCTCCTGACAATAAGTGGCGGGGGGTGGGGAAGCAAAGGTAGCCATGCTGGACAAAATAAAAGTTACAAAACCAATATTAGTGTAATACCTTTATTACACCAACCAAAGGCCAGTATCCAATGGGGTCATTGGGCCACTGGCCCCTCTCACCAATTCCATTGCAGTAGTGGGACCCACAACTTAGCGTTTCTGGTTGTTTCTGGAAGTATTAAATCTCCATTGCACAAGCAGTAGGTCTCGCTTGCAGAATGATGTCAGTGGGAGTGCAATGAAATTGGTGGGGGCACAGCCCCCACTGGATACTATCCATAAGAACACACACACAAAATAAAAGCTTTCGAGTTCTATAGAATTTTTCATCAGGCAAGACATTACAAAAAGCAGGCAGGGGGACAGGGGATGAAAAAACCTGATTTGATGGTCACAGTGTCTGGTTTCGGACAATCAGCGGGGAAACAACCCGGTATGTGTTGTTTCTCCTACCTCTGCATGTGTCGGTCACATAACTGACATTCCCCAATTACCTGTGCTGTGTTGCAGGTTGCCATGTCATCTGAACCTGACATGCAGCGTGGCAGGGGTGGTTTCTTCTTTTACCCACCCTACAGCCCATGGCTTATGTTAGGGGTTGTGGGGTGGGTGAGAAGCCACCTTTGTGATGCCGCACCCTGGGTTCAGACGACACGGCAATGTGGGGCAGGTAATTAGGGAAATGTTGGTCACACAACTGGCAAGCACAGGGTGGGAGGAACAACCCATACCGCATTGTTTCCCCCTATGATCATGTGAACTTGGCCAGTGTCTGCATGTTCAGAGTCCCAAGATGAAGTGAGGGCTTCATTCATCTTGTAACTTCATCTTTATCCACTTTAGCTGGAGCTAAACATGTCACAAATCCAACTCAAGACATCTCCTTGGCGGTTATTTTTTGTATGTTCATTTGCACACTGTAGCAACCTCATTAGAATTTGCATGGTGTAATTGCGTACTGTCTGGTTCAAATTCAGACTTATTAAGAAAAAAATTGAACTTAGATGCTGATTCAAAGAGCTGCATAGCTCACTCAAGGACTTGCCCCTAACTCAGGGGAATTTCTGACTTGAAAAAAACTGAACAGCTGACACTCACCCGCCCACACACACTATATCACACTTTGTTTATTAACCTCCCCTCAGTTTTAAAAGCAGTGTGAAAGATGGAGGCTAATCTCTGCAAAAATATTTTTGAAAATATATATCCCTTGGGCTTACACAACCAGTTCCTTGAATCTTTGAATTTTAGCCTTTGTCCCCAGTTTAGAAGAAAGCAGCTTGTGTACATAGGAAAAGTGTCAAAATTAGTTCCAGAATAGTGAGGGAGAAATGTAAAACAAAATTAAATGCAACAAGAGTGATTGTAGTGGTACACCCTAAAGCAGGTGATCTCCAGTGTTGTCAAATATTTGCTGCATATCAGAGCATTCAAAAATTGCCTTGTGGTGCCTTTGCCCTACCACTTACCACCTCATATCATTTTGAGTCCACCCTCAAAATGATATTGCTTGGCTTCTTATGGAGATGTTCACTTAATCAGTTTATCAGCACCGTCAGCCCTATGACAGCCTAGAACTTCTACATACATATCTTTCAGGGACATATACCATCATGCCCACATTTGATTTTAAGAGGTTACTGTGTTGTTGGGTGGATATTCTAAAATTATTTCTCATATCGGCATTGGATTGCACACCCAGTAAATGAAAGATTCATCTAACATCACTGAACCATATACATCATAAAATCATAATTCCCCATTTCTCTGTTTGGTCTGTTGTATGGCTGCCCTACTGTGCTTAACCCTCCCTCATAATTACTGCACTGCATTTTAAAGCACTGAGAGGAGTACGCATTTTCATGCTCACTTACACAAGAAGTGTTCTTATAATCACCAGATGCCTCAAACTGTGCCGGGGGTGGAAGGGGTTACTGTAGCATGCTGTAGCTCACCCAGACCTGCGATTTTCTTCCTTCCTTTTCTTCTGTCTGTATCTTCACAGAATGTGGTGACAAACAGAAAATAATCTTTTCCGTTGCCTAAAGCCATTTGACATGAGCATTATTTAGGAATCGCCTGTCCCAAATGTTTCCAATGTATCCAGGATTCTCTGGGTCATGCCATGTGCCACCAAGAGTGAGAAGCCAGCTTTGCAGTCATAGAGCAAATATGGTTAAGCGTATCAGCAGAAAGGAAAGCACTTATTCCTAAACAAAAGGTACTTACCGTGCCTAAAGATAAATGCTATATCCAGTGCATTAGAAGCTGAAAAATCCAGGACATAAATCTTTAGGATAAAACAGGTTGCAGCGGTTTGTTTTACCATAAAACATGCAATCTACAGAGAAATGATCTTATGCAAGCCTCACTTGGATTGAATGAAGTTGGCATGGAAGATGTGCTGGAAAGATTGCACCCAAAGAAAATAAAAACACATTCACTTCTTTAACATTTTTCCTGGTAGTTTAGATTTACAGTTTAAATTGGAAAGCATTTTAAGTTGTCAACAAAATTCCCAGCAGTTAAACAGGCCCTGACCTCCTTCTACTAACAGCATGAGTCAGTATAAAAAGGAGAAACATAGCCGTCATAAAGTGTCAGTCCAACACATTGTTGAATATGGCTGTGATGAAAGAAACAAGCCATATAAACAATATGGGTGTGATGATAGAAACAAGCCTAACCCTGGCTGGCCTGTGGACAGCTACATATGCCCTGCTTAACCATCCTGCATTAGGGCAGCCACCTCACAGCCTGATTTGAAGTTATGGCTCTTTTCCCCAGGAAAATAGGAGACGGGGCAGCTGAGGTTCCTCCCTCCTCACCTGCTGTATATGGCACACCTGGACTACTTGCCACAGCAGGTATGGGAGGGAATGACAGGACAATGAAGTGAGCAGATGGGAGGGGTTGCTGTTGCATTGCCTCCTGATTTAGTGGAAGATTTAAAGGGCTGTGTCCAGTGTATGGGTAGCAAAGTGGCTACCCATTTGCAGCAATAATAACGAGCAACATTTTTGTTGGACTCAAGGAAAGATGTGATAATTTAATGGGCATGTTACAAAATCCATATCAGTGTAATTCCTTTGTTAGGGCAACCAAAAGATCACAAACATTGTGCAAGCTTTCAAGATCTCCAGATCTCTTCATCAGCCAAGATGTTAAGAAAAGCAGGTTTGGGGGGCAGGACGGGGAGAAAAAAAATCTGACTTGAAGATGAAGTCAAAGTAGCATCTTCTAACATTTTGTAACACCTTTCCTGATGAAGAGATCTTTTTCTGGTTGACCTAATAAAGGTATTACACTAACGTGGATTTTAGATTTTTCTTATGGTCAACATGGCTACTTTTGTCTTAATTGGCAAGGTGTTGTACAATTAAATCAATTGTTCATGCAATGCATAGCAGTGATGCAAATACTCATTAATTTATGCTGCTGTCTATGCTTTTGAATGGGAAATATATAATACACGTTGTGATGATGATAGTAATGCTCATGTGTTATGCAACAATGATTTAAATTGGCTTTGCAAAAAGTGTACATCCAGTTTTGTGGATAAGTATCCCACGTGTGACATGCCAGCATGCAGACAGTCTTATCTATACAAATAAAGGGATGACTGTCACATATCCCTAGTGGAGATTGCTGATCAATCACTACATATGTCACATCCCAATTGGAAATGCTCAGACAGAATACTCAGATCAGCTTTCAGCATAATTTTGTTCACAACTCAGTCTTCTAATATGAGAGTGAAACTAAGATAGGCAGGGCATTTTTAGAGAACAGCTGAACTTCTGTAATGAGTTAACAGAGATTTTGCCTTTAGCATTGTGTCATTTTACACCACCCAAGGCATGCAATAACTGCTCAGAAATGCATGACCTGTTGTATGCTATTGCTTACATAAACTGCTATGTGAAAGGGGTGTCTGGCTTCTTTCTCTTGGGCCTCTGACAGCAATCAGGTTTTGCTTGCATTGTTAGAGATCAACCAAACTCTGTTGTTGTTTTTAACCATATAGTGCGTAAGATGTAAAGTACTTGTTTGCTTTCTTCTTCTTTTTCTATGATAGAGCATCCTCACACAAATAAGGAGAAAAATAATACCCATTCATGGGTTGTTGTTTTTTTAAAATCTTCCTTTTGTCAGGTTTCTCGGGAAGGAAAATCCAGTGATATTTCCCTTTACAGAATCAATTTCACATTGAACCAGGAAAAAGCCTAGGTGGTCTCGTTACACAAGGCACTTAAAGTACAAAAGTAGCATGATAAGGCCCTGGCAGAATAGAAATATGAAACCTTTTAAGCAGGAAGAAATTCAAAATGTCATTCTGCCTTTTGACTTGTAATTTAATTCAGAAGTATTAGGCTTCTTCAGTAATAATAATGATAGCTGTTCTTTGAAGAAAAAAATCTACTTGTGTAGTGTATTTTATGCCATTTCTCTTCCATTGACACAGTTACTTGCATTTATCCACTGTGAAATGTTAAGCTTGCCTAAAAGTTGGAATCATCTTTGCTTAGAAAATTATTGTAGAGTTACCACAAATGGCCAGTACAGAAAATCTGCAAAAACGTTTTTATTCACATCACTACCAGTTGCTCCTATATATCTAATAGCTTAGTAATGGTGGGTTAGGAGGGACAGTCAAGACTGTCTTCAAGGGAAAAGGTGTAGTAGCTCCAAAGATGATCAGGGTTCTGCATTGAGGGACACACAGAGCTTTTCCCCAATTCCCTGTCTCTGTATCCCAGCCTATTTCCTAAAATCAAAGGTGCAAAACCATACAAAAATCTTAGTCTGGGCCATCTGAATCCCTTCACACCCTATTATAACCCCCCCCCCCCAATATTATCTGGGTTATCATATGAGTCTGCTATGAGTAGGCAATGACTACAAATCCCCAACACATAGTCTGCAATGAAAACATACAACTGAATTTATTTTGCAAATATCAGATATTATATGGCAGTGGTTCAGGGTTTGAGGGAAAAATATAAAATGGCAAAGAACAGAAAAAGTAGAAAATGCAAGTGTGCTTAGGGCAAATGCCATTCTACATTGACTAGCCCTAGGTCTTCCAGCTGAGACAGCCCCCCCAAACTTATATAATTACAAGAATTCTTTGTTTTCAAAGCATTTTGAAGGGTTTCAGAGTTTGTGGGGCCAACAGCTGACCACCCGCCAGTATACTTACGTGTATGTAAGTGGATGAGATAGATATATAGGGCATTTTTCCCCACCCTGTAGGCCTCCAGGTATGTTGGAGTATTGGGAGTTAGTCTGGTGGGTACCAGGTTGGGGAAGGCTGATATAAGGACTCCTTACCCAGCACGGTGCTTTCGTAGGAATCAGGAAATGGCTCTAAACATGTCACAGGACACTCAAAACTGTGGGCAAAACTCAGATCTTGTGTGGGCTCAGAACTCCTGCAGATTTTTCAAAAGTGCTGGCATGGATTACAGTTGGGATTGGGGCTACATAACTGGCGTGGGGTCCCAGTCCTTTCCCCCATGGCCTACTGGAGCTGCAGTTTGCCCTGCAGGGCTCCGAGTTGGCATATCTTACCTTACAGGATGGGGACGGGTGGGTATTGAAGCTTCCGCTGTGTTACAGAAACTGCGCCACAAAGGAAATTAAACACATCCACAAGCGAACAGGCTGCTTGAGTTTTGTTTTTCTTTTTTGGCTGATTTAGTTATGTTGACCAACATTTATAAATCCAGTCACAATAATCTTCCCACTTCCTTCAGCATAAAGGGACATATTCTTAACATAGAGTAACTTCCCCTCCTTCAGTGCATATATATGATAAAAGCATAAGCCCTAGGCAGGCATTCAGCTTACTCACACAAAAAGTGAGGAGGGGATGTGAGTGCACACACAAGCCCAGCTCCCAGCATCCATGTCCCTGCCTGCTCAGTCCCCAGCCTTTCCATTTTGAAGGAAAAAGTCTGAAGTGGTTTCTACTTGTGTTTGCTTGAACACGAGTAGAATCCTCTGTGTCAGCAGCAACCCTGCTTTATCTGTTTGTTCCATTTCTATACCACCCAATAGCTGAAGCTCTCTGGGTGGTTCAGAACAATTAAAACCACAAAATACAGCACAGATCAGGGTTCCCAATCACTCAGAGGCTTCTAATCATGTTCAAGCAAACAACCAATTCAGACCTCCCTGCTCAACATGGGAAGATCAAGGACTGAGGGGATGGGGCGTTGGGGCGGGGCTTGTCTGCACACCCACATCCCCTCACCATTTTAGCCTGTGCATGAAAAGGCTGCACATTTTCACACACACCCGCCAGAGAAAATCCCACAAGTGCCTCCCCCTCTCCCTCACATTAAAAATATAATAATACTAAAATGTAAAACTAGCAACATACTGCCCTTCCATGACAAAGTGCCTGACTCTGCCTAACAGTAAGGTTGGCCCTGCCTCACTGAATAAAAAGGTCTTCTTTCTCTGGTCATTGTATTATGTGATTGATGTGTCATGATCACTGCTACGTCTGTAGGCATGTGAAAATATTTGCTGTGATTTAAAGCTTAGTCCTCAGTTTTGTAATTGATTTTTTAAATTACCGTTTGTTGTTTTAAAAAAATTACAAAGGCACGCCATTCCAACTCATGTTTTTACAACTTTCATTCCAATTTTATTTATTCTAATAAATGTATACCACATCTTTCAAGTAGAGCACCGCTCTGAAATCTGTCACCCCTCCAAAATCTGTTTTAGAAATGGAGCGGTATACAAATATTGTAAATAATTTTTTTTTAAAGAAAGGAATTTTCCAAGCAGGAGGTAGTTTGTATTAAATAAATCAATAAAGCAACAACAATATAAAATATAACGATACCACAACAATATTAAAAGCAACAGATTAAAGCAGCAGAAGATAAATCAATTCAGAGTTAAGTTGTTTTTTTAAGTGTGGGGAAATAAATGGTCTTTGTCTGGTGCTGAAAAGTGAAAAGTGCAGGCATCAAGGCATAATTGGAGAGAGCGTTTAACAACCTGGATGCCCTTCAAGAAGGTCTTCTCAGCTGCCTCATGTAACCCTCTGCACCTCAGTTGGTGGAAGTACCCAGTGAGATTCAGAAAATGGCCTCAGTGAATGGGCTGGCTGATACAGAGGAAGGTAATCTTTCAAATAGGGTTGATCTGAATGTTCTGCCAGCCCAACATTCAGCGGTTTCCAGAGCCAGTGGGGAATAGAGCAAACCATTGCAAAGATCAGGAGGACAGCTGGATGTTTTGGTGAGGTGGGGAAATGTTTTGGTAGGGTGGATGTTTTACAATTTGATGAGGTGGCTGGGCAGTTTTTCCACCTTTTTGGGGGAAAAAACTTTAAGCAAAGGCAAGCTGCTGCACTCAGCAGATGGCCACCAGTTGCTTTAAACATCTGTTAAGGTTGGCAGTGGTAACACAGCATGTTTCCCAGTGACATTGTTTGGAAGAAAAGATGACTACTCCCATTCTTCATACAATGTCAATGGGAACCATTCGTTGTCATCACCCAGTGTCATTTCCAGCACCATTCTTAACAGATTCGTAAATCTGTTTAAAAGAAGAAGAGGTGGAGAAGAAAGATTGACCACCTCATCAAATAGTAAGTTTCTCACTCACCAGAAAGTGCCACAATTCACAGTTTTCTTCACACCTTTGCTGGAGGATGAAGTTCTTGCCAAGGTGGGGGCATGCAGAGCCCTACTTGGCAGTGCCACAGTCAAGGACTTTTAGCAGTCAATAAAGTTTCATATGAAAAAGTTAATTTGGTCACGAAGTATATCATTTCTTTTCTGGGCCAAAATGTTCAACAAGTCTTCCTGTTGGGAAGGATCCAAATCTTTCCAAAGCATTGGCTTAGTGACAGGTGTCCAACATCTGTCTAAAACAATCTTTGCTGCTATTATCAGTTTTTTGATATTTAAATATTCAAACATTTTAAATGGTAAATGGCTTAGCATTTAACCTGTGACCTGTTATCAGATGTATTCTTTCTTCCAAAAAAATTCATCTGATCACAGTTTCACCTGAGATTAAAGAAACTCCTTGTTTGTAAAGACTTTATTCACACTATGCTGGTCTTTTGAAGAATCCCCTAGAAGGACAGAGACACCAGATTAATTTTTAAGGGGGATGGCTGTTTTGCCACTGAAACAGGTAATCTCCTTAGGATGCCTAGCTCCAAATTAGTAGATATACTTTGCATTCTTGTCTTCTCTTGTTTTCCTTCATTTAGTCATTGCCATTTGCTTAAACTGCCTTCCCCTCACTGATTAGTCTTGTAATTCATGCACATATGGTGATGTTTGTGGAGAAAACATTCCCTCCCACTTCCTTCCCCCACCAACTCTGCAAGTCTTTCACTTTGGCTTGGTTCTTATCAAATTATTGCAGCTGTAATTAAAGCACAATGAATTAAAACCAGTCATGGGTCTGTGTTTTTCCCCAAGAAATCACTTGCCCAGATGTTTGAGATGGCTGCTCCGATTTTAAATCATGTTCCTATGAAGTGCATCAATCTAAAGACCAGCATTCATTTTATGCCCTCTCACAAATAACCATGCCGCTGGCATTTTAAAGAGGTGGTCTTGTCGCAACCATTACCATGAACCGTGTGTGACTCCCAGCTGTGATGATGTATTTGCTTACAATAGGTCATTTTTGGCATTGCATGGAAGGGTTGGGGCTAGCTAGATTATCCTTGCAGATCCTCCCAAGTTTCATGCACAAACATCCCGATCCAAATATCAGTTATATTAAAATAGTCCCATGGAACTCAGTGTGATTGTAAACTGCCTTAAATGGAACAATGCTACTTTAATTACTCCTTTGACTGGATTTGATTATTCATGTCACCCCAGACGAGGCTTTGGGGAAACAAAATCTGAGCTCCACCTGAACAGATGCTTATTTGTCTGTCACAAGCATCACCTTTTGAATGTAATGTATATGGTTGGAATGTGATATATATGTTACAGCTAGTATGACTGCTGGTGAGAATCTGCTTCCATGTGGTGGGAACTCTTCATAGCAGTGGTCATTTATGCAAGCTCCAATTTCCTGGCTTGGCCTCACAGCATGACTACTTCCCATGCCAGCATCACACATATATCATGGATGCAGCGGGCTTGCAAACTAACTACACAATCTGGGAGATCCATACATTCAGTGTTTGCATACATCACTGCTTCTAACTGGACTGGATTTTCATCTGCGGACATGCCATGCAGTCGGGTGTAAAGCAAATTTAAATATGAATGGATATGAGTCATCTCCTTGCACAACTAATTAAAAAAGGGGGGGCAACTTCTGAACTATTCTCTAATGGGCCTTTGGGAGTGAGTGAGTGTGTGTGTGGGGGTAAATGCTCAAGAAAAAAATATAAAATCAAGGCCTTAATGTCACACAAGTTTATATAAGTATTCATGCTGGTGACAAAATGGACAGACATAAATTTTCTTGCTCTTCTGTAACAATAGAACTGCAGATCACCCAATGAAATTGATTGGCAGGCGATTCAGGACAGAAGAAGGAAGTACTATCAAACTATTATATGATTCTACTTCTTCACATAATGCACTATTAATTTATGAAATTCACTACCACCACAAACTGTGGTGATGGCCATTAGCTAAGATGACATTAACAATATCTGGAAACATTAATGAAGGAAAGGTCAATCAGTGGCAATTACCCAAGGAGGTCCCATGTCATCTCAGTTATTACCTTCTAGAAACTAGAAATGTGTTCCTTTTTAGAAAGGCATTCAGTATGTAATTTTAATTTGCTGTATTGATCACATTTTTTTGAATGTTTTAAATATTTTGTGTGCTGTTGTGTTGTAGTTTTTTGCTGCTACTTTTGTGTTTTATGTTGCACTGTATATTGGAAGATCAGGATAAACTTTTATTGTTTATGGCCAAAGGCCTTTGCAAAAATTTAAAACACACTGGAAAATGTGATACAACAAATTACATTTGCAAATACATTTATTAAAAATACTGTATCTATAAAACACAGTATAAAAAAAGAATAAAGTAACTCCTACAATTGTGATCAAATCAGAGCATCACCATAGTACTTTAATGCTATCTCTGATAGCACTGTTGCAAGGATTCTTGCAGCAGGCAGTGCAAAAGGGATACCCTATATGTCATATAAAAATATCTGACAATCAATAGCATACCTTTTCTGGGATGTTTTTGAATGTAACCCCAATAGGATAGTATCTAGAAACTTAGAACTAGGTCCCGAGTACAAAAATAAGGTGTATATATGGAAGATCTTCTGTCTCAGCAATTCCACAAAATATCTATGCTGGGCCAGAGAAACCTGAAGATATCAGCCATCCATCATGGCCAATGGCATTGTCTGAAAACTGATAGCCAGAAAGGCTTGTCTGAACTTGAGGAAAATCAGGTTAACCAAGTAAGAGGCTCTTTAGTGCTCTGTCAGACAATGTACTTTGTTCAAAAATCCCATCTGAGTATGTGAAAATGTGAAGAAATATAATAAGACCCGAATATCTTATGGTATTTGAAAGCTCAGTCTTTGAAATTCTGTAACTTGAAGTAGCACAGCCTAGAAAGTTATCTGTTTGAAAGATTTTAAACAGTAATTAAAGCATCATGGATATGAGCCACTATTGCTGGAAGTCCAACCTCTGCAGGAATGAGAGCTGTTGGAGTACCAGGTGGCAGAGCTCACAACCTTTTCATAAAACTATCATGTAGATAGATACTCCAGTTTCACAATTCAGGAATCATCCCTGCCCCAAGCTTCTGCCCCATACAAAATCTGGGCCACTACCTTGCTTCAAAGCAGTTTTAAAGCAGGATCAATTAGAAATCCACCTTTTGCATGATAAAATCTTACTATGGCTCCCAAAGTTCTGGAGGCTGAAAGGTTTATTGTATCCATATAAGTCTTCCAAGAAAGTGTATCGTTAAAATGAATCCCTAGATAATTAAATTCCCGACATTGGTCTATTGGTGGCTTATCTATTGACCATCGGGATGTCTGATGTTTCTTTCCAAAGACATAATCTTGGCTACTGCGTAATTAATCTTTAGATTTTCCTCTTCACAATATACACTGAGTCTAGACAACTTCCTGTTTAAGCCAACATGAGTAAGAGACAAAAGCATCATATCATCTGCACATAAAAGAATAGAAATCTTAAGGTGACCAATAGAAGTGGGAAAGAATTGTGGACCAGACAATCTTAGAATAATGTCATTAAGAAAAAGGTGGAAGGATAAGATATTGTTAAATTGTTGACTTTGTTCTAAGATACCTAGAACTCCTGGAAGATAAAGTGGGGTATAATTGATGATATAGATAGATAGATAGATAGATAGATAGATAGATAGATAGATAGATAGATAGATAGCCTAGTGCAGAGGAGTATCTTTTTGAATATCAGTTGCTGTGGGAGAAACACCGGGGCAGGCATTCCCTGCTCGTGGACCTCCTGGAAATATCTGGCTGGCTGCTATCAGTAACAGAATGCTAGACTAGAGGGACCTTTGGTTTGATCTTGTTGGGTTGGATCCAGATTTACACTCGATCATCTGTGTTGATGGAAGTGGACTTCCCTGCCCCTTCCTTCCCACAGCAGCCCCTGCAGTGCCCTCAAAATGCTGCAGAGAGTAAGGAGACTCTACTGAATGGGGTTAGTTGTGGAGGAGGATCCCCCCAAATTAGGCAGAGCTAGGGGTGCACGAAAGCCACTTACCTGGTCTCGCAGCTTTTCGCGGTGGGGGGGAGGCGCTTCGCTGCTCTCCCCGCGAAGTTCAGGCCGGGGGGGAGGCTTCCCGCCTCGCCCAGCCGAAATTCAGGCCGGGGAGGAGGCGCCTCGCCTCGCCCGGCCGCGAAATAAAAAGTTAAAAAAAAAAACAACGCCCCCGTGATAGGCTACGTGACTATTAACGTAGCCTATCACGGCTAGATCTGCAAAGTCAGCCGTGATAGGCTACGTAAATCGTCACGTAGCCTATCACGGGTGACTTTAAAAAAAAAAAAAAGCGTGTACGCAAATGGCGGCCCCCACAGGGAGCCGCCATTCGCGTTCCTTATTTGGTCGCTGTAGTCTATGTAAATCTTTACGTAGACTACAGCGACCAAATAAGGAACGTGAATGGCGGCTCCCTATGGGGGCCGCCATTAGCCGTACGCGCTTTTTTTTTTTTAAGTCACCCGTGATAGGCTACGTGACGATTTACGTAGCCTATCACGGCTGTCTTTGCAAATCTAGCCGTGATAGGCTACGTTAATCGTCACGTAGCCTATCACGGGGGCGTTTTTTTTTTTTTTTAGTTTTATTGGAATGGCGGCGGCGGCAGCCGGTCGAAAGATCGGCTGCCGCCCCCGCCTCTGACGAAGACCCGACAAACCACCGCCGGGACCCGCCACTGGGAGGGACATTCGGGAAAGGTAAGTCCCGTCCTGGGGCGGGTGCGGGGGGCGGGGTGTGTGTGGAGAATTTCTCCCCGAAACTTCTTCGGGGGGCCGAACACGTTAGCGCTCGGCCCCCCAAAGTTTCGGGGAGAAATTCTCTGCCAACCCTAGGCAGAGCATTTTCTTTCACATAAAGTCCATTCCTCTTCCAAAAGGCAGATCATGGATCAAAACTGTTGTGTTTTTATATAAGTAACAGCCAAAGTTTGAGACCAATGTGTGTTTGTGGGTGACTCCCAAAGTGAGTGACTCTTGCTATTCATCATCTGGGGCTTGGTCTATAAATGGTCAATACATGGGTGTCCCAGAGCATTCAGTATTAAAGAATTTTTTACATGCAGGGAGGGGGAGAGGGCAGAGCTGAGGGGTTTAGCACATGCTTTGTATGGAAGAGGTATAAGGTTCAGTCCCTGGCATCTCCTACTGAAGTGATCTCATAGAGCAGCACTGAGAAAGAACCAGAAAGCTGGTAGTCAAAGTAGACAGTAGCGTCCTACATTGCCAAATAGCCTTGAGTAGGGAATGGAAGAGAAATCTGTTTGGGGGTGGAGTTCAGTGAGTTTTCCTGGGCTCAGCCCCCCGGACGTGGTTTTGGTTTCCACTATGGTGGCCAAGTCAGCCTGCAGCAAGTCTGGCCAGTTCATGGATATTCCAGGAATTTTGTGCATTTGGGGGAGGGGAAGATTCTGCAATTCGCACACATTTTTGAACAATTTGCACAAATTACTGTGGTAATTCGCACAAATTACTCAGAAATTAGCATAAATTGCAGAACCTTCCCCCCCTAAATGAGCAAAAAAAGTTCTCAGAGTTTGGGAAACATCCCGCAGCTTGGCTCGCAGATGTAAAGTGGGCATATACGCTGTGTTGTTGTTGTGAGGATACAACGGTGAGGAGGAGGATAATGTAAGCCACCTTGAGTTCCTTGCGAGAGGGAGAAAGGCGGGGTATAAATGCAATAAATAAATAAATAAATAAAGCCAAAAAAGAACCAGATTTTCCAGCGAAGGACACCCCTAGTCTTGAAACAGTACAAAGCAGAGTCATGTATACAATTCCATTTGAGTTGCATAGCATTCTTCAGCATAGTAGAGTATTGGGAAGCACCACACCTTTCAGAAAACCATGAATCATAGCGCATAGGTATATGAAAGATAGCTGCCACCATTGCAAGCTGGCTTCACCTGTTTTCAGTATTTGCATTTTATAAGACTGCCCCTGTCTAAGGAGCTTTTGTCTCTGAAACACGGGCTCAATCAAGAGGTTTTACTTCTGCACCTTTGAGAATAAGCTCTCCTTTTGCATTTTGTTCAGCTATAGTTTGAGACCATATTGTGTTTGTGAGGGATTGCCAAAGTTACTGCTGCTTGCAGTCAAGAGCTTTTCTGTGTGATCAAAACACGTTGCAACTACATTTTAGCCTTTTCAGGAGACTTCCAGAATTTCTTTTTCAATGACATCCTATCCACATATTATAAATAGGGCAGATAGCCCCCCTATTTGTTCCTGTCTTTTTAAACAACTAAAAGGAATATTACTTAGCAACAAACTTTTATTTCAAAATCATGAAATTATGATGTTAATTTCCCTTGTACAAAATTTATATTTCAATATGCTCAATGACTGTCAATGTTACTTCTCATTTGCAAATTTCTATTGAAGTTAATGGATTTGACCTTCATTAAAAGCATTTTAACTTGCTTACATGGGACTAATAAGTATGTTTAGGATTGGAGCTTTGAGGTGTGTCCTCAAAATCACTTTTTTGATTTTCTGGGTTTATACATCTGGAATAAGTGATTCTAGGTAGCTGCCTTGCTCCAGATATTCTATTTCCTTCTCAAGCTTTATTCCAATATAATGTGTAAGTCCAAACTGCAGCACAGATGAATGAAGTGTTACTAAATATTTGGAATAAATGTTCTCTTGCACAAAGTGACTTAACTTCTTCTTTTTCTCCTCCCTTGTCCCTTTTAACAGCTATATCTGGCATGATAGTTCCCCCCATGTGAATGAATTGCCTTGAAGAGTTAACTAAGGAAGAAGTTGGATTCTGCTTCAGAACAAAGTCTGACACAAGTCCCAGAGTGGAACTTTTAACTCAGGCCTTTTTTTTTTTTTTAAGAAAAAAAGGAAGCATCTCACAATAACTGCAAAGTTTTTAAACAAAATAAAATGAAAAAATTACTGTCCTTGCAAAATAATACTGAAATTCACCCAGAGTCTGCAAGTGCAAGGTATTAATTTGAGCTGTCCATCCCAAGTACTTGGGAGAGAGATTTCTTTTGTGTCATGAAGAAAATCCGCTTACATCTTTTTAGTTTTGGTTTAACTCAGTCACCATTTGTCTTTTACAAATCATAACGGAGAGAAGGGGTGCCATTGCTAAAAGCCGCTTTGAGACTCTTTAAAAGAAAAAGCTGTAATGAAGGAAAATAAAGTTGCAATGCTTAAAAATGAGTTTCTATGGAACAGAAATAGAAGTGCCAGTTAGGGGTTGATGTTTTTTTCTTTCCTTAGAAGAGTAATGGCTGTGCCAGTTAAGGGTTGGCTCATATGTGTTACTTATCCAGCAACAGTTCACTCATCTGATGGGTTGTGTTTTTGGCATGAGTGTGTGTGTGTGTGTACACACACACACACACCACTCATTAGGATTTCAGTTTAGAAGCAGTGAGAATTTTTTGACACCCCCCTTACAATATTGAACTTAGGTGACTGTGTAAATATGCAAGACAGAAAATTAGCAGAAGTGTAGCTAAAGGCATACATATCCCACCTTTACCTTGGAAACCCAGTGCCTCTGGATATAATGCTGAAAACTGCAGAATTAGATTAGCATGGCTCTCTATCTTTAGCTTGTATCAAACTTTCCCAAATGAGTGGTCTCCCTAAGTACAGTTTAATCCCATCTACAAGTACAAATTTCCGTGGGATTTGATGTGATCAGGATAAAGGCACAAACGTGAGCCACTTCAGTACGTTTTTGCATATCCTCAGCAGAAATATCTTTCCTTACGTCTCTGTTTTTCATTTTAGTTCACTGGGCAAGACAGAATTCAGCCTGCCATCCCAGAGAATGGCCCTGAAGCGCGCACACACAGACACACACACCCCTAAACACAAATGGACACGTCCGTTTCAAGCTGCAATTGCTTTTGAATCAGTCCGCCATTTTGGTTTGCAACATAATCTCTTAAGCAACAGGTAGTGGCATTTTTGATAGAAAAATAAAATATAAAATAAGGGTGGAGGAAATAGGTATGTGAAGGTTGCAAAATAAACCCTCACAGGGATTTAGGGTTCTTAGTGGGAAGTATTCTTAGGCAAAGATGCAGCAAAGCTTTAAGGATGCATTACCTGATTCATTTTTTCTTTGCTGTTGCATTTTGTACGTAGTTATAAATACAGTAGATTTTTTTCAGGTGATTTTTTTTTTTTTTGGCCAAAGTTATTGTTCTATTTATACAATTTAATGTCTTAAGACAGTTTTTCAGTCTCTCTCTCACACACACATATACACAAGAATTATTGCATATTTTGCAAAATGAGCTCACTACCTTTAAGATTGCACATGCTTGCAAAATGAATTAAAGAAAAAAAAAGCTTTTTTTTTTAAGAAGAATTTTGTAAAATATCCATATAAATAATGTATTTATCTTTGGAATTTGTACATTGCTTTTTCCCTGCAGCATCCCAGTTTATTTTATTGTGTATGTTTGCTATGTGAAAAGTGCTAATTTGTTTGGTCATTCACAGGTGTATTAGCTGTTTAAATGTGATTTTAATACAATTCATTTATAGGGTTTTTTAGTAATTGTTTTAAAACATGCTTCCATTTTTGTTTTATTTTCACTCAAAAGCCATTGTCTATTTTTGTATTATTTGTAAGTTAAGAAGGTTTTTTCCCCAATATATGGCAAAAAGTAGCATATTATTCTTGTAGCATTTAGTTACGTAGATTTAAAAAGTATCCTTTGCTTTGGAGGCTTATAAAAAAATCTAATGCTGTTTTACTCTATTAATATGCATGGAATCTCTCCCCTTTGGAGTGACGCATTTTTTGTGCATTAAATATGGGGAGATACTTCATAGAAATCAATGAAAATACTTTCTTTCTTGTCTGCTTGTATATTTCTCTGTCTTTCACATAAATATAAACCAGCAGATTGGATGCCTTAACAATGCAAATCATATTCATTTCACTTGTACATTGTACTGCGCACCAGAACTGTCAATCATCACTAACATTCTAAGGAAAAAAAAAAAAGAAATTTGAAAAGCACAAAAGAACTGTTTTGTTACCTTAAGACAATGTGACTTTTTTCTAGACATGCAACAATGCTGCAACTGTGCATGCTTCCTGTATGAATTTTGCAATGGATTTCACTCAGATGTCACTGTGTGATCTTTGGGGAAGGGGGGTGGGGGGGGAGAAAGAAAAAAAACTGTAAGTTTTTTTCCCATAGAACAATAAGAACACATTCACTCATAAAGAAACTGGAAAATATAAGGAATATCAATGTATTGCTTCTCTGTAGTCCAAACATTTATTCTAATTCACATAGTAAGCAATGGCACTGCAATGTAATCAAATTTAAAGCCATATTTTGTCCAGTGATGCCCTCCAATGAACCCCATTCAGAAAGAGTTGCACCTATTTAGATTCTCATAGGAAGTCATATACATGTATAGCCCTTTCCTTCAATGTCCAAAGATCCATTGACAATATGTAGAATTTGTTTCTTTGTCCAAGTATTTCTAATGCACCAATAGAAGGAAATTTATATTTAAAAATCTCCCTGCCCCAAATAGATCCTATGGCTTTTATATGATTCTTAAAGATGCCGCTCTTTACAGAATATGGCTTTAAGTGCAAATGATCATGTTTCGATCTTTACAAAGTGAAGCCTCACGTTGGCTGGATTGTGTGAAGGATGCCTCTTTCCTCTCCATTGTACCAGACTGAAGTCGTCTCTGAATCGACAAATCTTTCACCTTCTTAACTAAACCTTTTTGGAATAGACACAAACACTGTACAGTTCTATTGTTAGAGAAAACTAACTACTGTAGAGATTGTTATAATTTTTTTGCAGAAATTCAAGCTGTAAAAACTTTTCAACTTTCACAATATTTAATTAAAGTTACTTCCTGTCTGTGAGTGCAGCTCCTGGCCGTCTATTTATTCATTTGGCTCTGTTAAGTCAATAGACAACAAGAACAGCAGAGTATAAGACAGCAGCAACCGAATACACTGGCCTTCTTCATTCTACTCTTGCAAAACATGAAGCAGCAAAATGGTGTGACTAGTGTATTAAGAACTGTTTATGATAAACTCTTAACAAAGAAAGACAGTTCATGTTTACAGCTTTGAAGGCACTACCCATGGTCTGGAGACTCTTGCTATGCATGATGGGTGGTTTGGTCTATACATTACATGGCTGGCCCAGACCCTTCAGCATTAAGGAATGCTTTACATTTAGAGAGAGGGCATAGCTCAGTGGTTTAGCACATGCTTAGTATGGAGGAGGTCTTAGGTTCAATCCCTGGCAATTCCTACTGAAGGACTCTCATAGAGAAGCACTGGGAAAGATCCAGCAGCCAAAGAGAGCTGCTGCCAATCAAAGAAGTGTCCTACATTGCCAAATAGTCTTGAGACAGTATAAGGCATCTCCTTGCAGTGGCAGCTCCAGGTTTTGGAGGGCCCTTCGGCCAGAGACCCTCAATGAGCCCCTCCCTAAGTGAGTTTACCTTCCCAGTGCCATTGTCACCAGCTGCTATTGGTCCTCATCTTTCTCTACCACTTGCTTGCTTGACAAGCAAAGAACCAGTGAACAAGCAGGCAGTGGCATCTTCCTTACCACCACCACCATTGTCTGGTCCAACGAGATGAACAAACAGGTTGGAATGGTGAAGAGGAAGTCAGTGGGACCCTGCTGGGGTGTGGGTGCTCAGCACATGCCCGACCGTGCTTCCCCTTGATGCCAGCTCTGGCTCCGTGTATGCAGTCCCGTTAGTTTTGCATCGCGTTCTTCAATGTAGAAAAGTATTGGGAAGCACCATAAGTTTCAGAAGGCCAGGAATCATAGCACATAAGTCTGTGATCTTCATTATTGATCAAATAATATAGCAATAAGGTGTGTTACACTCAAAGTGAAAAATAAATGCTATTTAGTTCAATGGGTGAGAGGTAAGTGAGAGAGTTTAAATTCTCTGTTTAAATCCATGAGACTTACAATTCACTCCCAGGCATATTTACTCATAAGTAAGTCCCACAGTGTTCAATGGAGCTTACTCCCAGGCAAGTGGCTTAGCTTTGTACAGTATCCATAGTGCCTGAAAATGCTAGTTTCTAAACTATTGTGCCAGCTGTAATTTCCTCTTATACTGAAATTGGGTGGGTCCATGCATATCAGTTTGGAAGTGAAACAGGGCTACCCCAAAATAAGGTAGTGGTTTTTGCATATTCAGAGGATGATCCAGGTGTGCAGATCATTAGTGTGTAAATTATAATACTTTTAATGGCTTTGACAAGAACTTGTGCTAATTGACTTCCAGGACCTTCAGAATGTTGAGCATAGTTGAGCTATGGAATGATGATGGTGAGTTGGAGAGGTGGGGAAGAGAAAAATGGAGGAGGCAAGGGGCCTGGTTGAGCCTCCAAGAATATATAGTATCATGGAAGGGGATGGGTAGTAGGATCAGGGGGCTGGTGTTTCATGAGGTTAGAAAAAACTCCTATACTGGATAGTTTTAGGGAGGTGATTACTCCTTTTTCCATTCCCAATCTTCAGAAATCTCCCCTCAGCTATATAGAAACAAAGTACTTAAGAACACCAAGAGCATCTCAACACCAGCCTAAAATCCCACATTTAAAACAGGGCTTTCTGCTTCCGTTTTAAATGCAGGATCACAACAGACTCCCTTTACATGCACTTCCTTCCCCCTTCCTTTTCCCCCTTATCTGAGTCTTCCATATGTTTCATTACACAGCTGCTAGATGGTGCTGTGGTCTAGCTGCTCTTATTGCAGCTTTTCCTCTTTTCACGAGAGAACTTAAGCAGAACTCAAGCGCTGTAATTTGCTAGCTCATTATCTCCGATCTTTTAAAAAATGGAATATTTAGTGCGGAAGGTTGGTGACATCATCTTAAGGACCCGCAAACTTCTGTGAGTAACCAATCTCAATAGCAGACTAAAAGCTCCATATGAAGAAGCCCCAAGTGCCAGCCTGACACTTAAGTCCTACAGTGTGATGCAGAACAATGGGAAAGTTCAATGGGAAGCAGGATGGAAGGAAAAAGATTTTGTTGTCCCAGCCCCCAGCCCAGAAAAAGTTTCCTTCCCACACAAGCTCCAAACAGCACTACAAAGCTCTACCAAGAGCTTTGGCTATTGGGCCAAAGAAAGCTTTAACTATTATGCAGTATAGAAATGTAATAAATAAGCAAATAAATGTAAAATAAAATAAAGGCTTCTGTTCTAGGCTGGGAATGATCCTGTTAGGGGCTAGAGATAAACTGCAACATTTTGTTGTTGGTCCCCGCTTGTCTTTATTTCCAGAAGAAGGACCAATTTGCGCAACGTCTATGGGTTGGTAGTGATGCTCCATCTATATAAATGTCTAATGGGTGTTTTGGACTGAAAGTTGTGGTGGTGATCATTTGAGTATTTCACCCAAAGCATCACCAGAAGAAATTTTTGAACTGCTTGACTTTGTGTGCTAAGTCTACACGTAGCTCAGTGGTAGAGCACGTGCTTTGCAGTCCCTGGCATCTCCAGGTGAACCCTGGAGAGCCACTGCTGCCCATCCGTGTCGACAGTACTGGGCTAGGTGGACCAAGGGCCTGACTCAGTGCTAGGCAGCTTCCTGTGTATGTTCCTATATGATTGGTCATCATTATAGGTTAAACAAAGAACTTCCAAAAGATGATCATATGAAGCAGCCCGTCTAAATGCATCACTAATTAATGTAGTGTAGGTAACAAGCATCCATTTTGCAGAAAAGAAAGACAAGAAGTTAAATTCAAAGCACAAATGGTTCAGTTAATATTAGTTTAAGAAGGTTTTGGGCCTACAACTACTATCAGCCCTAGCCAGATGGTTCAGGCACTGGTAACCTCAAGATTGGATTAGTGTAATGCTCTCTGTGTGAGGCTGTCCTTCAGCTTGGTTTGGAAGCTGCGGGTGGTGCAGAACACAACTGCAAGGCTGTTAACAGGCAGGGATGTACGGACTGTGTAAAATCCGCTCCGTCTGTGTTTTGCATATTGTCAGGCGCCTTTTGTTCTGTTGTCTGCTCACAGGTGGATGTGAATTATTATTTTTCGTCATGAGGAAAAATACGCATAAGTATTTATGTAAGTATTTACATAATTTACCTCGGTACGTAACATTTAGCATATTGTCCCCCATTCCATTCAACATTTCCTCAGCAGAAATGTACGTATTTTTCTATGAATTTATATGTGTAAATTTCAGGAAAGTAAAAAAATCATCCGAAAGTCCATAGACTTCATGCAGCCTGAGGAGGTCGCTCCACAGCAGATTCCACAGGTCGGATTCTTCGAAATCCAAGCTTATTTTAGCCCGTCCCAAATTTCTCCAGCATCCCTATTAACAGGGGCCTCTTTTCAACAATATATTACTCCTCTGCTAAAAGAACGACCCAGGACTTTCAGTGACCTCTGACTGACTATCATACCAGCATGTCAGTGCCAACATTTAGCAGACTGAATCTGTGGTTTTAGCTATGCAAGTTTAAGGTTTTGTTGTTAACATCTAAAGCCCTAAACAATTTGGGACCAGGTTACTTTAGGGATCTCCTCACTCCTTATATTCCAGTTGTTGCGCTCCTCAGAAGGAGCACTTCTGAGGCTGCTGCATGGTTCACCTCAGAACATTTATAGTAAAGAATTTAGTTTTGCACACACACCACTAGAATGCACTCCCCGTTGATGACAGACAGACATCTACAGTTTTGACCTTTAGACATCTGCTGAAGACCTACCTCTTTATGCACACTTTCCCTGAAGTTTGGCACAGGCAGTATAGTTATAGTTTTTTTGTAAAGCCCTGATTATTTTATTGTATTTTATTGTTTTTTTATTACTACTACTACTACTATTATTATTGCTCTGTTAATTTTATTGTAAAGCAGTATACAGATTTGTGCAATGAATAAACAAACAAATAAAGGTTTACCCCAGGACCTGAGGAACTAAATTCACGAGAGAGGCCAGAGCTGATAAGTCTAACCTACAGAGGGTGCGTTAAAATCAGCAGAACAAACACCCATTCAACACATGGGGAGGGGCTATAGCTTAGTGGTAGAGCACATGCTTTGCATGCAGAAAGTCCCAGGTCTCATTCGCAGTCACATTTTAATGCAGTATACAAAATCTTTCTGATTTTTTCCTGCCATAGATTATTAACCCAACGATTATTTAAATTGTTGGGCTAATCATTTAAATAAAAACCAGTTATTATTAGTTTTATAGGCACAAGTTCAAGATGTCCTGATGTCAGGATGGAAACTGAGCCCATAGAGCCCCAGAGCAGTTCTGATTCTGAGGAGGAACAGCAATCCTTGGGAGAGGAGCTCGCTCATCTCTCACAAGCACAGCAGCAGGCAGAGATTCCTCCTGCCAGCATTCCTGGGATAGATAGTGACCCTGGCAGCGAGAGAGCACTGGAGGGGGGCTTGCTGGATGCTCGGCGCAGACGCAGGGAGCGACGACAGATGGAGGGCGCCGAAAGGAGACATTCCGCTCATTTGGCGCTCAAGCAACGGTCGTGTCCCGAGGACCCAAGGGAAAGAGGGAGGATCTCTCCATAGCCCATAAGTTCAGAGTTTTCCTGAGGTTCCCCTTCAAAGGGGGACCAACTACCTTACCTGGAGCTTAGGCTACTCTCCTATCTTTCCCCAGTGCTGTTCCTTGCTTAGTCACTAGTGATTAGTATCTGAAACAGTCATAAAGTAATAAAGGAATAAAGCCTTCGAAAGAATCCTCGTCATCTGTGTCCTGAGCTGGCTATTGGAGGGGACTGCAAGAGGCAGCTAGGGCGCTCCTGACACCTGGTGACATCACCTGTGTATCTGCTGGGGAACGTCGAGAATTAAATTTTAGGTGATTCTTCCTTTCAGCAGTTCACAGCTTAATGACCTTCAGTGACCTCTGGCTATCATACCAGCGTGTCAGTGCCAACATTTAGCAAACCGAATCTGTTGTTTTAGCCATGCATGTGTGTGTATATACTGTGTGTATATGCATGTGTGTGTATATGCATATGTGTGTATACAGTCAGGGCCGAAAATATTGGAACAAGGATAACTGTTTTGGCAGTTGGCCTCTGTACACCACCACATTGAAGTTGAAAGGAAACACACCCAGATGGGAGCGAAGTCAGGACTTTCAGCTGTAATTCAAGGGGCTTGACAAAAGTGGGGCACTAACCATTCAAGAAGGACAGCCAGTGGCATACACCCCCCCATCGTTGGTGGCTCATAAGTAATGGAACAAACCAACAACATTTCAAACTTAAGGATCGCCTTTAATACCTGGATGAAAATCCTTTGCAGCAATGACTGCCTGAAGTCTGGAACCCATGGACATGACCAAATGCTGAGTTTCCTCCCTTGAGATGCTTTTCCAGACCTTTACTGCAGTTGCCTTCAGCTGCTGCTTGTTTGTGGGTCTTTTTGCCTTCAGTCTTGTCTTCAGTAAGTGAAAAGCATGCTCTATTGGGTGGAGATCAGGTGACTGACTTGGCCATTGAAGAACATCCCACTTCTTTGCCTTGAGAAACTCTTGGGTAGCTTTTGCTGTATGTTTTGGGTCATTATCCATCTGTGATATGAAGCAGCGGCCTATCAGTTTGGCAGCATTCGGCTGAATCTGAGCAGAAAGTATAGCCCTATACACTTCAGAATTCATCCTGCCGCTTTTATCAGCAGTCAGGTCATCAATAAACACCAGTGACCGGGTTCCATTGGCAGCCATACATGCCCATGCCATAACACTGCCTCCACCATGTTTGACAGATGATGAGGTATGCTTTGGATCATGAGCTGTTCCTTTCCTTCTCCATACTTTCCCCATCATTCTGGTACAAGTTAATCTTGGTTTCATCACTCCAAAGACTTATTCCAGAACCAGGCAGGCTTTTTTAGGTGTTTGCTGGCAAAGGCTAATCTGTCCTGTCTGTTCTTGAGCGTTACCAGTGGTTTGCGCCTTGTTGTGAAGCCTCTGTATTTATATTCATAAAGCTGTCTCTTGACTGTAGATGTTGACAATGACATACTTACCTCTTCAAGAGTGTTCTTGACCTGGTTAGATGTTGTGAAAGTGTTCCTCTTCACCATGAGCAGAATTCTGTGGTCATCCACTTAATTGTCTTCCATGGTCTTCCAGGACTTTTGCCGTTGCTGAGCTTGCCAGTTAATTCCTTCTTTTTCAGGATGTTCTAAACTAGGGGTGGACGAAAGTCCCTTACCTGTCGTCGAAGGACGTTTGCGGTGGGGGGGAAGCGCTTCACTGGTCCCCCCGCGAAGTTCAGGCTGGGGGGGGAGGCTTCCCGCCTCGTCCCGGCCGAAATTCAGGCCGGGGGAGAGGCTTCCCGCCTCGCCCCGGCCGAAATTCAGGCCGGGGAGGAAGCTTCCCGCCTCGCCCGGCCGCGAACGCGAAAGTTTAAAAAAAAAAAAAAACACCCCCTGATAGGCTACGTGACGATTCATGTAGCCTATCATGGCTAGATCTGCAAAGTCAGCCGTGATAGGCTACGTAAATCGTCATGTAGCCTATCACGGGTGAAAAAAATAGCGTTGCCCTTATTTTCGCCGTAGTCTACATAAACATTTACGTAGACTACAGCGACCAAATAAGGAACGGGAATGGCGGCTCCCTATGGGGGCCGCCATTATCCGTACGTGCTTTTTTTTTTTTTTTAAAGTCACCCGTGATAGGCTACGTTACGATTGACGTAGCCTATCACGGCTGACTTTGCAAATCTAGCCGTGATAGGCTACGTGAATCGTCACGTAGCCTATCAGGGGGCGTGTTTGTTTTTTCTTTCATTGTAATGGCGGCGGCGGCAGCCGGTCAAAAGACCGGCTGCCGCTCCCGCCCCGCTCGAACACCCGCCGAACCGCCGGCCGGACCAGCCACCGGGAGGGACATTCAGTGAAGGTAAGTCCCGTCCCGGGGGGTGTGTGTGGGGGGCGGGGGGGTTCGGAGGATTTCTCCCCGAAACTGGTTCGGGGGGCCGAACACGTTGGCGCTCGGCCCCCCGAAGTTTCAGGGAGAAATTCTCCGCCATCCCTATTCTAAACTGTTGTATTGGCCACTCCCAATGTTTTTGCTATCTCTCTGATGGGTTTATTTTGTTTCCTCAGCTAATGATGGTCTCCTTCACTCTCAAGGACACCTCTTTGGACCTCATGTTGGGAGTTCCAGTGAACAGCTACCAAATGCCAATGTAACACTCAGAACCACCTCCAGGCCTTTTATCTGCTTGATTGGTCATAAGGTACCCAGGAAACAGGCCACACGTGGCCATGCAGCTGCTTGTCAGCCATTCGTCCCATTACTTATGAGACACCAATGATGGGGGGGGGGTGTATGCCACTGGCTGTACTTCCTGAATGGTTAGTGCCCCACTTTTGTCAAACCCCTTGAATTACAGCTGAAAGTCCTGACTTCGCTCCCATCTGGGTGTGTTTCCTTTCAACTTCAACATGGTGGTGTACAGAGGCCAACTGCCAAAACAGTTATCCTTGTTCCAATATTTCTGGCCCTGACTGTATACTGTGCCCAACAGCTGCTGGAGATAAGCTCTGAGACTATAGGCCCAAACTTCTGGAATGTTCTAAATGCTGTCCCTTTTGCATTTTTTGGCTTGATTCACATAGCTAAGTACCTCACTTGAAAGCTCAATCACTTTCAGACAGACTCGGCCTCATCAGGCAGAAAGGTGGGCAGGATTTAGAATTCGGGGTGGGATGGGGGGAGAGATGATGAAGGCAGGACTTAGTGTCTGAATGGTACAATAAGACTTTTTAATGTGCTGGCCATAGTGGTGGTGATTGCGGGCCCAGCAAAATGAGGGCAAAATAGCTTGGGCCAGCCCTGCTCTCAGCTGAATATGTCAGCTATGCCCACTGAAAAGCACTGCCCCTGAGGTGATATCAGGTGATAACACAACCTATGGACTGCTTCACTCAGGCATGATCATCGCTTGATGAATGTAATCAAGTGAATGAGCCATCACAGATGAATCCCAGAATGGACTTCTGTATCAACCACTCTCAACTCTGACACAATAATTTCCAATGGAGTAAGCTTGCACATTCAGCTGCCAATCATCCAGCACTGTGTGATGAACTAATGAGAAATCAAGTGATGTACACATGCATGTAGGACCCGGCCCCAGGACAGTGATGGTTGATCTCTAACGGCCATTTAAAATCTGCAGTTCATGATATGATGGTGCAGACATCCCGTGATGTGACATATGCACGTTAGAGCTCACCCTTGGTCTTAACTGTTGAATTCACTGATATCTAGTACATGAAAATGAGGCCATGTGGAGTAGTCAGTTTGCATGTTATGCAAAAGGTCTTGGATACAGAATTGTCATTCTGCCCGCAGAAAGATACCACTCATGGAACAGGATTTCCGCATTCTCTCCTCCCCACTGCAGCACCCTGCACACCCTTCAAATCTACTCTGGAGGATTGGGGGATCCTCTAGAGGAGATTTGGAGGATGCACAGGGGGATGTAGAGAGGAGGAGAGGAGACGGAAGTCCTGTTATACCAGTGGTACCCCTCTGCTGGCAGAATGACAGTTCTGGATCCAACCCAGGTTATTTGCCTAAATATGTATGTCTGTGGTTTAAAAAGGCATTAAACCATCCTTTTCTTTCAGAAAGTCATACACATTAGTAAGACCTTTAATAATGGAAATGGAATGTGGGGTTCAGTTATGCTTACCAGGATTAATTGTCATCATAATCTTTGCCATTGCATAGGGGTGGGCGAAACACTTACCCCATTCTGGCTGGGGGGGGGAGGTGATCCGTCCCTCCTCCTTAGAATCCTCCCCAGCTGCAGCCGGACTTCTGTCTGCTGCCGGGCTGTGGCTGCAAATGGTGGCCACTATGCTGGCCACCATTTGCGTCCCTGCCAAGCCATGATAGGCTATGTAAGTATCTATGTAGCCTATCACGGCAAAAGGCAGGGACGCAAATGGCGGCTGCTACGCCATTTGCGTCCCTGTCTTTTGCCGTGATAGGCTACATAGATACTCACGTAGCCTATCACGGCTTGGCAGGGATACAAATGGCGGCCAGCATAGCGGCCACCATTTGCAGCCACAGCCTGGCAGCGGCCGGAAGTCCAGCTGTGGCCAGCACTAGCTGGCAGCTCTGCAGCCTTGCCACAGAGCAGAGCCAGCTGGGGAGGATTCCAGGGGGAGAGGGACGGACCGCCCCCCCCCCACGGACTGCCAGCCGGAACAGGGTAGGTGTTTCGCACACCTCTACTTTTTAACCACACACCCAACCAAAGTAACAAAACCTGGCTAACCTATCCTTGTACAGTACATACCAAAGTAAGGGCCTCCTGGGATAGAACCCAGCCATCAAGCTAGGTCCAAAGACCACCATAATGAGAGGAGACAACCATACCTCTCCCTCAGCTCCTTTTAAGGCTCAGCCCTGGCAACTCAAGGAAGATTTCCCCAACCAATCACTGGCCCAGTTCTTGGGTCCCCCACCTCACCTCAAAAGGAGGCAGGATCTTCCCACCAAACCCAGCTGTTATCACTTTCCCAATTAACAAAGATTGAGCCTGGCCTTGAGCTGCAGGACTGAGGAGCTCCCCAGATAGTACACTCCCAGGTCATTGCATCAGACGTGAGAGCAAGGCCTAGCTTCATGGTGGAGAAGGAGGCTGGTGTTCTTGACAGGTACATATAAGAGCCTGGCTTATAGGAGATCAAATGCACCAGGAGATCAAATGCGCCAGGAGACAGCTCTGCTTGTTGAGAATTTTGAAGGTTCCCTTGTTGGTAGGTGGAGAAAGATGGAAGGAGATGGAATTCACATCGATACACAGTGAAGGGTGAGCTCAGTTCTTGAACTACAAAGGGGTTCAGCCCCGTTACTTTTTCAGACAGTCCTCCTTTTAGAAGGCAAGGGAAGAACGATTTGGCTAAAACTGGAGAGACTTTGGGAGTGGGGCTTGTGAATTTCATTAAGCCCCACTCTACTCTGCCCCCTATAATTTGAATACTGAATGAGCTACTGACTGCCTTGGTCCATCCATTGTTTCATTCCCCTTATCGCTCTTCTTAGTAGCTGATTTTCCTGGGGGGGGGGGAGGGCTAGAGCAGAGAAAATTAGCCACTAAGAGGAGATATAAAGGATATAATAGGGGCAAAGAGACAGCCAATAACTCTTCCTTCCCTGCATGTGTGATTTCTGTTCTCTACAGCTTTCTCTGTTGGTGAGAAAGCTTTCACACTTCTCAACTGGCAGAGCCATCACATGCTGAGGTTACTGGTGAGCATAATTTTTAGCTAGGAACTTGATCCAGGGATACATCTGTGTAGAGATACAGTAACAAAATGAGGGGGTGGGGTCACTGAAATTTTGCCTGGCATCTTTCCAAGACTTCTATCTTGGATAGATGCCAAAGTCTTTTCTGGGCTAGATGCTTACTAAGACATCCCCATTATATTCATGATGATTGGATTTGCAAATGGACATTGACTGCAAATATGAATGAACTCTCAAATCCAAGATAGTACCATATTCCCAAACAGCAACTTTGATGTACAGTGCTAAGTTGAGACATCATGCTGTATTTATAATTTTTGATAATGAACATGCATTAAAAATAGAATCCAGGCATGAAACAAAATTTAGGTGGTTGAAATAGGGATGGCGGAGAATTCCACCATGGACCCCAATGAGGCCGGATTCTAAAGAATCCCCCCCCCCGCTGGAGTCCATGGTGGAACGGAACACTTAGCTCCGCCTCCCCGCGGAACCCTCTTCAGCTGGATCCTCCGGCTCCAGAGCACCAGCGATACAGCCGCCATGCCGTATCGCTGGCTGAAGGGGATTGACTGCGGACGCAAATGGCATGAAGGATCTTAGTTCCGTAAAGGTCTTAGTTTAAGGTAAATGCTGCCATAAATGGTCAATCCCCTTTAGCCAGCGATACGGCATGGTGGCCGTATTGCTGGCGCTTCAGAGCCGGCCAGCGGCTCTGCGGAATTGCCATGGAGCAGAGCCGGCCGAAAAGGATTCTGGGGGGAAGAACAGATTGCCTCCCCCCCATGAGTGGATTCCCCACGGACCGGCAGGTAGGGAATCCACCCATCCCTAGGTTGAAATATTTAGGAGGACATTTTAAAACACATTTTATTTATTTATGTATTTACAATATTTATATACCGCTCCACATCAGAAGATTACGGAGTGGTGAACAACACAGTAAAAGAGTGAAACACCAGGTTAAAAAAGTTGGGGTGCAATATTAACTAGATAGGCGGCCGCCTCCAACCTTGGAGGCAACCACCTATCCAAAGCAAGGCAGGAGAGGCACCGGGGGGGGGGGTTATTACCTCCGCGCCTCTCCTGCCTTGCTGTTTTTTGCTAGACAGCCATTTTTGGATGTCTAGCGGTGGGGGGGGGGATGACAGGGAGAGGAAGCTGCTGTATGACACATAGGATGTGTCATATGTGCAGCTCCGCTCTCCCTGCCCCAGAACGCCCCCCAGCCCCACCCCTTTTCAGTCACTCTGCACTCCTCTTCCGAGCGTGGAGGATGGGGCTTCTCCGCACTGCCTCCGAGGCAGCATGGATGAGGGGGGAGGTCGGTTTTCTGGGAACCAACCTCAAAGCACTGGCTCCGAGGTCAGTTCCCGGAAAAGAGCATATCCTATATGACAGTGTTTAGTGGCCATAGGATTGCTGTCTCCAACATTTTTTAAAAAGTTAAAACATTAAAACATAGGTAATGTAAAGCAATGTTTTCCAATGAGAAAGACAAAATCCAAATAGGATTATAAAACTGGTTTGTTCTAGGGTGTAGTACAGGGGTGTTGGATCATTTTGGGTAGCTTTCCCCAGTGCCCAATCTGCACCCCAAAGCCATAGCTCCAAGATGCTTGGAGGTCAAATCTGCATTGCAGGAGTCTCACACTCTCTCCTCATAGCTGAGGTGGGAAGACTAGAAATGTGGCAAATGGTTCTTTTTTGAGCAGGAGCAAAGTGGTGTACACAGTGGTGTATTGATTGTAGGGATGGCGGAGAATTCTGCCACGGATTCCTCTGGAACCTGTGGCATAATGGCCTCCTGCCCTCTGCCCCCCTTTGGAATCCCCCCGGGCCAGCACTTACCTGGGGCAGACGCGGCGGCGGCTCCAGCTGCGGCTGGTCTCCTGGCCGGCCACGGCAGGGCTGCTGCCACTGCCGCTGCCATTGCCATCCTTGGACCGTGATAGGCTACATAAGAATTTACATAGCCTATCACAGCTAATGTAAAAAAAACACAAAAAACCGCAGCGTATGCAAATGGCGGCGGCTACGGCGGCCGCCGTTTGCGTTCCCTATTTTTCACCAATTTATCTTGCGTACATATTTACGTAAGATAAAATGGCAATAAAAAAGGGAAATGCAAATAGCGTAGTGGACGCTATTTGCGTTCCTTTATTTTTCGCCGTTCTAGCCTACGTAAGTATTGACGTAGGCTAGAACGGCGAAAAATAAAGGAACGCAAATAGTGTCCACTACGCTATTTGCATCCCCCTTTTTTTTCGCTGTTTTATCTTACCTAAATATTTACGTAAGATAAGTCGGTGAAAAATAGGGAACGCAAATGGCAGCCGCCATAGCTGCCGCCATTTGCGTACGCTGCGTGTTTTGTTTTTTGACATTAGCTGTGATAGGCTACATAAATTCTTACGTAGCCTATCACGGCTGTCTAGCTGGACACAAATGGCGGCCGCTACAGCGGCCGCCATTTGCGTCCACACCAGGCCATCCACGGCCAGAAATCCGGCTGTGGATGGCCTGGCCAGCTGCTCCGCGGCCTGGCCGCGGAGTGGAGCTGGCCATCGAGGATTCCGGGGGGGGGGGGAGGACTGGATTGCTTCCCCCCCCCCGTCAGGGATTCCGCGGGGAGGGATGGAGCAAAGGTAAGTGAGTTTCGTACATCCCTAATTTATTGGTCATGAAAGTGACCACCTTATCAGAATGCACCCCAAATGCCACCAAATGCCACCAACTACAAGAAGGTCCTAGCACATGCAGTTGTGATGGCAACCCGCAGATAAAGGTCACAAGGCACTTAAGACACTGATATGTTTAAAAGGGATCATTTGAAATATGCAGCTTGTATGTGTGTTGTCACTTGCTTATTTCTTGGTGTGCTTTCTTGAGTCATCTGGCACCATTGGCTACTGCATACCCGCTCAGTTTATGTCCCACCATAGTCTCGATTTCATATACTGAATTTGCATATTCATCTGCAGCAACTAACCAGCTAAATCCCCTTATCCAAACCTTAGAAATAACAACCTATCTTTAATTGTAGGGTAATGGCCATTTTTACATAAGGCTTAGTGGGAACTGATACTCACCAAACGGCATTGTGGTTCCCAACATGCTCCCTTGGTAGGCACCCGCCAATTCTCCTGATTTTGCTAATAGCTTAACTATTGTTTTTATAAAAAAAACAAACTGGGAGACCAGCACACTCCAAAGCAAAGTGCCACCCTCCAGAGCTGCTCCATCTTTATTTCCAAAAATAAAGGGCCCCGAGGGCATTCTTACAAAATAAAAATGGTGGATGGCTGCAGTCCAGTGCTTTGTTTTGAAGTATGCCTTCCAGGAAATAGGTGTTGGAGCACAAAACCATAGGTTCAGAAGAATGATTTTGTATTTTGGTCTTTGGAGCTCAGAATCTACCCCTGGGTATTGTAGTTAGGTTCTTGGGCAAGTTGTTTTTCTTTTAGCCTTACCAGTTTGCCTGCCTCTGGGAAATGTGACTGGCCACACTCATGATGGTAGCCATTTTGTGAATGGGAAGTCCACCTCATGGCAGCCATTGTGAGAGTGCCCATGAAACACACAGTCAACATTCTAAATGTCCCCAGAAGCCCAGAAAGGTTGGGGATCTCTGAAACAGAGCATGCCCATTGTCCACTCTGCCCTCCTTCCACCTGGGGGAGGGCAGAATTTGCCCAGAATGGCAAAATTTCTACAATCTCCCCTACTTAGTGGGCACCCCTGCTAGTTCAATGGTATCTAGCAAACTTATGCATATTTATTCAGAAAAACTAAGTCCCACAAAGTTAAACTGGAGGTCATAATTGTTCATACGGTTGTACCCTCAATGAAATAAAACAATTGTACTTACTCAATATGTAGATGCATAATAATTTCTATCAGGAAAAGTTTCCAACTAGGCTGTTTCTTTTCAGAACAATCTCTGGTCTTCCTCAACAAGCCCTCAACTTCAGGACCATGGAATTAATTAATTTAGTATTTATATATTTGGAAGATATCAGGAACTGCCTAAGAAACTTGGGCAAGTAAACCTAAGCTCTAAAGAACGGCTCAGAAGGATGAAGAAATCATGTCTTTTGGATCTCTCTGTCTCTCTGTCTCTGTTTCTCTGTCTCTGTCTCTCTCTGTCTCTGTCTCTCTCTCTCTTAAGGATTAAAACCTATGCTGCTATCATCAAGAGACAACCAGTGTCAATCTACACTAGCATTTTATCTCAGTTCTTTAATGTCTGGCTCATTTGTGTGGCACATGACATACTTGCCAACTTGTTGCTTTGGCACTATTTCTCCATCAATATTCTGGTCTTTTCCCAGACTGCTTTTATGGGTTTTCCTCCCAGAGGTTGTAGTTTCTGTACACTACTGAGTTATGTGTGTTCCAGTCTAGTGGTATTATCATCACGGCAATCACTTGTGACCAAGTAAGATTGTCTTCCAAAGATAAAGTCTATATAGATAACTCTTTAAAAGGATTAGACAGATTCATAGAAGATACGTCAATCAATTCAACACATTAATCTCTAGCAGTGGGTCTGCAGGTGGCTGTGAAGGCCGATTCCGGATCTACACAGCCTCCCACAGTGAGGACACAGGTTTCCAGGGGGAAGGCGGTTACGGCGAGGGTTTGCTTGACGTGCCTTCCACTGAGCTCGTTTCTTCCTTTCACTCTGTGCTCGTGCTTCTTCGAAGTCCATAGTGCCTTTAATATAGGCTGGCCTCCAGTTGGAACGCTCCTGGGTTAGAGCTTCCCAGTTCTCAATGCTTATGTTACATTTTTTTAGATTAGCTTTAAGAACATCTTTAAATCTCTTTTGCTGTCCACCAATATCCCGTTTTCCATTCATAAGTTGGGAATAGAGTAGCTGCTTTGGAAGGTGATCATCAGGCATTCGAATAACATGGTCATATTATAACTCTTACTGGTGTGACTAGCTTCAAAACTGTAGAACTTGTTTTGCAACATTTGCCCCCCCCCCTTGACATCAAGGGATGGTGGAAAGGGATTTGCAGGCAGGAAATCCATGAGTTGTCTTTTCTTTCCTTTCCTTCTATGCCTGAGGTGTTGCTTAGCCATTATAACTTTATTGTGTGTGTGTGGGAGATATTTTTCAATGCACACCTACACAGCAGCACAGCTGTGTATAACCACACAATGCTTATTTTAAAGCCTGAATTCCTGCACATCTGCCCAGGTGTGTGTGCATGCATTTACAGGATTTTTTTATTAGAAAGCAAGCTGAATTGGCAGCACGCACTCCCACTTCTCCTGCAATTGCAGCACTATACTGTGGCTTGTGGCATATGCCTGTGCTGTAGACACAAATGCTGAAGCATGCATGGCCATTCAAACTCCTCTTAATTCTCCGACAAGTACAACTCTATGCATTGGAATGTTGCATATAAACACATCAGATTCTGAGCTGTATTCATCAATGTGATGTGTTGGAAAACAAACACAAAACCTGGCACAGCGGTGGCTCTGAAATGAAAGGGGCTCCAGTGTCGATTCTACCCAAGTCATCTAGCAGTAATATTTCCAGCAGTGTGCTCAGTCTCATATGTCAATATGTAACATTTTGCTCCTCTTCAAATCCCAGTTATGCCCTTTGAGCATTAAACAATACATAGCAGCCTTCTAACACCTCTTAATATATATTTTATTTCAGCTATCACTCTTAGTTGTCAGGTGAGTTTTTCTGCACAGCAGGTGCTCCTTAATGGTGCTAAGGAGTAAACAGAACTTAGTATTGGGCCGAGTAAGATTAGCTAATGGATGTCTAAGCAAAAGGGATTCCTGCTTAACCTCACCACACTTAGCCCACTATTGAGAAGAATGTCTCTGTGTGTGTGTGTGTGTGTGTGTGTGTGTGTAGGGGGAGAGTATAAACTAACACTCCATGTAAGTTCTCTAGACCCATGGGAGGTGAGCTCAAACTTTAAATGCAGTTCTTTTGATAGACAGGTGAATGAACGTGGCTATCATTATGTAATCACACAGCCAGGGAACTATTTATCATATTTCTCAGCCGGGAAACATGTACCTGTGAGGTCTTCAGAATCTCATGACCGCCTGACAAAGACAATGCTATTAGCATTGCTTGATGAACCATGCAGAAGGGATTAAGACTTTGCTCATTAAGTGGAGCAAAGCTCTAGAAGTGATCATGGTGGCTCCCATTTCTCCATTCCAGATAGGGATACTGGAGTTGAAATGAGAAGTATCTGATAACACTCTCCTTTGCTCCTATGCCCCATCTCAGAAGTCAGATATCCATAGTTTTACCTTCCCTATACTGAATCACTCAGCTTTCTGGGCTTTCCCCATGTAGCTTCTGATTCCACCAACATCTTCTACAAAAATATCTTTTTATGTACCTGACCTGTTTTCTTTCCATGAATGGCCTCTGCCTGCTGCTTCTTAGTGGTTCACTCTTCACACTGATGTGGTGGTGGCCGCTAGATTAGATGACTTTATTGCAAGGGTTAAGGGGGTGAGAAGGACCAGTGGAAGTGAAAGAAGAGGCAAAGCCTCAAAATGGGACTGAAAATTAATCTATATCAAAAAGCCCAATTGATATTCATTTTTCAGAAACATTTTGAGGGTTTTTCTTGTACTTAAGAATGTACGAATCCCTTACCTGGCTCCGTTCCAGGGCATCTGCGGTGGGGGGGAGGTGCTCCATCCCTCCCCCCCCCGGAATCCTCCCCGGCTGGCTCTGCTCCATGGCGACTCTGTGGAGCCGCTGGCCGGGGCCGGCCACAGCCGGATTCCAGCCGCTGCTGGGCTGCTGCGGCCACAAATGGCGGCCGCTACGCCGGCCGCCATTTGCGTCCCTGCCAAGTTGTGATAGGCTATGTAAGTATTTACATAGCCTATCACGGCAAAAGGCAGCCACGCAAATGGCAGCCGCTATGCCGGCCACCATTTGTGGCCCCAGCAGCCTGGCAGCAGCCAGAAGAGAGGCTGGAGCTGCCACCGCATCTGCCACCGCCGCATCCACCAGGTAGGCTCCATTCCACATACATTTTGTGGGGTGGTGGTGGGGATTGCCCCATTCTGCCACTGACTCCGGGGCGGGGGCGAATTCTAAAGTATCCGGCCTCACTGGAGTCCGTGGCGGAATTCTCCAACATCCCTACTTGTACTTGTGTTGATTTATTGCAAGGATTAGACAAATTAATGGAGGACAGATCTGTCAACAGCCATGAGCCATGATGGCTACATGGAGCATCCATGTTAGGAAAATAGGAAGGTGCCTTCTACTGAGTCAGTCCATGGGTCCATCTAGCCCAGCACTGTTGACACTGACTGACAGCAATGGGCTCTCCAGGGTTTCAAGTAGGATTTTTTTATTTCCCAGCCCTACCTGGAGATGCCGGAGATCTGGGACATTTTCCATGTACTCTACCACAGAGCTATGGCTTCCCTTATATATCTCAGTATATGTCGGAGTAAGAGATGTGGGGAATAGACAACTCCTGATGAGCTTTTCAGGGTCATCTGGCTGGCTGTAGTCTAGAATGCTGGAATAGGTGGAGCATTAGTTCTAATCTTACACTTGTACGTTGTTGATCTCATTATCAAAGAAGCACTCCATTGTACCCAGAGTTATCTTGTAATTATTTGACCAAGCCCTGAGGGATGAACTGGCAATCGAAGTCCTGTTATTATCAGAAGAGGACTGGCTAGGGCAGATCTTACTTGACTGAGGCCCACGTTTACAGAACCCCTTGTCTCTTGGACTCCAAATAAATACATAATCCTCCAGGATTTGTTAAGTTCTACATTTTTAACAATTACATTTAGATGTCCTTTTGGTGGTAGGGTCTCTGTGAAAGTAAATGTTTTGTGTGTATGTAAAGAGTTTTGCCCTCCCCTAAATGTATGTGGCTCATTAGTGTGAGAACAAGGTAATGATTCCTTTCCTTCCTCAAAATCCTTTGATTTTATTGTCCTATTAACAGCATGATTTGTTGTCAGTAAAGAGAGGGAAGGATTCCATACCATTGATCATATTCTCCTATAGATCCATCAGAATGAGTAAATTTAAAATAAAAAATACAGAAAATCTCTCTCTTCCCCTCTAAATATACATATACACTCTGAAGTATTCTGTATTTTACACCTTGCATTATCTCTCTCCCTTCAGAACTCAATTTCATAGATTTGTGCACGTGAAATCTACAGGAACCCTGGATAGTAAATATTAATAAAAACTGTAGTAAGAGAAAATAAAGGTCAACTTAGTAATTCATCCTAAAAGACTTGTTTTCCCACATGAAAACAAGTCTCAGTGATGCCTACTGCGCAAGACAGAACAACCTTCTAACATTGATTATTTCAACCAGCAAAAGTTGCTACTGCTCACATTTTACTTCTGAGGTTTATGATTTTAGGGTTTCCTTAATGTCCCAAATTAGCAAACTAGAAATAAAAAAAAAGAAAATATCAAGTTCCAGACAAATGCTTGAAAACATAGCTGCAGTTTAATTCTAAAGTGTTACTTTTATATGTGAGGATGATGACGGAGAGCTGATCTATGAATGTAGACAATTTGGTTTTATTTGTTAATTGAAAACATTTATGTCTTGCTTTCCCAAACTGTTCCAGGCAGCTAATAAAGAAAAAGAAATGCAATGCATATATATAAAAATACAATACAATTACCATCAGGATACAATAGAATACACGACACCATTGTTACTTCAAAGAAGAATCAGAGCAGCAAAACCCAGAAAGGTAAAAGCACAAGAAGAACAGTAGTTTTTATGTTGTTCATTAGAATCACAATCGTAAGAACATAAGAAGAACCCTGCTGGATCAGACCAAGGGTCCATCTAGTCCAGCATACTGGTCTATTTTATCCCCCATGCTGTTTAACATCTACATGAAACCGCTGGGGGAGGTTATCCGGAGGTGTGGGCTGAGGTGACATCAATATGCGGATGACACCCAGCTCTACCTCTCTTTCTCATCAAAACCAGGTGAGGCAGTGGCTGTTCTGAACCAGTGCCTGGGCACGGTAATGGTCTGGATGAGGGCTAATAAACTGAAACTCAATCCAGACAAGACGGAGGTACTGTTAGTGGGTGGTTCGTCTGCCCGGCTAGGTGATATTCAACCTGTTCTGGAGGGGGTTGCACTCCCCCGAAAGGATCAGGTTCGTAGTTTGGGGGTGCTCTTGGATCCAGAACTGTCACTTGAGGCACAGGTGAACTCAGTGGCACGGAGCACTTTTTATCAGCTTAGGCTGGTATACCAACTATGCCCTTATCTGGACAGAGATAGCCTAGCTACAGTTATCCATGCTCTGAGAACTTCTCGTCTGGATTACTGCAATGCGTTATACGTGGGGCTGCCTTTGAAAACGGTCCGGAAACTTCAGCTGGTCCAAAATAGGGCAGCAAGATTGTTAACAGGGACTGGCCTGCGAGCTCATATTACACCAATACTTTTCCAGCTGCACTGGCTGCCAGTCCATTTCCGGGCCCGATTCAAAGTGCTGGTGTTAACATTTAAAGCCCTTAACGGCTTGGGGCCAGGTTACCTGAAGGATCGCCTCCTCCCATATGTGCCTGCCCAGACCTTAAGATCATCCTCAGTGGCCCTTCTCCGTGAGCCCCTGCCAAAGGAAGTGAGGCGGGTGGCTACTAGGAGGAGGGCTTTTTCTGTTGTGGCACCCCGGCTCTGGAATGAGCTCCCTAGTGAGGTTCGCCTGGCGCCTACATTGTACTCCTTTCGGCGCCAGGTGAAGACCTTTTTATTTTCCCAGGCATTTTAACATTTTAGCTTTCTAAATTTTTATCTTTGCTGTTTTAAATCTGTATTTTAAACTCCTGCACTGCTGCTAGGTTTTATTGTGGTTGTATTGTTATATTGTGGTTTTAATGTTCTATATATTTTAAATTGTTTTATTGTGTGCTGTTTGGTTTTAATTTTTGTGAATCGCCCAGAGAGCTTCGGCTATTGGGCGGTATAGAAATAAATAAATAAATAAATAAATAAAATAAAATTCTTTTCACACAGTGGCCAACCACCTGTGGACCGGGAAGTCACAAGCAGGGCATCAGTGCAACAGCACCCTCCCACCCATGTTCCCCAGCAACAGACGGTAAAAACCGTCTCCTCCAGGAATTTGTCCAGATCAAAAGCCATCATAAAAAAGAAAGGACATCTTCAGACTACAATGTGACCATCAGAAGACCATCAGGGAAGGGGTGACGTAGATCTCTTTGGGCAGGGAATTCCAAAATCTTGTGTGTGGCCACTGAAAAGGCCGTGTGTCTCTGGATTTGTATAACTTCAAAGTACAGAGTGATCATAAGATTGCCCACATTAAAAACTCCCTGCATTAATAAGCAAGTGAATAAGAAAGAGAGGTAAGTGAAAACAATTTTACCTAATAGTAATGCCCTAGCTTTGCATTGTTGGGGAGTTTTTGACTGCAAGGCAGGGACTCCCCTGTTCAATAATCTGATCTCCCCACCTGCATTCTGAATTGTATTAGTCTACATGCTTTCTCTGAATATGTAAGCCAAGGGTATTGAACCTCCAGCCCATGGGCCAAATTTGGCCCACTGGGGTTCCTTGGATGACCATGCCCCCTCCCCCCACCCTTGCCCCCTTCCCTCCCCCCTTCCCTCCAACCACTGATCATTTGGTGCAGTTTTCCAGCTTTGGCACAGTTTTTTTCTCCCACTCTGAAATGTTGAGATGTTATGTCTCTTCTAAGGCTGAGCTACTGGCAGGAAGAGGTTTAAGCTAAGATATCCTGGTATTTTTGGCCTCACCCCTTTTGCCTTTAGTCCTGCCCCCTTGCCTCGGCTCCTCCTACCACTGGCATGTGGCCCTGAGAGCATCTCCAAAATGGAATTTGGGCCATGGTCTGAAAGACAGTCAACACCCTGATGTAAGCCCTCATTTGGCATTCCAATCCCTCCCTCGACCCCTCAATTAGAATTGCACGAGGGAGGGGGGATGTGTACGCAAGCCCTGCGCCCACTCTTGCCTGAAGATCAGGGTTCTAAATCACCTGGCAAGTGTAGGTGGGAAAAGCAGGCTTTGCTGAAGTTCAATCTGTGCCTCATGGAAGGTAATGGAAATGGTGACAGAGAGGGCGGAGCTACTGCCCACTCTCATTCATGTGATTCTAATCGTGTGGGGGTCTGGGGGATTAGAATTCCTGAATACGTCTGTTGAGCTCCTCCAGTCAGTGAGAATCAGTAAGACTCTGTTCATAAAAGGTCTATGTTGCGCTTCTGTTTTATAATACAAGTATAACATTTGGAGATATTTTACTCGTAGTGTTTTATCCTGTTGATAAACCCTTGAATTTAACCTTACTCTTTCTCCCTTTACTCCTGAAGAGCTTTTGCCAACAGATCTACTTTCATGGCGAGGGGGGGGGGGGAAGTATCATTCTACGAGTAATTTATGCAAATTAAACAACTGATTAGCATAATGCTTCTGCTAGCATTAGAGGGGTTGCAGAAGAGGGTTGATAGGTAAAGTGATCTCCTTAGTGATAATTAACTTTGATCTTTTCAATAACAGTTAACTTGAATACAAAAAAGTGAAAGTACAAAAATCACATTTGTGGTATAGTAACAATAAAATGGCAGATCATCATCTGTAGCAGCACAGTTTATGATAAGGACTTTTCTAATGGTGACATGATGGTTTAAAAGTTAGATGAATAACAATCTTTATCATATGCAGGATTTGCATTACTCTTACATGCAGTCCTTGTTGGAAAACCTCTGACATGTTGATGAAGAAAGGAAGTGGAAATGTACATTAGAACATTCACAATAACACCAGCAGCAACAACAACAACAACGACAATAATAATGCCTTTTGTGTTGTCTCTGAGAACATCAGGAGCCCTAGCCCAGGGGCTGGCAGAAGGTAGATCTGGATTTACTGGAAGATCTCTGGGTGATTTGCAGTAGACGAGTAAAGGTTTCTGGATCCCAATTTTCTAACAATAGCAACAACTAACCCCCCCATCCCCACCACCCAAATTAGGTTGCTGAAAAAGAATGCTTGGAGGGATGGACACAAGTGGATTTTTGTGTGAAAGGACATGTGAGTTTACTTTTGTGAATTTGGGCTAGATGAAGCAACAATCCAGTGGATCGACAGTTGGGTACAGAATCGGACTCAAAGAGTGCTTATCAATGGGACCTTCTCAAACTGGGGAGAGGTAACGAGCGGGGTACCGCAGGGCTCAGTCCTGGGCCCAGTGCTCTTCAACATTTTTATTAATGACTTGGAGGAGGAGGGGCAGGGAATGCTGATCAAATTTGCAGATGACACAAAATTGGCAGGATAGCTAATATCCTGGAAGACAGAAACAGAATTCAAAGTGATCTGGATAGACTGGAGCACTGGGCAGAAAACAACAGAATGACATTTAATAGGGATTAATGCCAAGTTCTGCACCTAGGAAAAAGAAACCAAATGCACAGTTACAAGATGGGGGATATGTGGCTCAACAACACTACAAGCGAGAAGGATCTTGGAATTGTTGTCGATCACAAGCTGAAGATGAGTCAACAATGTGATGTAGCTGCAAAAAAGGCCAATGCTGCTTTGGGCTGCATTAATAGAAGCATAGCTTCCAAATCCCGGGAAGTACTAGTTCCCCTCTACTCAGCACTGGTTAGGCCTCATCTGGAGTACTGTGTCCAGTTCTGGGCACCACACTTTAAGAAGGATGCAGACAAACTCGAGAAGGTTCAGGGGAGGGCAACAAAGATGATCAGGGGACTGGAAACAAAGCCCTATGAGGAGAGACTGAAAGAACTGGGCATGTTTAGCCTTGAGAAGAGAAGACTGAGGGGAGATATGATAGCGCTCTTCAAGTACTTGAAAGGTTGTCACAGAGAGGAAGGCCAGGATCTCTTCTCGATCATCCCAGAATGCAGGACACGGAATAATGGGCTCAAGTGACAGGAAGCCAGATTCTGGCTGAACATCAGGAAAAACTTCCTGAGTGTTAGAGCAATACGACAATGGAACCAATTACCGTGGGTGGTGGTGGGCTCTCCCACACTGGAGGCATTCAAGACAAGGCTGGACAGCCATCTGTCAGGGATGCTCTGACTTGGATTCCTGCACTGAACGGGGGGTTGGACTCAATGGCCTTGTAGGCCCCTTCCAAACCTACTATTCTATGATTGTATGATTCTACTTATGGTACTGATAAGTTTCTGGGCTGAGCATATGCTCAGAGGCACCTTGTTCATTAACTCTTCATTTACATCCCCCTGCCTTGCACTAGGCTCCAGTTTGTGGACATCAGAGTTCTACTAAAAAGCAAAGCAGTTCCTGTGAGCCTGAAGTCTGCTCCCTGCACCATGCATTGTAGTGATGATAGCTGCTGGAGGGGTTTCCAAGGGGAGGAGGTGCTGGGCAAGCCCGCATCTGCCAGCCCAGTTGCATGCACCTAAGTCTGGATCCAACTCTGTATCCACATCCTCTAAATCAGGGGTCCATGGCACCTGTGAGGACCTCCAACAGCACCCATGAAGCTCTCCCCTCCCTGCCCCCTTGAAAAATGCTTTGAAAAAACCTCTGAAAATGTTAGGGCAGTCTTCTCTTCTTTCTCTCCCTTTCTAGCCTCTAGCCTGGCTCTTTCTCTCTCCTTTGCCCCCTTGCCTTGCTATTTCCCCCTCCTTCCCAGCCTTTAGCCTCACTATTTCTCTCTGCCATCACTCTTTAGCTCACTTTTGACTAACCAGACCCCCGTGGCAGCCAGTATGTGACTAGCCACATCCTCCATGGGTGCCATTTTGTGGTGGTGCCCACATCAGTTTCTCAAATTCCCAAATGTGCCCATGGGTCCAAAAAGATTGGGGTTCCTTGCTCTAAATGGATTGGTGTGATCTACTGTGATACTACTACCCACCTGCTTGAAATAGGTTCCCCTTTCACCTTCTTATCTCCTGGGGGGTACTGAACCATAAATAAATAGTAGAGAAGAGAGCAAATGCTTTGCAAGCATAAAGTCCCAAGTTCAGATGAAAAAGGATCACATGTTCAGGAAAGATCTCTGTCCAAGACAATGGTTCTCTGCCAGTCAGAGAAACCAGTACAAGGTCAGATGAACTATTTGCTAGTCTAGTCTCAGTATAAAGTAGCACATACATTTCAGAGAGAAGCCACAGTTCAGTTGTTTTGCAAAAGTAACCCACTGGTATATTTTTCTTTAAGAATTTTGAGTGGAAATATTCCTGCACATGTTCAGTAAAGGAGTGAGATAGGGAGTGGCCACCATTTAGGCAATTACCAAAATGCAGTGTGGAAGAAACTTGCTTTCTCCTCTCTATAAGACCCTGAACCCTTGAGACAGGTTAGTAGGGAGGTTTCCTTTTTAAAAAAGTCATGATTTTTTTTAACAAACATTATGAGTTGTATGTTTATGTTCTTTTATACTATACAAAGGTCTGTTTAACAAGTTGTTCCTGTGTTGCTGGATCCTGGTCCATTTTGGGGAGATTGCCGTGGAGTTGGAGTGAACTGAGTAGAGATGGTTTTCTTTCTTCAGCCAGCAGAAAAATAAAGCTTCCGAGAGAAGTTTTATTTATATTTTTGTTTTGGACTCAAGCTGAAAGACAGAACTTTGAGAGGGCTGTGTGCTGTATTGTTTTATTGTTTTGGTGATAAGTGAATTGGTATGCATGTGAAATTATTACATGTGCATTAGTATTGTTTTTAATTAAGAAATTAAAATGATATATGTTAATAGCCCCTGGACAAAGCCTTTGCTGTGAGTTCCTTTAGAGACCCTGAAGAAAAGTGTTACACAAGCCGATGACACCTCCAGTTAAAAAGGATCTCAGGTAAGAGGGTCCTAATTGGCCCTAACAGTGCAAGTCACAGTGCAGCATTCCCCCAACTATTGTGGATTGGGGTCATACTGTTAATCTAACCACCAAACCATGATCATCTTAACTTATTTAATATTTGATTTGATTTGTACCCTGCCTTTCTACCAAAAAAATGGCACTTAAGGTGGCTTACAGAGACAATTAAAATTGGTCAAAAGAATACAATAAGAACATAACAATTATAGAATAAAAACAGCACCCAACCCAACAGACCCAATTACAAGCCAAAGGCCTTCTTGAATAAAGTGGCCTTCTCCTGGTGGCGGAAGGCCAGCGCAGAGAGAGAGAGAGAGAGAGAGAGAGAGAGCGAACCTAGCCTTCCTCAGCAGGGAGTTCCACAGCCGGGGAGCAGCCACCAAAAAGGCCCTCTCTCAGGTCATCACCAAATGCTCCTCTGAAGGTGGTGGTTTCAAAATAAGACCCTCTCCAGAATATCTTAAGAACCAGCCAGGCTCATATGGGAGAAGGCCTTTCAGGTGGTCTGGTCCTAAGAGCGGAACTGGCCAGGGAGGATTCTGGGGGGAGGGACGGATTGCCTCTCCCCCAGTGGACCCCGGAGTGGACTGGTAAGTGGGGTTCGTACACCCCTAGTTGTAACAAGAGAATCGCATGCTCCCTGTAACCGGCCTCGGTCAACAGTCTGGCTGCAGCATTCTGTATCAGGCTATCAACTGAATTTTCTGAACAGTTTGCAAAGGCAGCCTCAGATGGAGCACATTACAGTAGTCCATATAGACTGTATAATAAGTAGGGGTGCACGAAATTCACTTACCTGGTCTCACAGCTTTTCGCGGTGGGGTGGAGGCGCTTCGCTGCTCCCCCCGCGAAGTTCAGGCCGGGGGGGAGGCTTCCCGCCTCGCCTGGCCAAAATTCAAGCCGGGGGGGAGGCTTCCCGCCTCGCCCGGCCGAAATTCAGGCCGGGGAGGAGGCACCTCGCCTCGCCCGGCCGCAAAATTAAAAGTAAAAAACAAACAAACAAAAAAACACCCCCGTGATAGGCTACGTGATGATTAATGTAGCCTATCACGGCTAGATCTGCAAAGTCAGCCATGATAGGCTACGTAAATCGTCATGTAGCCTATCACGGGTGACTGTAAAAAAAAAAAAAAGCGCGTACGCAAATGGCAGCCCCCATAGGGAGCCGCCATTCACGTTCCTTATTTGGTCGCTGTAGTCTACGTAAATCTTTACGTAGACTACGGCGAAAAAAAGGGCAATGCAAATAGCGTTGCCCTTATTTTCGCTGTAGTCTATGTAATCTTTTTTTTTTTTTAAAGCCACCCGCGATAGGCTACGTGACGATTTACGTAGCCTATCACGGCTGACTTTGCAAATCTAGCAGTGATAGGCTACGTTAATCGTCACGTAGCCTATCACGGGGGCGTTTTTTTTCTTTTATTGGAATGGCGGCAGCGGCAGCCGGTCAAAAGACCGGCTGCCGCTCCCGCCCCGGACGAAGACCCGACAAACCGCCGGCTGGACCCGCCGCCAGGAGGGACATTCGCCAAAGGTAAGTCCCGTCCCGGGGGGGGGGTGCGGGGGGGTGCGGAGATTTCTCCCCGAAACTTGTTCGGGGGGCCGAACACGTTGGTGCTTGGCCCCCCGAAGTTTCGGGGAGAAATTCTCTGCCATCCCTAATAAGTGACAGAGATTGGAATTATGAGTACACACAGTCTTAAGAAACAATCTTATGCCAAACTCTAAATGAAATAGATGACCAAAAAGCTGTGATGAGAATGTGGATTGAATAGATCTATGTAGAGCCTGGCATAAGATGAAGTAGGGATGTCATTGCTTCATCCATATGTCTCTTATTATTTAATTCACATGGAAGAATATAATTCCAGATGGCATTCACAGTGCTGTGATGCTTTTACCCCACTGAATTGCCAGGATTGAACCTGATGCTGTATGGTGATATCACCCATGATACTATGTGCTGCTGAAGTCACAGGTGGCTTTAAGAGGGGGTGTACATGTTACAAGCATAGCTGGAGTACAGGAGCATGTTTTCAAGAGCAGGCCACAACCTGACCTCAGAAAGGTCAGGCTTCGAATGAAAGGAAAGCCAGAACATTTAATTCACTTGTTTTGTAGTCTAATATCTATTTCTTCCTTTGTTCCCTGTTCCCTTACCTCCCCCTTCCTCGTTATTGTCAGAGAACATGGGGGAAAGCCATTTAAAGGAATTTGCTTAGGGATGGCGGAGAATTCCGCCACGGATTTCAGTGAAGCCGAATGCACTGGCATTCGGCCCCCTGAAATCCGTGGTGGAATGGCCTGCCCCCCTGCCCCCCCCACGGATCCCCCCTGGGATGAGACTTACCTGGGGCGGATGTTCCGGATGGTGGCAGCTCCAGTGGCAGCTTCAGTGGTGGCGGCAGCAGCAGCAGCTCGTCTTCCGACCAGCTGCCACCGCCGCCATTTGCAGTCCCGTCTATTTTTTTTTTACATAGACGTGATAGGCTACGTAAAGACTTACGTAGTCTATCACATCTGGGTTAAAAAAAAACCACGTATGCAAATGGCGGCAGCTACGGCAGCTGCCATTTGCATCCCTGCTACCCAGCGGCCGGATGTTCGGCTACTGACGGAGCCGGCTGGCGGCTCTGCGGAATCCCCGCGGAGCCAGCTGGGCAGGACTCCGGGGGGAGGGATAGAGTGCCTCCCCCCATCAAGGATTCTGGGGGAGGGACGGAGTGCCTCCCCCCCCCACCGCGAAGCAGATCCGCGAAACGGTAAGTAACTTTCGTACATCCCTAAATTTGCTGTAGAATCCTAGAAAACACTGAGCCAATGTAGAGTCATGCTAGTATATATACCAAAGGCCCTGATCCAAAAACCAGTGGGCTGTCATGCACCCAGTTGCCCAGCGCTAGTCATTGCTGTCAGTTTTGAAAGCACCAATCACTTCTCCGGTTGGCTGGAGAACCTACAGCCCCCATCTTTTCCTTCCACCAGTGGCCCAGCGGTGTCAAGAAATGTGTGTGTTGTCCTAAGTGCTTGATCTTGATCCTGAAATTCATGCCATGGATTTGCATATGCAGCACTGAGCTTTTTGCATATGTAGTTCCTAATCCTGCTGGTGATGTGCTCATAGGAATATCCTGCCCACAAGCATACATGTTACAAAAAACAGAGTAACAGATGGGGAGAGGACAGGAAAACAAGCACATTCAGGCACTAGGACTTCATAAAGTTATACAATTAATTTACATGTAATATAATATACGAGGATTTCTGTCTGTCAGCACCATAGGTCCAAAACAATGAAACCTAGACAGCTGAAACTTGTCATGCATACTAACAGGACCCTAGGGGTGTGCATCTCAGGCTTACTGGGTTTTTAAAATGTATTAATTAATTCTAATTAATGTTAATGTGTCTCTGTGTTTGCAGTCTGCAGTACCAACTTCACTCCCTAGGTGCCAGACTTCCCTAACCAGCATATAGTTTGCAGTTCATACAGTCTGAAGCGAAGAGGAGAGGGAGTTCCAAGGGACAGAGTTATACAGCTGCCCTCTACCCCTGCTGCAGAAAGCCTCTCCTCAGGGGAATGGAGTGGGCAGGCCCCTCCCTTAAGGGGCTAAAAATCTGCACTATGGCAAAGGCTGTGCCTAGAGGTGTCCCACTCAGATGAGGTGGGCCAATATGTCCAACTCCGATACTTGTCTTTGCTGTATCAAATTAAGAGCTATTCCAACCTGTACAAAACCAGGTCCATTCACTAGTATAATATAATACAATACATTACGGTTACAATTGGTATGCACACTTACTTGTAGTAAGCCCCATTGAACGTAATGGGACTTACTTCTGAGTAAACATGCATAGGATTGTGGCTGCATATAGTTCAGATGCAGGGGTGTCCCAATCCATTCCTCCAGGGTTTCCCCTTCCCTGTCCTCACCCCTTCCCCCCTCCCAACCACTGGTTACTGGGTGGCTTCCTGGCTTTTGTACAGTTTCTTCCCTATTATAAATGGTTGAAATGCCTCTCTTGACGCTACATTACTGGCAGGAAGACTTCTAAGCTAAACTGTGCTGGTATCTTGCCCCTGCTCCTTGTGCCTTTGGCCCCACCGACCACTGGAATGTGGACCCCGACAGCTTCTCCAAAATGGAAAGTGGCCCTCGGGCTGAAAGAGATTCTGCACCCCTGCACTAATGCTTCCGTCATACATGTTGTGTGTTTATGTGGATGTTGTGGTTTGTGCGGGTTGAGTTTTGCATCAACACCGATGATTGTGGACATACACCCTCACAGGAAGAGTTATTTATTTATTTTGTTACATTTATATCCCCACCTTTTTCATCCATAAGGAACCTAAGGCGGTGTCCATAATCCTCCTCCTCTCCACTTTATCCTCACAACAACCCTGTGAGGTAGGTCGGGCTGAGAGTCTGTGACTGGCCCAAAGTCACCCAGTGAACTTCCATGGCTGAGTGGGGACTAGAACCCGGATCTCCTGACTCCCAGTCAAGCACTCTAGCCACTACACCACACTGGCTGTGGAGAGTGTGCACAAACTAACACCACCAAGTGAGGATTTTGCACAGATAACATGGATAATCAACTGATGCTGGAGAATGTGAAAAATATGTGTATGTCATATATTCACTCAGGCAATATACATACATGGTCTCCAAGCAGAGGATATGAAAAATTCCCTGATCATGCAGTCACTTTGGACACTTTCTTTGTGCCTTTAAATGAATGTATGCACAATCATTGGTTATGTACATCCTACATTCAATTCACATTAGCCATTCTGTGTGTGTGTGTGTGTGTGTGTGTGTATGGATGCGCACGCTTTATATTGCAGTTGCAACATCTCAATCAATTTATTCACTACTGCTACAGAACCTTCTGACCACTTGCGGCATCATTTCCATCCTGACAGCTTTCTCCCTTTGATATGTATGAACTCAAAGGGAAATGCCTGTCCTCCTAATTTCTATTTCCAGCCAGTGTCAAGGGAGTAGAAAAAGGGAAATTTTAACTTTTAGAAAATGCATCTTTCTTTTCTTTTCTTTTTGAAAGAATGATTCCCCCACCCCCTACACTATTTAATAGGCCTTCATTACAATTTAAAACTGATATGCAGGAGCATATATATATTCAAATCTCTGATGCCTATTTGAAGGTACTTCTGAAGGCGCACCCTGCAACCTGTGTGTAGCAAACTCTTTTGAATATTGTCCTTGAAACAAAAATTAGTGCCCCAGGGGACCAAGGGACTGTAGACAACTGCTAACTGCAGCGAGACTGAAAGCCAAGCTCGAAGTCCTTACAGCTGGAAAGGGAGAAAGGGGGATGAGAGAAAAAGACAGGGCAGGGGGTGGAGAGAGAATGTGAAGATGAGAAACACCTTCAGGAGCCATTTGGGAGACAGTCACTGGGAAGAAGAAAGAAAGACATGCGCTAAAAACAACAGAAACACAGGGTGGAAATGGCCTACTGGGAAATCAGGCTGTCAACAAACAAAAGCTGAAGGCCAGAAAGCAGTTCTAGCGGCAGCCTCTGCTACCAGGGCATCAGTGTTCAGCAAATAAATTAGCAGCAGCTTTGACTGTGTGGAAATTAGTAGTGACACCATGAAAGAGGCAAATGACTGGCTTTTATCTGGTGTAAACATCCAAGGAACAACTAACTTCTGTGGGGAAGAGAGAGGCAGAGTTGGTAACTGTGACTTAGATTCAAACAGGAAGAAGGAGGGTAGAAGGAAGGGGATTACCTGCCCCCCAGAAAATGAAGGAGGAGGAGGAAAATGAAAGAAGAGAGAGAGAAGTTCCATTTCATGTACTCCCAGCTCAGAACTTCATTTAGAACTAATCAGCTCTGTCTGCTGCCAAGTCATTTCTGACAGCAGTTCCCCCTTGGATAGTTTGTCACTCAGAATATGTGAAGGAAACAACATGATAAAAATATCTGTGTCTATCAAAAGGGATGTGTGTGTGTGTGGGGGATGGGATACACACAAAAGAAGTAACAACCCATAAAACCAGAAATCACCTCTAATGCAGTCAGGAAAAGAATTTAGACCGAGCAGTCCAGCGTAAAATAGCATTTATCTATTGCGGCTCATTCCAGAGGGGTGGCCATGTTATTTTGATGCACCTTTCCCCTACTGGGTGCCCTCCAGATGTCTTGGACATCAATTCCCATCAGCCCAGTCAGCATGGCCAATGGTCCAAAATGCTGGGAGTTGTAGTCCAAACCATCTGGAAGGCACCAGGATGGCGGAGGCTGCGGTCTGATGCATCAGAAAGAACAGTGTCTTGCGGCACATTAAAGGCTAACTGATTTATTGCAGCACAAGCTTTCATGGACTAGAGCTCACCCACTCCCAATACAGTGGCCCTGAAAGACCACCTTCCCTACATGAAAGAACCTGGGAGGGGTAGGCAGCAGACAGGCAAAACACCATAACTGATCTCCTCACCTTCTGCTGTTCCCCTTTTACACGTTCATATGAATTAAACATTCTCCCTCTGTGGGAGATGTGTTTGCTTGCTTGCTTTATTTTGGTTTTGCTTTGTTTTTGTGTCCAGTATTTTCAACTTGCTGTCTTCCCTGGCCTGCCCCATCTCTCCTTCTGGGTCTATTTCAAGGAGAAACAAATCAGGTAAAGCTTTTCCCAGCATAGAGATGCAGTGAGCTGGACAAGCTTCATCTGTTGAACACATAGCTGCCTGTGAAAAGCACAGGAGCCCAGCTCAAGTTGGAAACTCTAGATGTACTTTGCATGTACAAGAGGCCCCTAGCATTACAATAACAGCATACTATATTTAACGTACAATGAGTTGCATTCAGTATGTGAAGCACAACTTGTAGGAAGAATTCCCCCCCTCCCTGCCTGCCATGCAGCATCATATTGTTAGATTTTTATCATTGTTTCCTAAACCACAATGCATAGTATTCAGAATATGCAATAGGAAAACTGGAGTGGCACTGTTTGGTTAATAATCAGACAAAGCAGATAGAAATCTGTCCAATAGCTAGGACCCAATGAGTTATCATCAATGGCTTTGTGTCAGAATAAACGAAAGGAGGTATCAATTGTTTTCCCACTGGAATTGGTACTGAGGCCAGCATTAATCAATATACTCATTAACAGCAGAGGAGAATGTAAATTCAGTGATCATCAGATCGTCAGAAGATGCAAACCTGGGGGTTGGGCGGGTAAAATGGCAAAAGGAGACATTGACCTGTCAAAGAAATAGAGATGGAACTGATTAACTTAAGGACTGTTTCAGACTGGGAAACACATCTGGGGAAGAATAGTACAGCATGCCCCAACAGAGTGCCCTCCAGCCATGTTGGACTACAACTCCCATTACCCCCAGCCAGCAAAGTTGGAATAGGGCATGTTATAAATGTAAAATCAGGGAGAGTCCTCTCCAGAGGATCCCAGGAGATCACAATCAATAGTCTTACTATGACTTCATAGAGCAATTCACAATGGCACTGTAAGAACATTCACTGCTCACTCACTCCCCACTAACCATCACACTTTTATGAGAAGGGACTATCAGTTTCAAACTTGGTGATGTCAGAGGAACATTTGCACCAGGCTGTCAAAGAGGTATTTGGAAGGATGACTTAAATATACAATAAATAAGGAACAAAAAGACTGTAATAATTTAAAACTGGGCTAGAGGTGGGGTTGGGATGTTCCATCATAATAGCTTACTGATTTCAATTGGAGAACAGCACATGAGAATAGGCTTTTTACACATGAAGGAAAGGGGGGAAGATTAAAATTAGATTTCTAAAAATAAAATAATTACATTATGCTTATATCTGCATTTTTATCATGGTGGGGGTTTAACATACTTTTTCCTGGCTGTTCTATGGTTCATTGTGTTTGACGGTATCCTTTAGGAAATATATCAGTGAATTGGAGGTGATCGTTTTTTTCTTATAATGATCATGGAACAAAGTCTTTGATACAGAATGGTAGAACCTAAGAATGGCCATTCTGGATCAGATCAAGGACCAATCTTGTCAACATTCTGTTTCTGTTAGTGGCCAGCCAGATGACCTCACTTTTTAGTTTCATATTAGATATTAAACAGCATGGGGAGCAAACAGCTGCGCTAGTAGGTCATTTTAGACCTTTGTTGTATTGATCTTATGGGTGCTCCCTTTAGACAGTCATGTGTATTACTTCAGTTGTGAAGTAGGGTTGTCTGTTGCAGGGAAATTCAGCCCTTTGGAGGCCCAATGGATCCCCGCAACGGACCTGTTTCAGCTTGCATTTGCAAGCTGAACCACGTGATAGTTCCTGAAACCCAGGAACTCTACTGAGGTTTTTTGCACAAAATCGTGGGCGTAAATAGTGCAGTTTACACAAAATCATGGCCGTAAGTGGTCTAATTTGCACAAATTGTGCTATTTATGGCTGCGATTTTGTGCAAATTGAGCTATTTCTGGCTGCAATTTTGTGCAAATTGCACAATTTATAGTTGCAATTTTGCACAAATTGCAATTTGCGCCACCCCCCCGAAAATCCATGAATTGGCCCAACTCATCACGTTCTGTATCAGGCCAACTCCCGGATGATCAAGCCAGGGTCCTGGGGGGCGGGGGGGAGCCAGCAAAAACCTGCCAGGTTTCACCCCACAAATGGATTCCTCTGACATCCCTATTATGAAGCACACAACTGAGAGCCAGTGCGGTGTGTAGTGGTTAAAGTGTTTCACTGAGGCTTAGGAGACCTGGGTTCAAGTCCCCACTCAGTTATGAAGCTCACTGAGTGACCTTGGGCCAGTCACTGACTCTCAGCCTAAGCTCCCTCACAGGGTTATTGTAATATTGTGAGAATAAAATGAAAAGGAGGACCATGTAAGCTGCCTTGGGTTCCTTGCAAGAGGAAAAAAGATGGGGTATAAATGTAATAAATACATAAATGAATGAATAAATAAATAAAATAAACTAACCCTAACCCTCACTCCATCCCCATCGTTCCATGCTTTGCAACTGCTTCTACATTCCTGGTCTGTTAAAACAACAACACTGTTTGCCAGCCCTGATTAAAAAGAATACTCTGAGCATATGCAGTTTCCCATTATAAAGTCAGTTAAATCATATCACCATCATAACTACAGGAATAAAAGTTTGCTTCTACTTCCCTCATCACCTGCCACTCTCTGGGTGGTCATCTGGGGAGGTTCTGGGCTGCAGGGCCCTGGTTTTTCGCGCCAATGTGCAGCCCCAGCTGCAACACAGGGACCAAATCAAGCCCTGTAGTGCAACACAGCATAAACATCAATGGACTATTTATTTATTTTAATATTGTTTTACTTTAAAACATTTATACCCCACCTTATCCCCAAGGAGTTCTAGGCAGCTTATCCCAAAATCAGTAATTTAATCATTGAAAACATCCTCCTGAGTCACAACATAACATAGGTAGGGGAGAAATCCTCTAGTCAGCTTTTGTTCCTCCCTTCCAATTTTTAGAAAGCCATTCAGAAATCATCTCCCATTGTGTGAACTGAACTGTGGGAAACCATCCAGTCAGATCTACTCTTACATTTTTTTGAGATCCCTTCAGGCTAAATTGTATCTAAACTACCCAGACAGAACTCCCCAAAGGACCTGAATGAACTAATGTCAGAGCATGGTGGTGGTGGCAAACGAGAGATGAGATCTTTTAAAGCACAAATTCTGAAAGCATGTCATTATATTATTGTACATATTCTAGTGCTGGACAGCCACATTACTTTTTTGAGAAAGAAGCTCAGTTGCGTGAACATTTTCCCCTTTCTGTGGGAACAAATCACCCTGAACCTCTGCTAACTCTATAAACCTTCAATTCCATTTCTTTCCCTTCTCATCATCACAGAAAAATAAATATCTACAGGGCTGGACAAACATCTGAAGAGTTCAAAGAAATCAAGTACAATTTTCCCCCTGTTAAAATGTTAACATGATGGAGAACCTTTGACTGAGAGGTAACACGAGATAAGTAGTTAGATGAATTCTATAGACAAAAAGTCACAAACAAATTAAATCTGTTTCACTGAAACACTGATATAATTTTCCTCCAGAGAATATCTAAGACTGACAAAACAAACAAAGAAATAGCATGTTTCTTAATGTGTGGAATGTCACAGTCAATGGCATATGGCAAAACAAGAGACTAAATGGTGCGAGCTGCTGTCTGTGAAAATACACGTCTTTGTACAGAAGACTCTGCTCTTCCAAATATGCTACTGCAGGCAGCATTTAAGGCAGTGCTAACTGTCCACCCATAAGGATCCATGGTCCAGAGAGCCTGGCTGCCTGAATCTATAGCGATCCCTTGTAGCAATAACCCTGTTTTCCCATGCATGGAGTTTATGCAGGATGCTTCCCTGCTTGAGCAATCTTATTGGAGCTTTCGTCGCACTGTTAAGCTGTCATTTGATACACCACATCTGCTTTGCTAATAGAAAACATCTTCACTCGCCATGATGGTCACTAAGAGCCCATTTCAAGACGTTTCAGGAAGAAGCCAGAAAATATGTGCCAAATCACATCAATTTAAAATATTTACAAAAACATGTTTATGGTGTACACACAGCAAACACCGTTGTGCAATAAGTGTCAGGATTGATTCTGACTGTATGGAGATAGCTAGCAGTTCAGATTCAGAAGGGGAACAGCCAAAACTGGGGGAGGCATCTTCCTGAACGAGTTCAGATATGGATAGGCGTGCTTCTCAGGATACTAACACAGAGATGGTAGGGCCTGAAGCCCCCCGCCTTCCTCCTCCTTGAGACCCCAGGAGGAGGAGAAGGAGGAGGAGGAGGAGGAGAGCGTGGGGTGTGACCTGTCACCTGAGGGATGCTAGACTGCGGTGCACAGCGAAGAGGGAAAAGTTAAAAGTGGAGCTCAGACGTTCAACCTGGTTGGCTATGCCTGAGGGTCGACGTGGGGGAACATCAACGGAAGGGAGGGGCATCCCTCTGTAAGTTATTCTAGCCAGCAAGTTCTTGTTTCAAACCGCTAGCAACATCGTAGTTCCCATGGATCCCCTGTAGCCATTCGTAAACGTATGAAGCAGCTGTATTCCTTTGTAGTCTTCGATAGGGATGTACGAAAGTCACTTACCTTTTCGAAGGGTGACATTTACGGTGGGGGGGAGGTGCTCAATCTCTTCCCCCCGAAATTCTCTCCATCCGGCTCTGCTTCGCGGAGATTCTGCAGAGCCGCTGGCCAGGGCCGCCCGCAGCCAGACATCCGGTTGCTGGGCAACCTGCAGGGATGCAAATGGCGGAAGCCGAAGCCGCCACCATTTGTGTTCCTGTATTTTGCCATGATAGGCTACGTAAATATTTATGTAGCCTATCACGGCAAAAAACAAAACAGCGAACGCAAATGGCGGCGGCTGCAGCGGCCGCCATTTCCGTTCCCTTTTTTTTTGCCGTGATAGGTTACGTAAATATTTATGTAGCCTATTACAGAAAAAAAGGGAACGCAAATGGCAGCCACTACACCATTTGCACCCCTCCCTTTTGCCGTAATAGCCTACGTAAAATTTACGTAGGCTATCACGGCAAAAATAAAAAAGGGAACGCAAATGGCGGCCACCGTAGCTGCCGCTATTTGCGTTCCCTTTTTTCCCCCGTGATAGGCTGCGTAAGTATTTACGTAGCCTATCACGGCTATAGTGATGAAGCTAATGGCGGCTGCAGACATGGCCGCCATTCGCAGAGCAGTGCAAACGGCACCAAGTAAGTGTCCCGTTTCGCATGCCTTTCGTGGCGCGGGGGGGCAAGGGGGCTTCGTTCCCCCATGGATTTCAGGGGGCCGAATGCACTGGCATTCAGTCTCACCGAGATCCGTGGTGGAATTCTCTGACATCCCTAGTTTTCGAGGATTTGCATCTGTAATGAACTTGATTGGTAGAGAATTAAAGGTGTGAGACTGAAGCCTCTCTTCTTGTGTGTGTGTGCATGAGGAAGGAGGGGACCAAGGGAATGTGGCAATAAGTAGGACGTGGCCCTAACACTCCACCTGCATTTCTGTGTTCCTAGCGCTGCAACATTTAGTGCATTTATCAGATTTAGGGATGGCGCAGGCACCCAATTCCATCTGGGAATCTGGCAGAACCCCCCTGCCCGCACTCTAAACCCCACTTGCTGAGCCCCAGCCGCCTTTCTCCCCTTCCCGTGCTCGGTGAGTGGCCCACACTCACCCCTGCAGCCGTGTCAAGCTCCGTGGCTTCAATTTTTTGAAAAATAAAATGGCAATCATGAAAATGCGCATATTTGCATGTGTGCAAAAATGCACACTTTGCAAATGCACACATTCACGCATATGCAAATATGTGCATTTGTGAAAAACGTAGCCTATCACGGCAAGCCCCTCCCAAAAAAACAGTGTACGCAAATGGCGGCGGCTGTGGCGGCCGCCATTTGCGTTCCCTATTTTGAACCGTTTTAGCCTACGTAAATCTATAAGGAAGGCTGAGTGCCGAAGAATTTATGCTTTCGAACTGTGGTGCTGGAGAAGACTCTTACAAGTCCCCTGGACTGCAAGGAGGTCAAATCTAGGGATGGGGGAGAATTTCTCCCCGAAACTTCGGGGGGCCAAGCGCCAACGCATTCGGTCCTCCGAACGTTGTTCGGGGAGAAATTCTCCGCCCCCCCGCCCCCCGCCCCCCCCAGGATGGGACTTACCTTTCACGAATGTCCCTCCCGGCGGTGGGTCCCGGCGGTGGTTCGGCAGGTCTTCGTCAGGGGCGGGGGCGGCAGCCGGTCTTTAGACTGGCTGCCGCCGCCGCCATTACAAGCAAAGTAAAAAAAAAAAACCGCCCCTGTGATAGGCTACGTAACAATTAACGTAGCCTATCATGGCTAGATTTGCAAAGTCAGCCGTGATAGGCTACGTTAGGTGACTTTAAAAAAAGAAAAGAAAAAAGCGCATACGGCTAATGGCGGCCCCCATAGGGAGCTGCCATTCGCGTTCCTTATTTGGTCCCTGTAGTCTACGTAAAGATTTACGTAGACTACGGCGAAAATAAGGGCAACGCACCTACAGGGACCAAATAAGGAACACGAATGGCGGCTCCCTATGGGGGCCGCCATTTGCGTACGCGCTTTTTTTTTTTCAAAAGTCACCCGTGATAGGCTACGTGACGATTAACGTAGCCTATCACGGCTGACTTTGCAGATCTAGCCGTGATAGGCTACGTTAATCGTTACGTAGCCTATCACAGGGGTGTTTTTTTTTTCTTTTGAAGTTCGCGGTCGGGGAGACGGGGCGCTTCTCCCCGGCCTGAATTTCGGCCGGGCGAGGCGGGAAGCCTCCCCCCCGGCCTGAATTTCGGCCAGGCGAGGAGGGAAGCCTCCCCCCCCAGCCTGAACCTCGGGGGGAGCAGCGAAGCGCCTCCCCCCCACCGCGAAGCAAGCTGCGAGACCAGGTAAGTGACTTTCATGCACCCCTAGTCAAATCAGTCAATCCTAAAGGAAATCAACCCTGAGCGCTCATTGGAAGGACAGATAGTGAAGCTGAAGCTCAAATATTTTGGCCACCTAATGCGAAGAGAAAACTCTCTGCAAAAGAACCTGATGCTGGGAAAGACTGAAGGTAGGGATGTCAGAGAATTGCGCCACGAATCTCGGGGAGGCCGAATGCCAGTGCATTTGGCCCCCTGAAATCGGTGGAGAAACGGTCTGCCCCCCCGCCCCCCCGGGACGTGTCAAGGGTTCCTTGGAGGGCTCTCTCAGTCTAATCCAGTAGCTAAGTCCAGACACAGACAAAGGGATTGCTTTCAAAGCTTTATTCTTCTTTTACAACTTAACAACTATACCGTTTGCAACTAGATCTGAGCAGCACAGTACCTATGCCCTAAGTTGGAACAGTTGGTCCCCATTTGAAAGGGAATTACTGGCAGACCCCTGAAGTTAAGGACTAGGGAGAGTCCCTCCCCTTTTCCCTTGGATCCTCTGGGCGCAGCCTTTGTTTGCGCGCCAACCGGGCACTACGCCTCCTTTCCGCGCCCTCCATCTGGCGCCGCTCTCTGCATCTGCGTCGCGCATCCACCAAGTCTGCTATCTGTGCTCGGTCACTCCCTGGACTGCTAACTAAACTAGGAATGCGGGTGGGAGGAATCTCCATCAGCTGTTGGTCCTGTGAAAGAGGAGTGCGCTCCTCTCCCAGGAGCGACTGCTCTTCCTCAGAATCAGAACTACTCTGGGATTCTATGGGCTCAGTGTCCACCCTGACAGGACGGGACTTACCTTGGGTGAATCTTCCTGGCGGCGGCGGCGGCCGGTCTTCCGACCGGCTGCCACCGCCGCCATTTCCAGTAAAACAAAAACAAAAACAAAAAAATGTGATAGGCTATGTAAAGATTTACGTAGCCTATCACGGCTAGATTTTTAAAAAATACCATGATAGGCTATGTAAATGTAAGCCTATCACGGCTGATTTAAAAGAAAAAACACACACGCGTTTATGCAAATTTGCGTTCCTTATTTTGACACATCTTAGTCTACGTAAACCTTTACGTAGACTAAGACGGTGAAAATAAGGGGAACGCAAATAGCGTAGACGCTACGCTATTTGCGTTCCCCTTATTTTTGCTGTCTTAGTCTACATAAATGTTTATGTAGACTAAGACGTGTCAAAATAAGGAACGCAAATGGCGGCGCCCATGGGCGTCGCCATTTGTGTACGCGCATTTTTTTCTTTTAAATCAGCCATGATAGGCTACATAAACATTTACATAGCCTATCACGACTGACTATAGGGACGCAAACGGCAGCGGCTACAGCCGCCGCCATTTGCAGACCCGGCCGGCCAGGATTTGGGGGGGGGACGGAGCGCCTCCCTCCCAGGCCAGAATTTCGGGGGGGAGGGATGGAGTGCCTCCCCCCCCGGCCAGAATTTTGGGGGAAGGGATGGAGCGCCTCCCCTCCACCTCGAATCAATTTCGTAAAAAGGTAAGTGACTTTCGTACATCCCTATGGAAAACCCAGACAGAGGGAGGTTCGCACATCCTTAATGAAATGTATCAATTTATCACTTAGATTAATCAACTAAAACAATAGCGACTGCTCTGGAAATTGGGAACGATCCAATGGCGTGCCCCTGCTAGCGCTACTGACGTTGCACTAGCTTAAACTAATGCTTGTGCAATGTGACTAACACAACAGGAAAAGGCGGCAATTTGCCACTGAAATCTGCTGCCAACACAATGCTTCTTTTCCCCGCTGTGCTAGTTATTTTGTGCAAGTGTTGGTCTATTCTAGTGCAGCATCATTAGTGCTTGTGCTGGGAGACCATTGGATACTACCTATTGTTACAATGGTTGTCAGCTAACTAAGATTTCTTTAATCATGCAATAAAGTTAATAGTTTCTACACCTTGTGTTTTTCCTGAGGTATCCAAATACAATGTACATTTCTTCTAAAATACTACTGGTCTTACACTACTGGATGGCATTATGAGATTTAATATATGTTCCAAGAGAAGCTGAATGGTCTTGGATCTCAAGGAGTATGTGGCACATAGTAGCCATAATCCAGAGTGATCACCCCAACGATAATGTCAGGTTGGGGTCTATTTAGCTTAAAAGTAGGGAGCTAGCAGGACAGGGGTGTTGACAGTTTACTGATTCTTGTCCTCTGGTACAAAATCCCTGACCCTAACTAAAGAATTTATGGAACTAGAATTAGAGTCTGTACAGAGAAGGGAGAACATCTCAATTTCCGCCTTTGTCTCTTCCCCAAAAGGAACATAAATGACCCAATAAAAGGTTGTCTAGGACATCTTGGCCATGATCCAGAAACCTTGTTCTGCCAGTGGAAATCTGCCCCAAATCTGCCCCAGAGGGCTGTGGGACACTTTCATCTTTGGCCTTGCCCACTTTTGGCTCTGGCACCTCCAGCAAGCAGTTCCTGACAATTAACACCAAGGGAATGAGAAGAAAATATTCCCCACCCCTGGTTTGCCAGGACATGAATGAGCCTGTTCCTGGCTTGCCTACTCCTCTCTATTCTCTTGCTGTCCTGCAGGGCTGAGAGGAAGAGTTCAGAAGCTTTAGCTTCTGCTTTTGGTTAACCACAGCTTGCTATGCTGTCTGGACCCAGAACTGTAGTTCACATTAATGATGGTTAGTTTAAACTAGGGATGTACGGAAGTCACTTACCTTTTCAAAGGGTGACATTCGCGGTGAGGGGGAGGCACTCCGTCCCTCCCCCCGAAATTCTCTCCGGTCAGCTTCACTCCACTGGGCAGCCTGCAGGGATGCAAATGGTGGCTGTTGTAGCTGCCGCCATTTGCATCCCTGTATTTTGCCATGATAGGCTACATAAATATTTATGTAGCCTATCATGGCAAAAAGCAACAACAACTCAACAGCCAACGCAAATGGCGGTGGCTATGGCGGCTGCCATTTGCATTCCTTTTTTTTTTTTTTGCCGTGATAGGTTACGTAAATATTTACGTAGCCTATTATGGGAAAAAAAAAAAGGAACGCAAATGGCGGCCACTACACCATTTGCGTTCCTTTTTTGTGTGTGGCCGTAATAGCCTATGTAAATATTTACGTAGGCTATCATGGCAAAAAAAAAGGAACCTAAATGGTGGCCGCCGTAGCCGCCGCCATTTGCGTTCCCTTAGTTTTGCCGTGATAGGCTATGTAAGTATTTATGTAGCCTATCACGGCAATATGGAAGAAGTGAATGGCGGCCGCAGATGCAGCCGCCATTCGCAATGCAGCACGGAAGGCAGCAGGTAGGTGCTCCATTCCAGGCCCATTTCGTGGGGGGGGGGGGCTTCTTTCCACCAAAGATTTCAGGGGGCCGAATGCACTGGCATTCAGCCTCACCGAGATCCATGGCGGAATTCTCTGACATCCCTAGTTTAAACAAGCCAGCTTCAGAAACCATGGTTTGAAGTTGGTTGGTTTGAAACTAGTCGTAGTAAATATTAACCACAGTTAGTGGGTCTGGACAATGTGACCAACTGCAGTTAATCAAAAGTGGAAGCAAAAACCTTCTGAATTCTTCTCCCAGCCAAGTGAGAAGAGGGGAGGGGAGGGTGTGTGCATGAGCCAAGGAATAGGCTAGGCTCACTCATGTCTTACTAAGCCATAGTTTAGTGTGATGGCTGAATGCAGCCAACGTGGAGCCCCATAATGGTAGAAAGTTTGAAAACCACTGTTGTGAAATTCAGGACACTTCTTCCTCCAGATTTAGCACATCTTTGCAATGTTTTGGCAGCCCTGCTAAGTACTGTAGCTGTAGTGAAACCGATAGAGATTTTAGGGTTTAGCACCTCCAGAAAAATCTGCTGCAGAGTGCTTATTTTTCTTCCATCTTGCATCAAAGAATGTCCAATGTATAACTAGCCCTTTAAAACTATGTGTTGGAGACTGTCGATTTCTATGCCAACTTTTTTTTTTTTTTAGAAAAACCCTCTTGCATTGCATAATGCTGTATTCCACCCATCATCATCAGGATAACAATAACAAGCTCTGTAACTTAGAAGCTTGTACATTTATTTTGGCGCTCACTGGGAAATACTAATGTGAACTGAATCTGCCTGCCCCCAAACACTAACAAACACCATTCATTTCCTAGCGATTAGTCTCAGCCCATCAAGCAGTTTTGTTGAGCCCAGAAGAATATTTCATTTATTTAGATAAATGCCATTTGCTCACTTATGGGCCACAACTCATTCAGCAAGGAACAAGCTGTTGCAGTTTGGCCCCCCCCCTCCTTTTTAAGGAAATGAAACACATCAACCAATCAGAAAACATGGAGCTATTTAATACTCTAGAGAGCATATTGTACAAAGACCAGCTATATCCGTGAGAATAATGAAGAAAAAACTAATTGCACAGTGGCACATATAGTCTTAGGGCTGATTCTCAGTTTGTGAGAATGAAAGTTGTAATTATATTATTTGTGAACATTTTTATGTTACGATAGTATTCAATTACTAAAGAGAGCTGACAGTGCTCTTATTTTATTTTCTCACAAAAATATTGGTTTACTTTTGACAAAGCATCAGCTTTTTAAATAGACTTTTCAATGATTATTACATTTGTTATCCTGCCCTTTGTCCAAGGACCATTGGGAGGTGTGCATGGTTTCCCCCCACCATTTTAGCATCACAGCAGCCCTATGAGGGAGGTTAGACTGAAAGATACTGACTGGCTCAAGGTCCCAAATCTCCCTGGTCTCTCAGTCCAACACCCTAACCACTATTCCACACTGTCTCTCTAGACCAGGGGTGGGCCTTTCAGATGTTTTAGCCCACAACTCCCATCAGCCATAGCCAGCATAGTCAATGGAGAAGAATCATAGGAGTTGGAGGCCGAAGTTGCCACCCCTGCTTTACACTTTGGTTAAGTTTAGGGATGTACGAAAGTCACTTACCTTTTCGCAGAGGTGATTTGCAGTGGGGGGGAGGCGCTCCTCCCCTCCCCTCAAAATCCTAACTCAGCCGGCTCCACTCCATGGCAACTCCGCGGAGCCGCCAGCCAGGTGCATTCGCAGGTGTGTGGAGCCTGCGGACGCAAATATCACACGTATTTACGTAGCCTATCACAGCGAAAGACAGGGGCGCAAATGGCTGCCACTATGCCATTTGCGCCCCTGTTTTTTTTACCGTGATAGGCTATGTAAATATTTACGTAGCCTATCACGGCCAAAAGCAGGAACGCAAATGGTGGCCACTGTAGCCGCCATTTTTTTACCATAAATATTTTTATGGTATTAATATAAATTTAATATAATTTATATTAATAAAGTAATAAATTATTTTTATTTAATATATATTAAATATATTTTTAATATTTATTGTATTTAATATTTAAATATATTTAATATTTAAATATATTTTTAATATTTATGGTAAAAAATATTTTTTACCATAAATATTTACGTAGCCTATCACTGCAAAAAAACAGGAAAGCAAATGGCGGCGGCGACGGCGGCCGCCACTTGCGTTCCCTTTTTTTGCCGTGATAGGCTTAGGGGTGCACGAAGATCACTTACCTGGTCTCGCAGCTTGCTTCGCGGTGGGGGGGAGGCTCTTCGCTGCTCCCCCTGAAGATCAGGCCGGGGGGGGAGGCCCTCCTCGCCCGGCCGAAATTCAGGCCGGAGGGGAGGCTTCCCGCCTCGCCCGGCCGAAATTCAGGCTGGGGAGGAGGCGCCTCGCCTCGCCCGGCCGCGAAATAAAAAGTAAAAAAAAAAACGCCCCCGTGATAGGCTACGTGACGATTTATGTAGCCTATCATGGCTAGATCTGCAAAGTCAGCCGTGATAGGCTACGTTAATCGTCACGTAGCCTATCACGGGTGACTTAAAAAAAAAAAAGCGCGTACGCAAATGGCGGCCCCCATAGGGAGCTGCCATTCGCGTTCCTTATTTGGTCGCTGTAGCCTACGTAAATCTTTACGTAGACTATGGCGAAAATAAGGGCAACGCAAATAGCCCCTGTCGAAGACCTGCCGAACTGCCGCCGGGACCCGCCGCCGGGAGGGACATTCGTGAAAGGTAAGTCCCATCCCGGGGCGGGGGGGTGGAGAATTTCTCCCCGAACTTACTTCGGGGGGCCGAATACGTTGGCACTCGGCCCCCCGAAGTTTCGGGGAGAAATTCTCCCCCATCCCTAGATAGGCTATGTAAATATTTACGTAGCCTATCATGTAGGGATGTACGAAAGTCACTTACCTTTTTGCAGGGGTGCTTCGCAGTGGGGGGAGGCGCTTCGCTTCTCTCCCCGAAGTTCAGGCGGGGGGGACCCGTCCCGCCTTGCCCGGCCGAAATTCAGGCCGGGGGGGGAGGCTTCTTTACGTAGACTACAGGGACCAAATAAGGAACGCGAATGGCAGCTCCCTATGGGGGCCGCCATTAGCCGTACGCGCTTTTTTTTTTTTTTTTAAAGTCACCCATGATAGGCTATGTGACGATTAACGTAGCCTATCACGGCTGACTTTGCAAATCTAGCTGTGATAGGCTACGTTAATCATTACGTAGCCTAGCACAGGGGCGGTTGTTTTTTTTTACTTTGCTTGTAATGGCGGCGGCAGCAGCCGGTCGAAAGACCGGCTGCTGCCCCCACCCCTGACAAAGACCTGCCGAACTGCCGCCGGGACCTGCCTCCAGGAGGGACATTCGTGAAAGGTAAGTCCCATCCCGGGGGGGGGCAGGGGGGGTGGAGAAGTTCTCCCCGAACAACCTTCGGAGGACCGAATGCGTTGGCGCTCGGCCCCCCGAAGTTTCAGGGAGAAATTCTCTCCCATCCCTACCCCAAAGTGAGGTCCAACAGTGATAGCATTTTTATGTTAAGTCTGAACACAGTGCCTTGATCTAGAGAGATGGGACAAGAGTAGGATAGCACCTGTGGAATCTTCCCTTCTTGCTGCCAAGTAGATGATCAGTGGGAGAGTAGTATTGTCTACCCCAGCCTTCCCCTACCTGGTGCTCTCCAGATGTGCTGGACTACAACTCCCATGATGCCACTGAACATGCTGACTGGGGCTGATGGGTGTTGTAGTCAAACTATCTGGAGGGTACCAGGTTGATGAAGGTCAGCAGCTCCTCAATGTCTCAAGTAGGGATGTTAGAGAATTCTGCCACGGACTCCAGTGAGGCTGGATTCTTTAGAATCCACCCCCCTGGAGTCTGTGGCGGAATGCAGCAATCCCCCCGCCACCCCGTGAAACTTCCCCGGGTTGGATCCTACCTGTTGTAGGCCGTCCACTGCCCTCGTCTGTGGCCACAAATGGCGGCCCCGGTCTGCGGCCGCCATTTCTCTCACTATTTTAGCCGTGATAGGCTACGTAAGTATTTATGTAGCCTATCATGGCAAAGAGCAAGGATGCAAATAGCGGTCGCTATGCCATTTGCGTCCCTGCTAGGGATGTCAGAGAATTCTGCCACGGATCTCAGTGCATTCGGCCCCCCGAAATCCGTGGTGGAACGAAGCCCCCCTGCCCCGTGAAAGGCGCGTGAAACGGGATACCTACCTGCTGCCATTTGCGCTGCTTTGCGGATGGTGGCCACGGCCGCCATTCGCTTCTTCATTATAGCCGTAAAAGTTTCATCTTGATTCCATCACATTTGAATTGTACTTCTCAGCCTCAGAACATATTAAATATACTGTCCATAGTTATCCAGTCAAAACCAGTTAGATTCCAAGGGATGGAAGATAAAGAAAATATATTTTGTTTTACAGAGTTAAAAACATTGCATTGTTGGAACTAGAACTTTGAGAAGATAATAGAAGTATTAATCAAGACTGAATACAATCCAAAAAGTACATAATTTGAATTTCTACAAAGGTCATTTTATAAAATGTATCATTTCTGATGCATTATGACATAGCTGAAATGCCAGCCTAGAAATGGCTAAATATTTTTAATTCATATAACTATGTATTGAATTTCTAGGCTGATTGTCCTGAGTCCTGGAAATTGTATGCCAACATTAAAACCCTATCCAATGAAATTAGAAATAAAATATCCATTATTATATTAGAATGCTCTATTAAATTAGAAGAATTAACCAATATCTGCTCAGCCCAAGCCAGAGACCTTTAATGCTTTTGGAAATTGTTCATGTATGAAGCAGTAGTGCCCATTTGATGAATTACCAGTAGAAGGGAGTTCCACTGTGATGTGGTAGCCCACATATGAGTTAACCATGTTTGGAATCAATGTCATTGAAAAATTCGGCACAAAAATGTATTGGTGAGGCCTTGGCGAGGCATCTGTGCTTGCACATTAAATATAATGGATTCAACCCAGGCTTGGTCAAGCTTAGAAGAGACCCATTGAAATCAATGGAACAAGTTATTCATGACTAACTTAAGTCAATGGGGTTTCCATGGGTCTCCTCTAAGTCTAGATCCAACCCAGTGTTTGATATTAAACAGTTGCCAAGTTAGATTATTACAACTGACAAAAGTTCCATAAATCCCCGCAGAGTTGTACTCATTTAAATGTTAAAGTCGACTGCTTGCAAAGAAGGAAATCATATTTCACCTTCTAAATAGTTTTTTCTGCTTATTTCCCAAAATTATTAGTATTATGATTATTTTCTCTTTAGTTGCATTGCTCCATCAATGTGATGCTTGCAGCCTGTGAGAATACCGATGCACACTTCAAAAACTGACGAGTAAGCAAAAACAAGGCTGTTCCTTAAACCCTTCACAGTTTATAGCCACATTTACATAACATTAAATAAGTCAACAAAGGCATCATTAGCTCCCATTAAAATATGAGCGAAGAAATTTAAATGAACAAGACAAGCTAATTGGTAAGTAATGTTGTGTATCAAAATTATGACTATAAGATTCCACAGCTAATGAGAAGCTCTACAATTGTGCTTCCTATATGTTTAAAAATTGAATTAAAGGTGAACATAGTCAACCAGAAAGTTTTCAAGAGCTCATTTGGGAAAGCATGTAAGGATAGAAATTTGAGATGTGCCAGTGTACCATTCTTTCTGTACTATCAGTGTAGATATATATTCCCCAGTTCAGGAAAGAGATTTTATTTATTTATTTATTTATTTATTTCATTTCTATACTGCCCAATAGCCGAAGCTCTCTGGGCGGTTCACAAAAATTAAAACCAAACAGCACACAATAAAACAATTTAAAATATACAGAACATTAAAACCACAATATAACAATACAACCACAATAAAACCTAGCAGCAGTGCAGGAGTTTAAAATACAGATTTAAAACAGCAAAGATAAAAATTTAGAAAGCTAAAATGCCTGGGAAAATAAAAAGGTCTTCACCTGGCGCCGAAAGGAATACAATGTAGGCGCCAGGTGAACCTCACTAGGGAGCTCATTCCAGAGCTGGGGTGCCACAGCAGAAAAAGCCCTCCTCCTAGTAGCCACCCGCCTCACTTCCTTTGGCAGGGGCTCACGGAGAAGGGCCGCTGATGATGATCTTAAGGTCCGGGCAGGCACATATGGGAAGAGGCGATCCTTCAGGTAACCTGGCCCCAAGCCGTTCAGGGCTTTAAATGTTAACACCAGCACTTTGAATCGGGCCCGGAAATGGACTGGCAGCCAGTGCAGCTGGAAAAGTACTGGCATAATATGAACTTGCAGACCAGTCCCTGTTAACAATCTTGCTGCCCTATTTTGGACCAGCTGAAGTTTCCGGACCGTTTTCAAAGGCAGCCCCATGTAACGCATTGCAGTAATCCAGACGAGAAGGTATCAGAGCATGGATAACTGTAGCTAGGCTATCTCTGTCCAGATAAGGGCGTAGTTGGTATACCAGCCTAAGCTGATAAAAAGTGCTCCGTGCCACTGAGTTCACCTGTGCCTCAAGTGACAGTTCTGGATCCAAGACCACCCCCAAACTATGAACCTGATCCTTTCGGGGGAGTGCAACCCCCTCCAGAACAGGTTGAATATCACCTAGCCGGGCAGACGAACCACCCACTAACAGTACCTCCGTCGTGTCTGGATTGAGTTTCAGTTTATTGGCCCTCATCTAGTCCATTACCGTGCCCAGGCACTGGTTCAGAACAGCCACTGCCTCACCTGGTTTTGATGAAAAAGAGAGGTAGAGCTGGGTGTCATCTGCATATTGATGGCACCTCAGCCCACACCTCCGGATAACCTCCCCCAGCGGTTTCATGTAGATGTTAAACAGCATGGGGGATAAAATAGAGCCCTGTGGAACCCCATGGCACAATTGCCATGGCACAGAGCAATAATCCCCCAGCACCACCTTCTGGAATCGGCCATCCAAGTAGGAGCGGAACCACTGTAATGCAGTGCCTCCAACTCCTAACCCAGACAACCTATCCAGAAGGATACCATGGTCGATGGTATCGAAAGCCGCTGAGAGGTCCAGGAGAATCAACAGGGTCACACTCCCCCTGTCCCTCTCCCGGCAGAGGTCATCCCACAGGGCGACCAAGGCAGTTTCCATTCCAAAGCCAGGCCTGAAGCCCGATTGAAATGGATCTAGATAATCTGTTTCATTCAACAGTGCCTGGAGCTGTCCTACAACCACCCGCTCAAGCACCTTGCCCAGGAAGGGGATGTTGGCCACTGGCCTATAATGGTTAACATCCTCTGGGTCCAGGTTAGGCTTTTTCAGGAGTGGTCTAATTACCGCCTCTTTTAAAGCGGCAGGCACCACTCCCTCTCTCAAGGAGGAATTTACAACTTCCTTGACCCAGCCGGACAACCCCTCCTTGTTTGATTTAATAAGCCATGAAGGGCAAGGGTCAAGCACACAAGTGGTCGATCGGACTTGGCCAAGCACCTTGTCTGCATCCTCAGGCCTCAGTAACTGAAACTCATCCAATAAAACTGGACCAGACGGTGCTCTGAACGAATCTACCAATGGAACTGCATTAATTGTGGTGTCCAATTCATGACGAATCTGAGCGACTTTATCCTCAAAGTGCTGTGCAAACTTGTCACAGCGTGCTACCAAGGGTTCCACCTTCTCTCTCCCTGGCCCAGAATGTAACAGGCCATGAACCACTTGGAAAAGCTCCGCTGGACGACACTGAGAAGATGCAATGTTGGTGGAAAAGAACTGTCTCTTTGCCACCCTCACCGCCACAGAGTAGGCTTGATAGTGGGCTCTTACCTGTGTTCAGTCAGACTCAGCACGAGTTTTCCTCCACCTGCATTCTAGCCGTCTCCCCTCTTGCTTCATTGCCCTCAGCTCAAGTGTATACCAAGGAGCTGGCCGGGCTCTGCTCAGAGGGAGAGGGCGCTTGGGCAAGATCGTGTCAACCACCCAAGTCATCTCTGTATTCCACAGAGTGACTTGGGCTTCGACAGGAGCACCAGCCATACCAGCAGGAAAATCCCCCAGAACCCTCTGGAATCCATCGGAATCCATTAATCTCCGGGGGCGGACCATTTTAATAGGTCCCCCACCCTTGCAGAGGGGAAAGGCTAGGGATGGGGGAGAATTTCTCCCCGAAACTTCGGGGGGCCGAGTGCCAACACATTCAGTCCTCCGAAGGTTCAGGGAGAAATTCTCCACTGCCCCCCGCCCCCCCGGGATGGGACTTACCTTTCACGAATGTCGCTCCCGGCGGCGGGTCCCGGCGGCGGGTCCCGGAGGCGGTTCGGCAGGTCTTTGTCAGGGGCGGGGGCGGCAGCGGGTCTTTCGACCGGCTGCTGCTGCCGCCATTAAAAGAAAAGTAAAGTAAAGCGCCCCGTCTCCCCGGCCGCGAACTTCAAAAGAAAAAAAAAAAGCCCCGTGATAGGCTACGTAACGATTAACGTAGCCTATCACGGCTAGATTTGCAAAGTCAGCCGTGATAGGCTACGTTAATCATCACGTAGCCTATCACGGGTGACTTAAAAAAAAAAAAAAGCACGTACGCTATTGGCGGCCCCCATAGGGAGCTGCCATTCGCGTTCCTTATTTGGTTCCTGTAGTCTACGTAAAGATTTACGTAGACTATGGCGAAAATAAGGGCAACGCAAATAGCGTTGCCCTTATTTTCGCTGTAGTCTACGTAAATCTTTACGTAGACTACAGGGACCAAATAAGGAACGCGAGTGGCGGCTCCCTATGGGGGCCGCCATTAGCGTACGCGCTTTTTTTTTTTTTTTAAGTCACCTGTGATAGGCTACGTGACGATTAACGTAGCCTATCACGGCTGACTTTGCAGATCTAGCCGTGATAGGCTACGTAAATCGTTACGTAGCCTATCACGGGGCTTTTTTTTTTTTCTTTTGAAGTTTGCGGCCAGGGAGACGGGGCGCTTCTCCCTGGCCTGAATTTCGGCTGGGCGAGGCGGGAAGCCTCCCCCCCCAGCCTGAACTTCGGGGGGAGAAGCGAAGCGCCTCCCCCCCACCGCGAAGCAAGCTGCGAGACCAGGTAAGTGACTTTCGTACATCCCTAGGAAAGGCCGCCAGAAGTCTAAACCTCAGCAGGAAGTGATCTGACCATGACAAAGGGACAGATGTTAATTCCTCCACTTTCAGATCACCATCCTCCTGCCCAGTCGAGAAAACCAGATCAAGCGTGTGTCCTTTTATATACATTGGGCCGATGACACGTTGGGACAGCCCCATGAAGTCCTGAGCCGCCCCGGATACAGCGGCCTCGGCATGGAAGTTGAGATCCCCCAGGACCATCATCCTAGGGGTCCTCAACACCAAGTCTGAGACCACCTCCGTCAGCTCAGGCAGGGAGTCCGATGGGCAGCGGGGTGGGCGGTACACCAACAGAATCCCTAATCTGTCCCGGGTACCCAACACAAGGTACAAACATTCAAGATCTGCACTCAAATGAGCAGGAAGCCTGGAGAGGGAGATTAAATTCCTATAGACTATGGCAACCCCCCCTCCCCGACCCTCAAGTCAGTTTTGGTGCTGCACCAAGTACCCAGGAGGGCACAGCTGGGAGAGAGTGACCCCTCCCAGTTCCCCCACCCAGGTCTCAGTAATACATGCCAGGTCAGCCCCCTCATCCACAATCAAATCATGGATGAGGGAGATTTTATTTTGGGCCGACCTGGCATTCAGCAGCAGCACCACCAGACCTGAGGGCAGACTGGTAAGGCTGCCAGGAACCATCAGGTTGGGGGAAGAACCAGAAGAGGGGACAGCTGTAAGGTGTCTAGCCCCTCTTCTCCTCAGCTGGCCTGTTAATCCCCCAATGCCATACCTCCCCCTGCCCGTGACCACAGTTATGGTGGCACCTCCCCGACCCCCTGAGTTGCCCAATAGTCCTCTCAGGCACATATTAAAATTTTAGGATATAAAATGCTCAACAGTTTAAAAGAATATAAAAGATAAAAGAGATAAAAGACAACAGCAGCTAAGAAGGAGCAGATAAAGTCCACGTTTGCCCCTTTCCCCTTGTCTTTAAAGCTGCTGCCCTCTGCTGCTGCTATTTGCTGCTGGTATTGTGGCTGCTGGTGTCTCTGGAGAGGCAGGTAGGTAGGTCTTTAGATCCTACGCGACTCCAAGTGCAACGCTAAGTGCGCACTTAGCGTCGCACTTGGCGCGACGCCGAGGTGCTGCCTCTAGCAGCTCCGCCTTAAGTACCTGTGGGCGGGGGCAGAAGCAGGCTCAGGCTCAGGATCCACCCGGTGCAGCTGCTGGCTGGTCCTCCTTCCCCAGGCTCCTGATTCCACGTATAGATGCAGGAGAATGGCATCTTCATCAGCGAAGATGGAAGGAATGTGACTGAACAGCTTAGGCTGGTATACCAACTACGCCCTTATCTGGACAGAGATAGCCTAGCTACAGTTATCCATGCTCTGATAACTTCTTGTCTGGATTACTGCAATGCGTTATACATGGGGCTGCCTTTGAAAACGGTCCGGAAACTTCAGCTGGTCCAAAATAGGGCAGCAAGATTGTTAACAGGGACTGGTCTGCGAGCTCATATTACGCCAGTACTTTTCCAGCTGCACTGGCTGCCAGTCCATTTCCGGGCCCGATTCAAAGTGCTGGTGTTAACATTCAAAGCCCTTAACGGCTTGGGGCCAGGTTACCTGAAGGATCGCCTCCTCCCAGATGTGCCTGCCCGGACCTTAAGATCATCATCAGCGGCCCTTCTCCGTGAGCCCCTGCCAAAGGAAGTGAGACGGGTGGCTACTAGGAGGAGGGCTTTTCTGCTGTGGCACCCCGGCTGTGGAATGAACTCCCTAGTGACGTTCGCCTGGCACCTACATTGTATTCCTTCCTTTCGGCGCCAGTTGAAGACCTTTTTATTTTCCCAGGCATTTTAGCATTTTAGCTTTCTAAACTTTTAGCTTTGTTGTTTTAACTCTGTATTTTAAATTCCTGCAGTGCTGCTAGGTTTTATTGTGGTTGTATTGTTATATTGTGGTTTTAATGTTCTATATATTTTAAATTGTTTTATTGTGTGCTGTTTGGTTTTAATTTTTGTGAACTGTCCAGAGAGCTTTGGCTATTGGGCAGTATAGAAATAAATACATACATACATACATACATACATACATAAATACATAAATAAAACATCCAGATGTAGACGTGCATCTGGAAGCATATCTAACGATGTAATCTTCTCCATCAGTATTCAACAGTATGGAAAAGGGAACCGCCTTCCCATCCATTTTCCAATATGGGCAGCAATGCCTATTCGCAGCCATTTTCTGCACCAACTACATAGCATTATTACTTGCAGGCAACTAGTGATACACAACACTTTGTTATGTGGGTGGGACTTGTCAGGGAAGGGGTTTCATCTTACTATTATTGCAGGCCACGCTGTTCTTTTAGCAGTCTGTTAGTTTGAAAGCACATCCAAAGCCTCCCCTTAGCTTTCATATGATGAGGCCACTAACATCGACGGCTAGTACATTCAAACCAGGAATTTGTCTCTGCCATTTCAATGTTGAGCTCAAACTCACTTGCAAGATGGGGGCAAGTTGTCAAAAGCCCTGGAATAGAGGATGATTGGCTAGAGAGGGAAAAGCTTCTCTCTCTCTCTCTCTCTCTCTCTCTCTCATTTGGAGCAGAGTGGCAGAAGCTGCAGTGGTATGGCTATTGCATGTCTGGGAATGATGCTGCACTGTGGGCCTATCCATGTGCCTACATGTTTCATACCTGTCCAACCTGTATATTTGTAAATAGACCAATACTGGAGAAATATCTCAAATCTTCTGGAAAGCTGCTTTCGAACCTCCTACTGTTCGGGGAGGGGAAAGATGAAGTTTTGTCTTTCTGTGAACCCTAAATACTGTCATTTCTATGCATCAATTTTGTGACTACTAAGGAATGGAACGGAACTCTAAGGCCATCAATTTTAACTCTTTGGACTGAAACAGAATCTTTGACTCCTAAATAGTTTATTGTATGACAGAAGGAGAGACAAGAGAAGCTGGTCTTGCAGCAGGACAACAAGATGCCAGCTGTAGAAGAGAATGTTAGAGAATCATAACCTATCCGCTCACTAAATGATGCTATATAGAGAGAGAAAAAGAAAAAGAAAAGTAACAACAACCCACCAATCCCTTCTCCCTGCCTGTGAGATGTTAGATTCATATGGCTTGATAGCAAAAACCTTAAGTCAGACAAGTATATTAATCACGTCTGAGCTTGAAACTGTGAAAACCTCTTCTATAAAACACAACTTACAGCCAGATCCTCTGGATTTCCTAGTACAGCCTCCCTTTACTAGTCTTGCATGGGGGCAGGGTGTGTGGAAGTGGAAAGCAAAATATGTGCAATAATCCAGCATTGTTGTTTTCCTCATAAGAATGATGCAAGATATTTGCAGAGGAGGGCCAGGAACGTGTTGATTTTCCCTGAGTTCCATAGGCTAATCTTTAGGAGGAAATATGCCCAGAGGAACTGCTGGAATTTATTTATTTATGAGCAATATTTTGGTTAGGCCTCCCTATCACAAGATGTTTTCAGCATGGTTTACAGGATAAAAACAACATTGTCTCCTTCATAATTCCTTCTTGTAAGCATAAACATTTATCCTGCTACAGGGGACTCATCCACAGATGAGCACAGGTATCATCTGAGAGAAACACCTGCCTACATTTTTAGGATCCCAGCAGCAATGTCGGGAATAATATGAGCAGGGCCTAACTCCTGCCTACTACTCCAATTTTCTCTTGACCTAAGAAGGATACATCAAATGAGCCCATGTAGAGTAGTTGTTGAAGATGAATGCAGTAAAATGATAAATACATTGAAGATAAATAAATACAACTTTGTTTGGATGAAAACCCAATACTAGCCTAAGTAACAAAGTAAAGGAAAGCAATTTTTATATTACCCAGCTGTGCTTACAATAATACACAGAAACTCTGTGAATCATTTCATGGTTTATTAAATGAAAATTTTGTTTGCAACTGATGAGTTAGGAAAATAAACGTCCTTGGTTGTTTTCATTTTATGTTTCCCTGGTTTGTCCAGATCTTTGCAGCCTTGTATGCCAGCATTGTCCTCAGGGGCTCATTAAAAAGACCACTGTTTGCTACTCTGATAGTCCAGGGAAATCAGCAACAGATTGCCATTAACCCCTGGAGGCTGAGAGCTTGAAATTCTTGATGCATTCACCACTGCCAGGAATAGAGTCCCTCTTAGCCTTTAGTGCCAAAGGGTTAATTCTGTCTCTTCTGTTGCTGTTGTCAGGACTCCAATAAAACAGTGTGTGACCAGTATGAGAGACTGACCACTTAATACAGCAGAACATGCCAAAATTGGCTTAAGATTTCAGGAGAGCAAGGGGCAGAAAAACCCAGCTTTTTTCTAAAGTGCATTGCATTACCACTGTTTACTTACCATTCTCTCTTGGAGGGAATGCTTAATCTTTTGGAGCATTTTCATTCTTTCATATATTCAGGTTGGGAGCAGAAAGCAAATGATCACTGGTACTATGTGACTACTCAGAACATTCTCAGAACAGTATCCTGTTGATTTCATGATGTAATTTTGTGAATGAGATGCAGGTACAGGTGCCGGTAAGTCTGGATATGCACTTTGCAGCATACAACTCTTCTCTGTCTGTGTGTTTAAATCAACCTGTGTTTTGTTTTGTTTTTTAAAACATAGTTCAACTTTTCATAACTGAAGACAGGATATCCGAGAAGGTAAGTATGTTTGCACAAAATGCCATTCAGCTTAGAGGCTAACCTTTATACGATCCTTTCCCCAATGACCATAGGACCCTTCTGGTGTGGGTAGTACAGTTATGACAACACACAAGCACCGAGTGTCCAAATGCAGCTTTATTGACATTTCCTATTTTGAATTGTGACTATTTGGATTGCAAACAGGTCTTATCTTAGAGAGAAGTGATAGATTCTCTTTCTATTAGCATCATGGTACTGTCACCAAAATGGCAGCAGCTTTCAAACAGGAACAGAAAGTGTTCTCTTGTGTTCATCCTTAGCTCTATAGTGTTAACATGATTTCTTCCATATATATATGATATTTCATGCTCAAGTTCAAGCTAAGGTGACAAGAAACTGTCATTCCATAAAAGGATGGAAAAAAGTAAAAATAAGACCAAATTAAAACTACTGGCCAGAACCAGGACTTTTTTTTTTGCCTGAATCAGAATCTGATGGTGCCATTTCTCCTGTAGCTTCCAATATTTACTAACTTATTCTGAAAATAAAAGAATCTTACCATGGGCCATCAAGTCCAGCATCTTGTTTCTAACAATACCCAAGTCAAGGTGATATGAGAAAGTATAGAATACATATGACTATATTGGAAAACTCCATTTGACAACAACTTCCCAAGTGGTTTCAAGGGTACCATAGCTTCTATCTAATGTAAAGCTAGAAGAAAACACGCAAAAGGTGGCATTGTTCCACTAGTAGCTGTGTGTTCTGCTAGCAGCTCTCCAAGCAACAGAGGAACAACTAGTACAACCGACAGCCAGTGTAACGGAATAATAATGAATTATGAAAGTACGTATGCAATGGCTTGAGCAAGTTCTTGTAGAAGAAGAAATGAAGTATGGAATTTTACACTTGTGCAAGGATGTAATTGGGGTTTCTATAAGCAGTAAAAACTTTGCACTAACAGAACGACACCACTGGATATAACCCAGTAAGTCAGGAGTGGGCAACATGTGGCCCAGGGACTACATGCAGCCTGCACCCCCTAAAATTGTAAAAAAGAAGTCATTTTGACCCTTTAAAAATCCCTGTAGTGCTCTGTAGCTACTAATTTTGACCCTTTTGGTGCTCCATTGCTGTTCTGGACTGGTGGTGGGGTTGGGGTTGGGGGGGTGGAAATCAGGGGACAAAAATGGCCCCTGGACTGCCTGCAGCGCAACGTGCAAAGATGCATTCCTTAACCATGTTGATCAATATCCACTGAGATGATCATCCTCTGTCAGCGTGTGCTGTTCCTTTCTGGGATCTAGTTTGCCTTTCAGCCAGTTACATATTTCTCAACCTACGAAACATTGATGTGAAGCTCTTGAGGCTCAGGTGGCCCATCCTTTAGCTTGCACTCTACAGATTGCTAGCTTTGGAGTTTCTGAGTCCAGCCTCTGGTGAAGCTCAAGATGACTGTTGTTGTAATCAACGCTATAAGCTTGCCTATGGTATTATTATCCAAATCTGATGGATATAGATTACTACCACCAGCTGTGTTCTGTGTTAGTTTTATGTTCAGCAGAGAACAATTGCTGAGATGAAACAGCCTTTTATTCCTGCTGTGCTGACATTTCCTTACACAGGTGCCATGGTCCTGCTGCAACTCTGTTCAAACTGTTGAGGTTGTGTGGCAGTAAATTGAGGCTGAGGAAAGAATCACATCATTAGTAGTGGAGGGGGGAAAACACAAAAGAGCTGCCAACTTTAATGCTATTTGCTTCTCTGATGGGTGCTGCGGAATGTAATAACTCTATAGCTACCACATACTGTGATAAAATGGACACATAAAATTAGTTGCATAGATAGCAAGTGGGTAGCTAGTGGGAGAAAGCAAAAATGAAGAGCTTGTGGATGGGATTGGAATCTCTTGGAGTGGTGGCTTTAGACAAAATTGTCCAATGTGGTCAGAGCATAGGAACATAAAAAGCTGCCTTATATCAAGTTAGACCACTTGTAAACCTAGCTCAGTATTGTCTTCACTGGCTGGCCTCAGCTCACCTGGGTTTCAGGCAGAGGTTTTTTCCCCAGCCCTACCAGGATAAGTCAAGGGTTGAACCTGAGAAATTTGCATGCAAAGCATGTATTCCACCACTGTACTACAGCCCTTTGCCTCCCTCACACGTCAGGTCAGAGCCTTCTTCTGTGGCACATCTCATAGACTCATTGAATCATAGGGTTGGAAGGGCCTACAAGACCATCCAGTCCAACCCCCTTCTCAGTGCAGGAAGCCTGATTCCCAGGCAGTCTCCCATTCAAGTACTAACCAGGGCTGACCCTGCTTAGCTTCCGAGATCAGACGAGATCAGGCACATCCAGTCCTTTGCTCTATGCTACAACACTTTTGTACAGGCAAGCATGGAAAGTGTAGTTCTTAGGGAAGTTAGGGTTTTCCAGTACAGAGAATTCTGACCACTTGCATCAAGCTATACTTCCCAGGATTCTGAATGTGTGTGCGTGGGGGGGGGGGGGAGCCATTGCAGGCAAAATATTGTAAGAACATGGTAATTTGTGTCCCATGGGACACTAAGGCTTGCGATTGCTGTACAAAATTGTTGTGTCACTTCCCAAGCAGATAAAATTGTGTCTTATTATTTATGTATTTATTTTTTTAAAAATAGATGTCTTTCTAAAAAAAAGAAAAAAAGACTGAAGGCGACTTTCAATAGAATGGAAACATATACCATTTAAATATACAATTTAAAACATCTACTACAATTATCCATTAAAAACAACCACCCCATAAAACAGTATTTTTATGTTTCATTCCTGTAGCATATACCTATGGACCTTGAAACATTGCAGTGCTCACTATCAAGTTTGAAATGGGGTGTATAATTTGCTGTTGAGTAAACAAATTAAGCAGCTGCTCTGTGTATTGTATGGTCTGCTTGAACTCTATGTCAAAAAATGCCATGTATAAAGTGGTCCTTATATAGGTCAGATTTCTGTCTCTCCTTCATCCATCAAATGTAATGCAGACACCTTCCAGTGTTAGTCTGTTTTGCAGCAAAAACAGCAAGGAGTCTTGCACCAACTTAGGGAGCAATCCTATGGCTGCTAGTCAGCAGCTAGATGGCCATGGGATATGTGGTTTTCTGGGTACCACCAACCTCAGAGCCCGCACTCTGAGGTTTGTTCCCAGAGAACTGACCTTCCCCCCCTTCTGCACTGCCTCGTAGGCAGCACGGAATGGCCCCGCACTCCCCACTCGGAAGAGGAACATGGAGCAGCTGAAATGGGGTGTTTTGGGGGGTGTTCCAGGGCAGGGAAGGCAGAAATGCCAGTATGACACATCCTATGTGTCGTCTGGCAGCCTCCTCCCCCGCTTTGCTGTCCTGCAGCTAGACAGCCAAAATCGGCTGTCTAGCCAAAAATGCAGGGCAGGAGAAGTGCGGAGGGAACGATCCCGTCTGTGTTTCTTCTGCCCTGCATTAGATAGACGGTCGCCTCCGAGTTCAGATGCAGCTGCCTATCCCCAGGATTGCACCCTTAAGGACTAAGAAATGTATCATGGCATAAGCTTTCATGGACTATGAGGTGGACTCTAGTGGATGAATGCCATAATAAAGTCATTTGTCTTTAAGGTACGACAAGATGCCCCTTTGTTTTCATAATGCAGACAGTATCTCAGGCCTTTTGACAAATGTTGAGGAGAATAAGACCACAGATGGCAATTCTGTGGAGTGAGTGGGCTGCAGTCTGTAGTTCTAAATAAGTCAATCAGTCAGTCCCTGGAAGTAGCTTTGAAAAAAGAATAATTTCAATGGAGTATAGTTCCAAGTAAAAGTACCTGGGACACTTGTTACTCTCTTCAAGGCACTTGAAACGGCTTAAATAGGAGATGTAGTGACCTTCTAATCAGAGCGAATGATCTGTTGGTGAGACTCATAAGGAGCTCCTATTGCATTATTTATGACAAAGTCACCACTTCTTTTGACGGGCGAGTATTACTTTCCTTGCAGCATTCTCAACACGAAGAATGTGTTCTTAACTAAACCACAGAGAGCTTTGTAGTGGTCAGTAATAGGATTCCTTCCAATACTCAATAGAGTCCACATCAGAGAAAGCACAATCAGCCACCCAGTTCCCAAGCTCTCCTCTTACAGGGCCCTATAAAAGTTATAAATAGAAAACTCTCTGTCCCTTTGTGCTTTCTCACCAACCTCCCCATCCCTGTTTCCTTTGCTGAGGAAACGGATTGGTCATTAGGACACACAATATGCGCTCAGAGGTTTTGACGTGCTCTTGGCTGGATGGGATAGAACCAGAGAGAATTCCTCTCAGGGACAGTACATGTGAAATGTGTGTATGTGTGCTTGAAAGCAGGGTGTTACAAAGAATTAGCCATGGCAGCTTACTTGGGAGATTGTTGTGGCTCCCATTTTCTAATACATCATATTCTTTTATTCCTTTAATTACTTTTTTGGTGTGAAAGACAATTCCCATAAAAAGAACACTTCATTTCTTTGAACTGTTGCCAAGGATATGCAACAACTGTTGAAAAGGGAAAGAAGGGATTTGGCATGTCTATTAGAGTTTTGCAAAGGATATATATATATATATATATATATATATATATATCCTTTTAACCTTGCATTTCCCTTAATGCCATGATTGATTAAAGGGCTCTAATTTCTTTTTTTTCACATTTGCTATTTCCATTTTTCAGGTTGATAGGGTGCCCCCCTTCTTTGGAAATAACTTAGACTAATTAATGAAGAAACACATTTCTCTATTTTTTATTTTTAAGAATCACAGATAATTTTAAAATGAAGAGGACAATCAAGTCCTTCACAACATTCTTACTCCACATTCAGTGTGCACTGGGATTCCACTAATGTCACCCTCCTTTCTCTGTTGTTTCTCTCTGTGTCCACATAGCGGCATACAGGGCATACAATGAAGTGAATTGTGTTGAGAAGATGTATTATTAAATCTTTACAAAACATTACCAGCCCAATGTTCATTTACCACAAACCTCCTAGATCATGATCTTCTCTGTTTCCAAAGTTCAGAGGTGAGTTTAGATCCTATATGTCAAGGACTGAACCCACACTTTGTGCCCAGAAATGAATTGGAAGCCAGTGTAACTGAAAAAGAACTACCGTAATATGTTCTAAGAAGCTAACACCAGAAATTGCTTCATTTTCCATCAGTTGGAGTTTCCAGACTCTTCAAGGGCAGCCACAACAAACACACTGCAATAGCCCAATCTGTGTGTGCCCAGGATGAAAATGACTCTGAGTGGCCAGATCGGCATGATCCAGGAAAAGATTCAGGTGCCACATAAGCTGAAGCTAAGCAAAGCCACTCCTGGTCAAACCACTATCCGGGCCTCCAGGAGCCTCCTGTTAAATGGGATACAGATGAGTACTGTGATGTATCAGATCCACACCCAAATTAATGGCAGGACTCAGCCCCAATAGGGTTGCCAGGTCTCCAGCTTTGGCCTTGAAACTCAGGTTTGGGGGTCTATTTTCATGGCGGTCAGCCTAAATCTCAGGGTTTTCAGCTAGTATCAAATTAATACCTTTGAATCTTGAAGTTTGCAGCAATATTTTTTTAAAACAGAACTAGTTTTTTTTAATTGCTCATTCTGAAAGTGGGGAAAAATCTTCCCTCCCTAAGGTCCCTCCCCCCATCAATGTTTTCCCCAATTTCCAGTTAGAGGGCAGGAATCAATGCCACTCCCTGCAGGCTATCTGAAGCAGAGCAGAGCATGCTCAGTGCAGGCAGCGGGAGTGGAGATTAGAGATGCATGGCAAAGAGTGACTTCAGAGAGAGTGACTGAGAGGCCATTATCACAAGAATGATTCAATTACAGAATAAAAGACAGGCAAGACGGTGAGTGAGTGAGTGAGAGTGAGTGAGTGAGTGACAAATGGTCAGTGGGTACTGGAAATATGAGAGAGAGTGTGTTTTTGCAATATGAATGTGCTGCTTATCTAATATTGCTTACTTGCCTCTGTTGCTTATGTGGAACTTCTGAGAGGTGAGTTACCCCACATCTGTAATATTCCACAGCTAGCATGGGTTGTGACTTGTGCGGGCCTTTCTTTTTCCTTTTTAGTTGCTGCATCATTGGAATGGATCTTTAGCTTGTGGGCTCCCTTGCACAGAAAAAAATAGATAAGGTTCTCTCACACATGTGGGGTTTCTTTTAGTTTGTTAGTTTAAAAACTAATTTCATCCTTAAAACAGCATAATTATCTGAAAATGTCATTGGCAGTGCAAGCCTATCCATGTCTATTTGGAAGTAATCCCCATTGAGTTCAATGGAATATACTTCCAGGTAAATAGGTACAGGACTGCAGCCTCACTCAGATATATTTGAATTTTACCAACCCCTGTGATGTGAAGTTGTGTTGTAAGAGTACAAGTAATTGTGCATGGGCACTCTGTTGCAATCTCTATCCTGCAACCTGAAGGTGGGGAACAGATTCATGCAGCCAAGAAGAAGAGATACTTGGCATCATTTCAAGACAATTGGAGACACAACAGTGAATTTAAAGAACATATTGTGAAAGTTGACACCACAACTGCAAAGTGCAGACATTTTAATATTAACTTTACAGTTAAATCCAAGGCAGCATGGAAGCATCTGGGAAGAGAAATGCACAGTAAAAACTCAGGAACAATGAGGCAGAATGCTGCCTTCTTTTCCTTCTTTTCAAAGATGCAGAGGCTTTTAACATTACTGTTGTAGAAGATGCCAGTGTGTTCCATGTTGTAATGCATTAGCACGGACGGTGGAATAAAACTCACAAGACTGTTTGAGGTCTCTGCTGAACCAAGGCAAAAAGTATTATTGAAAGTGTGCTTAGACCCAAATCAGCTGAAAATGTTGTGCAGGCACTAGGTGGCCATTCAATGAAAAAAGTTCATTTTTTAATTTTTATAGCCAGTGATGCTTCTAGTAAGGGCAACTGTGAAATGTTTCTAGTGGCTGCGAGGTAGTTTGATGCTGACCTTGGAGTCCAGAAGGTTAATGCAGAAGATCTAGGGATGTACGAAAGTTCCGCCACGGATCACGGGGAGGCTGAATGCCAGCGCATTCAGCCCCCCGAAATTGGTGGCGGAACGGCCCGCCACCCCCCCCACCCCCTGGGACGAGACTTACCTTGGGTGGATCTTCCTGGTGGCGGCGGCGCTACGCTATTTAGTAGACGCTACGCTATTTGCGTTCCCCTTATTTTCGCCGTCTTAGTCTACATAAATGTTTACGTAGACTAAGACGTGCCAAAATAAGGAACACAAATGGCGGCGGCCATGGCCGCCGCCATTTGCGTACGCGTTTTTTTTTTTTAAAGTCAGCCATGATAGGCTACGTAAACACTTATGTAGCCTATCACGGCTGACTTCAGGGACGCAAACGGCGGTGGCTACAGCCGCCGCCATTTGCGTCCCTGCTAGCCAGCAGCCGGATGTCCAGCTGCTGGCGGAGCCGGCCGGCGGCTTTGCAGAATCGCTGCAGAGCACAGCCAGCCAGGATTCCAGGGGGGGGAGGAATGGAGTGCCTCCCCCCCGTCCAGGATTCCGGGGGGAGGGACGGAGCGCCTCCCCCCCCCCACCATCAGCATAATCCCCGAAAGGTAAGTGATTTTCGTACATCCCTAAGATCTTTTTGATGAGCTCAACGTAATTCTAGGGATGTACGAAAGTCACTTACCTTTCTGCAGATTCTGTTCATGGTGGGGGGGGAGGTGTTCCGTCCCTCCCCCCGGAATCCTTGACGGGGGAGGAGGCGATCCAGTCCTCCCTCCCGGAATCCTCGACGGCCAGCTGTGCTCCGCGGTGGCTCCGCGGAGCAGCCGGCCAGGCCCAGGCCAGGGCCGTCCGCAGCCGGATTTCTGGCCGCGGAGGGCTCCTGGTAAAAAACGCACAAACGCGTACGCAAATGGAGGCGGCTACAGCTGCCGCCATTTGCGTTCCTTATTTTTCTTCGTCTTAGTCTACGTCAATATTTACATAGACTAAGACGAAGAAAAGAAAGGGGAATGCAAATAGCGTAGCGGGCACTATTTGCGTTCCCCTTTCTTTTCTTCATCTTAGTCTATGTAAATATTGACATAGACTAAGACGAAGACAAATAAGGAACGCAAATGGCGGTGGCCGTAGCCGCCAGCATTTGCATACAGGTTTTTTTTTTTACCCAGACGTGATAGGCTACGTAAGTCTTTACGTAGCCTATCACGTCTATGGGGGAAACAAAAACAAAAACACAGAGACTGCAAATGGCGGCGGTGGCAGCTGGTCGGAAGACCAGCTGCTGCCGCTACCGCCGAAGCCGCAGCTGGAGCCGCCGCCGTCCGTAACATCCGCCCCAGGTAAGTCTCATCCCGGGGGATCCGTGAGGGGCGGGGGGGCAGGCCGTTCCACGATGAATTTCAGGGGGCCGAAGGCACTGGTATTCGGCCTCAGTGACATCTGTCGCGGAATTCTCTGACATCCCTACATAATTCAGAAGTTCCTGCCAAAGGTAGGAAAATGGCATCTTCCTCTGGACCAGAAATGGGTGCATCTATCTACTGAAACACATCAAACTATCTCTCTTGCACAGGTTGTTAGGGATGTGATGTGATTCCCATCCCAGAAAGGGTGTTTTCTCACATGGGAAACATATGGACAGACAACAGGAACTGCATGTTAGCTTCCCTAGTTAAAGCAGAACTTTGTGTTAAATTCAATTATAAATTGAACTGTGTCCAATTTTTCAAGTTTATAAAGCAGCAACCACAGTTGCTCAGAGCATGCATTTCAGATTCCAAGTATAAATTTTAAACAGTGTGTAAATATTTTTGTGACTGCAAATTCAGTTTGTTCTTGTTTGTAAAAATAAATAATTAAACACAATTCTTCTTGTGAATTTAATTGTATACAGGACACCCACATTGTTTCTCTCTCTCTCTCTCTCTCTCTCTCTTTCACACACCCACACTTCTGCAATTGTTACTGAAGGGCCTGCCCTTGTGACATCACAAAGGCCCGCCCCCTGGGTCTCAGGTTTTGGCCCTGAAATTCCTGAAAGGGAATGGGATGCTGCTGACTGGCAACCTTAGCCTCCACAAAATGGAAGCAGTAATAAAGTTGCAGTGTTGCAGTGAGCAGCATCAAAGTGCAATCTCTTTGGTTATTAAATAAACTATAACCTCTTTAGCCTAACTGGAGGGTAAGAGGGAAGGAAGCTTTCCAATTATCTGCTGACAAGGGGATTACAGGGCATCTCTACACCAGCCTAAAATCCTGCATTTAAAACGGGGCTTTCTGCTTCCGTTTTAAATGCAGGACCATGACAACACCCTTTCTCACGTGCTTCCTTCCCCCCCTGCCCTTTCCCCCTGCCCTTCCCCCCCGTATCTGAGTCTTCCATTATCTTTCATTAATCTCATTCCTCTTCTTGCCGCTTTTCCTCTTTTCATGGAGGAAACTCAAGTGGAACACAACAGGGTAATTTGATAGCTCATTATCTGAGATCTATTTAAAAACAGAACAAAGGGCATTTAGTGCAGGAGATGCCTTGGATGATCATGGCATCATGTAAAGAGCCCGCAAACTTCCGTGAAGGAACAATCTCAATCGCAGGATAAAAGCTCCATGTGAAGGAGCCCACAGTATATCAACCTTCCCCAGTCTGGTGCCCTCTGCAGGTGTTAGACTTCGACTCCCATAAGCCTCAGCCAGCATGGCCAATGGTCAGGAGTGCTGGGAGTTGTAGTCTAAAACATCTGGAGGGCACTAGGTTGGGGAAAGCTGCAGTATATCATAATATTCCTATTGTGGGCTTGATATGTGAATGGCATATCCATCTCTCTGCAGGACAGATGAGTAATGCCCTCTTCACACCTGGGAAGTGCAAGCAAAGCATATGGCTTTCAAGTAGGCTTTATTTACACAGCAAAGGGTATGACTTCCAAGCAGGCTTGACACCTGCACTCAAACTGCTTCCTTTGGTGACCGAAGATTATGTGCCTAGCAAGCCTATCCACAAAGCAAGTCTGGGTTTTGGAGTGGCCATAGGAGTACAGGAGGCCAGGCATGGGAAGATGAAGCAAGAGGGTCAGGAATCTGACTGGTGGTGGTGGGAATGAAACTGGAGCTCAGTTCCAAGTTGAACTGCACTATGGAGCTGGGAAGGCTTTCTAGGAGTGACTCTCCACCAAGATGCAACATATTTAGAGCCAGTCTGGTGAACATAAAACTCTGGAGGCCTTCAAAAAAATGGTACTATGTAACAAAATGGCGACAGTCAAGTAGGGACCTACTACAAGAACATGTTGCAATGTATCCCCAGCCTCTAACACAGCCTTCCTCAACCCAGTGCCTTCTAGATCTTTTGAATAGGGATGTCAGAGAATTCCGCCATGGATCTCAGTGAAGTCGAATGCCAGTGCATTCGGGCCCCCGAAATCCATGGCGGAACGAAGCCCCCCGCCCCACCACCCCGCGAAAAGTGTGCAAAACGGAGCGTTTACCTGGTGCCGTTTGCGCTGCTTTGCGACTGGCAGCTGCGTTTGCGGCCGCCATTCGCTTCCCCATTTAGGCCGTGATAGGCTACGTAAATATGTAGCCTATCATGGCTAATGGAGGGAAGCCATTTGCATCCCTGTGGAGGCCATGATAGGCTACGTAAGTATTTGCGTAGCCTATCACGGCAAAAAAAGGGAACGCAAATAGCGGCTGCCATAGCCACCGCCATTTGCATTCCTGTTTTTTTTTTGCCGTGACAGGCTACGTAAATATTTATGTAGCCTATCACAGTAAAAAAATAGGGGCGCAAATGGCGTAGCGGCTGCCATTTGTGCCCCTGTCGTTCGCCGTGATAGGCTACGTAAATATTTACATAGCCTATCACGGCCAAAAACAGGAACGCAAATGGCGGCCGCCGTAGCTGCCACCATTTGTGTCTGCAGGCTCCAGACACCTACGAATGCACCCGGCCAGCAGCTGGCTGGGTTAGGATTTCGGGGGGAGCTGTGGAGCGCCCCCCCCCACGAAACACCCCTGCAAAAAGGTGACTTTCGTACATCCCTACTTTTGGACTACAACTGCCAGCATTCCTGACTTGGTTATGCTGATTTGGTCTGATGGGAGTTGAAGCCCAAAAGATCTAGAGGACTGCTTTAACAGGAGTGCTCCAGTTCAGGGTTCCATCCAGCCTAGAACAGAAAGCTTATAGTGTTGTCTAGGGCTTTCAGGGAATACTTTTTTCCTTCTATATTCTTCTGTAATCTTCCCCATTGTGCTATGTAATGCCAGCCCTAACCTGAGCACTTTAGTGCTATACAGCTGGATAGGGACAGGACAAGGAATTGGGGCACAGGAGAGAAAGAGAGAGAGAGAGAGAGAGAGAGAATAGCATGAGGAAAATAGAAAAATAGCCTTTTAACCTTTTGGTATTCATCTACCTGACCCTAATGTCTACTTCCAAGACTGGCCTAGTTTGCATGACATAAGGATGGTTAAAAAAACATGGTGGCTTGTTACCAGCACTGTACATGCTGGGTGCATGGCTCCCGATTTCCCTTGCTGGGTGCAGTCTGTTGTTATGTGCAAAGCTGGCGAGGGTGGCTGGCTGGGGTGGTTAACAAACCACCAACAACCCTACAACAGAGCATGTTTTGTTAACCACCCCAGCCACCCACCTTCACCAGGTTCACACATAGAAACAAGACACACTCAGTGAGGGTAATTAGGGAAATTGGGTGGCACACACCTGGCATGCACGGGTGTGGTTAATAAGCCACCGTGGCTTATTCTCCACCCATGTGTGAGCAAATCCAGTCTGTTGGGGATTGAAGTAAGCCAATACCCCCTTCCCCCCTCCATTTTCCTCTGCCCTGCCCCCAAGACCTATTTATTTATTTATTAAATTTCTTAATTGCCCATCTGGCCGATCACCCAGCCAGTCTGGGCGATGTACAACAATACAACAGTTTTAAAACAATAACATTCTTCATTAAAACATCATATTTATAAAAATACCCTAACCCACCCCAAATGCCTGCCTGAACAACCACATTTTTAATGCATGGTGGAAGCTCATTAAAGAGGGGGCATGGCGGAGTTCCCTAGGGAGGGAGTTCCACAGAGTGGGGGCCACCACAGAAAAGGCCCTCTCCCTCGTCCCCACCAGTCTAGCTGTCCTGGCTGATGGGACAGAGAGAAGGCCATCCGAGGCTGATCTCGTTAAGCGGCCTGTCTGGTGTTGCTGGAGGAGCTCCTTGAGATAGGCTGGGCTGGAACCATATAGGTTTTTAAAGGTCAAAACCAACACCTTGTATTTGGCCTGGAAAACAACTGGTAACCAGTGTAGGGATGTTGCAAGCACAGTTTGGGGTTCGGGAATTCATTGAGCAACCCCCCGTGACCCCTGAACAGCGCCTGCTAAGATGCTGTCCTTGTTTGCCCCCCGCTTGTGCCTGCTCACGTTCCAAAGTACTCACTGCGAACCTGTTTGGTGAGCGCTGCCATTTTCATGCCTTTGCTTTCTAGGAAAAACAGGAAGTTTAAAAAATGTGCATATTTAAATATGTGCATTTTGGAGCTGGGAAAGCTAAATAAGTGCAATATTAGAGGGATTATACCTCTAATATTGCGCTTATTTAGCTTTAAACTTTGCATATTTGAATATGTACATTTTTTAAACTTCCTGTTTTTTCTAGGAAGCAAAGGTGCGACAATGGCGGTGCTCACTGAACAGATTAGTGGTGAGAGCTGGGGAATTCACCGAACTCATGGGTGGCTCGAGCACAGGTTCGGGGGGGGGGGAGTGGGCTGGGACGCTGCTTCGGTGAGTTCATGGAGAACCGAACTAGGGTGAGTTCTTACATCCCTAAACCAGTGCAACTCCTTCAGCACCAGAGTGATGTAATCACGCCAGCGGCTGCCTTTAATCAGGCGAGCTGCCATGTTCTGTTCCAGCTGCAGCTTCCGAACTGTCTTCAAGAGTAACCCCACGTAGAGCGCATTATAGTAGTCTAGACGAGAGAAGACCAGGGCATGTACTACCGATGGGAGCAGATGGTCGGGAAGGTAGGGGCGCAGCTGCCGTATTAGATGGAGTTGATACAGTACTGTCCAGCTCACAGCCCACACCTGAGCCTCCATGGACAGCTGGGAGTCTAAAATGACCTCCAGGCTGTGGACCTGGTCTTTCAAGGGTAGCCGTACCCCATTCAACACCAGGTCAACATCTCCTAACCTCCTCTTGTCTGCCACCAAAAGTACCTGGGTCTTGTCATGGTTCAGCTTCAGCTTATTCCTCCCCATCCAGCCACTCACTGTCTCCAGATATTTGGACAGGGATTCTATGGCCAACCTTGGTGAAGATTTGAACGAGAGGTAGAGCTGTGTGTCATCTGCATATTGATGACACTGCACCCCAAACCTCCTGATGATGGCCCCCAGAGGCTTCACATAGATGTTAAATAGCATCAGGGAGAGGATAGAACCCTGTGGCACCCCACAACTGAGCAGCCATGGGTCTGAAACCTCCTCTCCCAGTGCTACCCTCTGGTACCTGCCAAAGAGGAAGGACCGGAACCATCATAATATGGTGTCTCCAGTACCCAATCCCTCCAGGCAGTCCAGGAGACTGTGGTCAACAGTATCAAAAACTGCTGAGAGGTCGAGGAGAACAAGGAAGAAGCATTCCCCCCTATCCAAAGCCCTCCTTATATCATCCACCAAGGCGACCAAGGCCGTTTCTGTCCCATGCCCAGGCCTGAAGCCTGATTGAAATGGATCTAGATAATCGGCTTCTTCCAACTGTGCCTTCAACTACGTCGCCACCACCCCCTCAATCACCGTGCCCCAAAATGGCAGATTTGAAACTGGGCAAAAGTTGTCCAGGACTTGGGGATCCAAGGAGGGCTTTTTTAAGAGCGGTCTTATCACTGCGTCCTTCAGAGCTGATGGCATCACTCCCTCCTCAAGGGAGGAGGCGTTCACCACCACGCTGATCCCCTCACCCAGCCTCTTTCTGCAGCTCATAATGAGCCAAGATGGGCAAGGATCAAGTAAGCAGGTGGTCAGCCTTACAGATGACAGCACCTTGTCCACTTCATCAGGAGGAAGAAGCTGGAGCCAATCCCACCAAACCGGTGTGCCACAGGCAGAGATGGAGGAGAAGGGAGCAGCAAAGAAAGGAATGTTCTTTGGTGTTCAATGCTGTGAAGCACCAAAGAGCTTCGGCTATTGGACAGTATAGAAATATAATAAACTAGCAAACGGACTTGGCTTTGCACAGGTTGGTAAGAGCCCTTAGTTTGATACAACAAAGCCTTACGCACCTGTTAGAGTTGGATACACTGAAGCCTTTAAGCAAAGTTACACAGCTGCTAAAGTTGGATATATTATGCCTGCCCTGGCCTCTAGGCACAGTTCCTGCCACAGTGACCCCCATAGCCCTTTGAGGGAGAGGTCTGTTTTGTTCATCTTCTGAAGACTACCTTGAGCTTCCCTCCCTGTCTGTCATGACTCCCTTCTTCTCCGCTCTTCCTTCTCTCCTCCTCCCACCACATCAACTGCCAACATTCTTCTTCCATTGCCTGGGCAACTTGCTTCCTTCCCCCAGCCTGTGCTATATCTATGTGATAACTCTTTCTGGCTCGCATGATTTTCAGGAAGATTGGAGAAACACTTTCGATTTTATTAAGGTTAGAACAACCCGCCCCCTGATTTCCATTTAATATTATGGAACTCTTCTTTTACTGATTGCCCTATCTATTGGAGGCACAACTGTGTCCCAAATAATGTAGGCTGAGTATCTGATGGTGGACAAAAATTTCACTATGCCTAAAACCAGCCAAGGTACAACAAATCCTGAAAGTTTCATAACAATCAGATGTACGTTTTCGAGTCCATTGAGGACATACGGACAAACACTTCCATTTACACAGAGAGAAGAAGATAAATAAATAAAGTGAACCTGGACATCTTCTCTCCAGACAATATGATGACATACTATTACTTTGTTATCGCTATGTCTGCAGTGCAGTATTCCATAAATATTCCATAAGCCCTGAAAACTCACAGGGCCTTTTGGGGTAATAAAAACTCTTTCTTCTTTTAATTTAGAGCCTTTAATATTTCGCTGGACCAGAGGTAGGGAATATGTGGTTCTCCATATATAGTTGGACTGCCCTAGCCATCCTAACCAATGGTGGGGATGATGGGAGTTGTAGTTCAGCTATATCTGAAGGGCCACATGTTCCCCACCACTGCTGTATACTTAGGATTATATAGAAATCACTACCTTATTTTTGGGTGGCCCCACTTTGCTTCAAAACTAATAGGCATTTGATCACCCAGATTTGCTATTGGAGGGAATAATGATTTTTAACACCAATTTGACAATTTGTTATCATTATTTCACAGGATTGCTAAATTCTTGTTTTTTTTTTTTAAAAAGCACTAAACAAATTTAGTGTTAATATTATTATATTATATATGACAGACTGGAACTTCATAATACAATAATAATATTTAACACAAATTTGGTATTTTTGCAAAAAAAAATAAAATTCCGTGTGTGTGTGTGTGTGTGCGTGCGGGTGCACATGCATGCATGCAGATACTATGTAAAGTTTATTAACAATAAACAATATTAGCAATAAATGCTACTGAGGTGAATGAAGCCTCCTGCCTCCTCTTCTATAAAAGCCAAGAGGAGAAAACATGTATACATCTGAAGCTTCCCAATGCCACAGTGAGTTCATTGTTTGGCCATATAACATGATTGATTTTCATTAATATTTTGTTTTCTTTCCCTCATCATAAGGGAAAAGGGGTAAAAACAAAAGATACATGGTTTATTTCAAAATCCATGAAAGCTGGATACTCCCAAAATTCCAACAAGATTACATAGAAGTCTCATCTGGTAAATATTACCCTATGTTTTTGTCTTTGCTTAAGTTTTTACACAACTTGACAGCTTGTGGTATTGTGCCCACATTTCAAAGTTAAGATCTGCAAACATATGGCAGGAGCTCAACATTCCATTCTACATGGACCACAATGTCTCAGGCCTACAAGTGTTTGCTTGTACCAAGTGAGGTGGAAAATAAGAATTTTCCTAGAGAAATGAGGAGACCTACACAGGAAATTCTGCTTTAGCTAGCCATCTAAACTTGCTTCAGTCCTAGAGAGATTAACCATTTCACTGCTTTTTGGCGGTCTCTGCTTGGATCCAGTGTGAAAGTTAGAATATTGGGTGGGAATTCCAGGTTCAGATTCCCACTTGGGGCGCAATCCAATGTATATTTAGACAGAAAAAAGTCCTACAATTCTCAGCATGGGAGTTGTAGGACTTCTTTTCTATCTAAACATGCATAGGATTGGACCCTTCCTTATTAGTATTTTAGATTACAGTAGTCTTCCCCAACCTCATGCCCTCTATATGCTTTGAACTACAATTCCCAGCATTCCTGACCATTGGCTTTGCTGGCTGGGCTGATGGTAACTGAAGTTCCAAACATCTGGACGACATCAGATTCAGGAAGGTTGTTTTGGAACATTTTACATAGGGATGTATGAAAGTCACTTACCTTTTCGAAGGGTGACATTCGCGATGGGGGGGAGGCGCTCCGTCCCTCCCCCCAAAATTCTCTCCGGCCGGCTCTGCTCCGTGGAAATTCTGCGGAGCTGCCGGCCGGGGCTGCCTGCAGCCGGACATCTGGCCGCTGGGCAGCCTGCAGGGATGCAAATGGCGGCTGCCGTAGCCGCCGCCATTTGCGTCCCTGTATTTTGCTGTGATAGGCTACGTAAGTATTTATGTAGCCTATCACGGCAACCCCCCCCCCCAAAACAGCGAACACAAATGGCAAAAAAAATATGCCATTTTGCCATTTTTTTGCAAATGGCAAAAAAGGGAACACAAATGGCATAGTGGCCGCCATTTGTGTTCCCCCTTTTTTTTTTGCCGTAATAGCCTGCGTAAATATTTACGTAGGCTAAAACAGCAAAAAAAAAAAAAGGGAATTCAAATGGCGGCCGCTGTAGCTGCCGCCATTTGCATTTGCTGCTGTTGTTGTTTTTTGCTGTGATAGGCTATGTATATACTTACGTAGCCTATCACGGCCTCCGCAGGGACGCAAATGGCATCCCTGCGTTAGCTGTGATGGGCTACATAATTATTTACATAGCCTATCACGGCTATAATGAGGAAGCGAATGACATTAGCAAGTCAGCGCGGATGGCAGCAGATAAGTGCTCCATTTCGCACGCCTTTCATGGGGGGGGAGGCAGGGGGCTTCGTTCTGCCATGGATTTCAGGGGGCTGAATGCACTGGCATTCGGCCTCACCGAGATCCATGGCAGAATTCTCTGACATCCCTAATTTTACATCACAACCATAACCTTACAGCAATCCTGTGAGACAGGTCATTAGACTAGCCAAAGACATTATGATGACTCAATCATGAAATCTAAATGGTGTGATATAATAGTAACATGCATGACTGACAGTTTGGTGTCGTTTCGTAATACCTCAAAATCTGGTAGGGCTGGTCTTGAAGTCAATGCATTATTATCCACGTATTGTAAATGGGGCTCTAAGATAATGACCTGTTCAAGGCAACCTGGTGAATCTGTGGCAAAGTCGAGGACTGAGTCAGTGAATTCCTGGTTCACTGCAGCTACAGTACACTAACTCTTACGGTCCTTATTGTATGGCCTTGGACAAGTCACTATATCTTAACTTAACCAATTCACAGGGTGGTGGTTGATTCAAGATGCTGGTTTTAACTTATAAAGCATGACACAGCTTGGGATTGTGCATGAACCTAGCTGTACACTACATTCAGCATCTAAGGCCCTCCTCTGGGAGCCTCCTCTGAAGGAGGCTTGGAAGGCAGCAACAAGAGACAGGGCCTTCTTGGTGGTGCCCCCCCATTCTGGAATGATCTCCCCAACAAGGCCTGCCTGGTGCCAACATTATATTTCAGTGCCAGGTTACGACCTTTCTCTTTTCTCAGGCATTTGGCAGCATTTGAAGAGTTTTAATCACGTCCTGGATTTGTTTTATGCTTGATCGCTTAAAGTGGTTTTTAGGTATATGTTGTCTCTGTGTGTACTATCTGTTTGTGCGTTTTTATGTAAATGGTTTTTAAACTTTGTACACAGTATTTTTAATGGTTTTTAATCTTTGTAAACTGCCCTGAGAGCTTTGTGCAGCATAGAAATGTTAATAATAACAACAACAACAACAACAACAACAACAACTGTAAGACTAAATTTGCATACTGATCTAGAAAGAACAGTGGATTTAAATGTAACTATTAAACCATACTACATGTAGCAGTATTTTGGAATGTACAGAGCAGCTGCAAATTACTCGAGAGTCTCTTTTTTCTTGTTCTTAATTTTCTAGAATTCATCTTCTTCCTTTTTTACTGAATAAGAAGTCATTTCCACGCTGAGCCTCATCCCTGCACTTAATCTGCAAGTGACATAGAGCTATCCAGTACAGAAGTATACCAGGCCAACCATTTACTTTACATTCTAACGATTAGAATCTTTTTCAGCATTGTGTGTAACTATGTTGCTGATGTGGACCGCGGACAATCCACATCCTCTATAGAGAGGATGGTTATGGAGCAGAAAACTGGAACAAACAGTTCTGAACAGCCTTTGCCCACAAAATCAGTCAGTATGCTGGTAGACACAAAGAAAAGTCAATCTGGGCAATTCCACATTGTAGTGTAGTTGTTTGTGATGCTTAGTTTGTGCCAGGCCTTACTATGGCTCATCTGTTAACAATGCCAGGACTCCATTTTGGAACAAATGAAGTAAGAGGAACACATGAACACATCCCTAAGCAAGTACAGAATGTACCTCATCACTTAGTTCTTGAAGAGAATCCTTGAATTAAAGGCAAAGACGATAAGATCAGAGAGTGGTCTTTCTAGGTAAGTTTGAATCTCTTCATCTTTTTCCAGAAATTATGCATTGCTTCAACCCTAGGAGTTTGGCTGGACATTTAAGGCTGATTAACTTCATTCTTTATTGTGTATTTTAAATAATGTAAAGTTTGGGTGGTTTTGTTTACACATTTTAAATGTGTCTATATTGACTCATTGTGTAATCAGGCGTATCACACACCCAGATCTCCAGTAACCCCATTGGTAATGCTATGCGTAAGTTTTCTTGTGACCTGGGCACATGGCAGGTCTTCTCCCATGGCCAGTCAATATGCATGAATTCCAATCATGTAGACATTAAGGAAAAGTCAATTTGGTTTGAAATAAACCAATCTTTTTTAACTGTCTTCAAAGGCAGCTGCTGCATATCCTTTAGTTCAGAGGTAGTGAACCTCTTTCAGCCTCGGAGCCAAATTCCAGTTTCAAGAAGCTCTCGGGGACTGCATTCTAGTGGGCGGGCTGAAGGTAAAAGGGATTGGGCCAAAATACAAAAATAAAATAAAATACCAGCATATTGTAGCTTAAAGCTCCTTCTCCCAGTCATTAAGCCTTAGGAGAGACATTTCAACCTTTTAGAATGGGGAAAAAAACTGCACGAAAGTCAGGAGTCCAAACGATTGGTATTTGGGGGAAAGGGAGTAGGGGAAGGAGCATGGCTATCTGGGGAACCCCCGAGAGCCAGATTTAGCCTCCGGGCCTGAGGTTCCCCACCCCTGCTCTAGTCTTATAGTAATATATAAGCCAGGTATTGCAGTTTACCAGTTTGAACTCAGAAAGAAAATGCTTCTCAAAAAGTTCTTCTGACTGCTGCTGCGGCAACTTGAAGATCAGGTGACAATGGACCTTCCCCATTGCCGCAAACCTGGGTCGTCGAAAGAAGCTGAACCCCATCCTTGATTGCTCCTTTGCTTCTTGGTTTTCCTGGTGTACCTACCTGGCATGGTCATTCCTTGTTCATTCAGTTCACCGCTCCTTCCTTCAGCCCATGTGCATCAGAAGTAATGCTTTGGATCCAGACACCTATGTATGTATGTTTATGTTTGCAGGTACTGGATTCCTGAAAGCAGGCTCTCCAGTGAATGTGCAGACCCATGTGTTAAGGCATACGTTGTACACAATCTACAAACTATTCATTTTAGAATTTCAGCCTGGCTTGCCAAGGTATCACTGCTACAGCTGTTCCACATCTTGTTATAGCATTAGGCTGACTCAGAGTGATCATCTTCCAAAGGATTCTGGCACTGAGTGAAGCCCTTCTAATATCCCAAATAAGAAAACCATCGTTAATCGTGTTGATGGCAAGGAGATATCTAGGGAGACCAAGCCAGATTCAGATGTGGAGCATGAGAGCAAAGATATTAAGGGAAAGAAGAAACCTTTTTGTCACCAATTTGGCTCTGCTTCCTTTTTCTTATCTTTTTTAACAGAATTAAAAAAAACATGTAGAACAACTGGTAACAATTTGGGTGCATAAAAATATTATCCATCTGCTGTAGTTTGAATTGATCCCAGCTGATGTTTGTGTTTTCCAATGGGAATGATCACAACAGTTATACACTGAACCTGACTTCAGTACTGTGAGATAGCAGGCTGCAGATACCATTGAGCTGATTGAAATTTCTGAATGAAAAATTTGCTTCCAAATGGGGAATAACCATTGCATGCAAAAGCATGTGATCATTCACCCCACTCTCTAGTCTGTAAAACCCTTTGTACTTTTTCAGTACTCAGAACTTGAAGCAAAGGGGAAATGAAGACAATGCTAATAAAACATACTGTAATAGGTTTGTTGTTGTTGTTGTTCAATCGTTCAGTCGTGTCCGACTCTTCGTGACCCCATGGACCATAGCACGCCAGGCCTTCCTGTCCTGCGCTCTCTCCCGGAGTGTGCTCAAGTTCATATTCATTGCATCCGTGATGCTATCTAGCCATCTCATCCTCTGCCGTCCCCTTCTCCTTTTGCCTTCAGTCTTTCCCAGCATCAGGGTTACCATACTCTTAAGTTGAAACAGTTGATATATTTCCCCACCTAAAATTATCTAAGCTTATTCAATGAACATGTTTGGTACCAATTTTCAAGAACCCAATATTTTCATTTTACAAATAAAAGCTAAGAAAGGTGCAAAGAGGACCACCCCTTTTAATAAGAGAAGGAGAGTTGTGCTGGATCACACCAAAGCATATCTAGTCCAGCATTCTGTTCTGACAGCGATCAAGCAGATGTCCCAATAGGAAGCCCACCACAAGTAGACATGAGTGCAATAGTATCTTCTCACTTCTGTTCCCCAGCAACTGGTATTGAAAGGCATACTGCCTCTAATACTTGAGGCAATCTATAGCCATCATGACTATACATTGATAGCCTTATCCTCCATTAATCTATCTATTCCCCCTCTTAAAGCTGTCCAAATTGGTGACCATTATTGCATCTTGTGGTAGTAAATTCCATAGTTTAATTATGTCCTGTGTGAAGAAGTACTTCTGTTTATCTGTCCTGAATCTTACACCATTCAGCTTCACTGGATAACCTCAAGTTCTAGTATTATGAAAGAGGGAGAAAAATGTCTTCCTATTCACTTTCTCCACACCATGCATAATTTTATACACCTCTGTCATGCCCCCTCGTACTTGCCTTTTTTCTAAGTGAAAAAGTCCCAAGTATTGTAACAGTTCCTCATAGTGGAGTCCCATTTCATTGTTCCTACATTCAACCATTAATATCACCAGGTAAAACATGATAAACTTCTCAGATGAGACAGCTGGGGAAAATCTTTGAGATCCTTGAAAGCAGCCACCAGCCAGAGTAAATAAACACTGGGCTAGATGGACCAATGATCTGGCTGTCAGTATAAGTTAGGCAACGTAACGATTGCCTCTTTGCTACTCCTGTGTCCTCATTGGCTGTGTCTCCTCATAGACAACATCCGATTGATTCCAATCAGTGCTACTCAAAAGTTAATTTAAAATGGTGTGCAGCCTTTCCAGGCCATCTCCCACTGCACACCCCTTTGTCAGAAGTGGGCTAGGAGGTGGAGGAGGAGGTGCTGGAATGCTGCTGCTGCCACTGCAACCACCTTTAGGAGGTCATTTGGTGGCCTTCCTGGATCATGCAGCACCAGACCTATGCCCCGCAGTCTGACCCTGGCAGTGCCAGTGGTTGCAGAAAGCCTTTTCTTTTCTTTTCCTTTCTCTTTCTTTCTTTCTTTCTTTCTTTCTTTCTTTCTTTTGGAAAAGTGTTGGAAAAGAGCATTATCATAGCAAGAGAGTATATCCCAGTGCAGATAATTTTCAAAGGAAGTAGAGCTTTTAGCAACAATTCTTGTATCTCAATGCTATATAAAGCATTGTCACAATGTGATTGTTATTTTATTGCTTTAAGTTGATGCTAGCCACTCTGAGAGACTGTGGCTGAAGAGCAGGATATAAATTACACACGTGTGTGTGTGTGTGTGTGTGTATATATATAAAACGTATGAGAAAAGGAATATTTTGTCATCCTTTTCAGCATGCAACTGGGCTCTTTTGCATGAATCATTTGAAGCTATTTGCCCTCTTCCAAGTACCCATCCTTTGCAATTTCCCTCTGTATGACACTGTATGTGTCATAGTTTATAAAGCTGGCTTGTTTCAACTAACCATAGTTAAGATTAACTACAGTTTAGGTTTTGGACAACACATTAAACTATGCTTCCAAAACAGAGATGATAGCTTCCAGTCTTCTGTTCACAGCCACACCAGAGGACGAGAAGGAGGGATTAAAACATGAGAGCCTCAGCTCACTGCAGCTCATTCTCATAATGCTAAATCATGGTCTGCTAAATGCAGCCAATAAGTCTGATGGTTACAATTGCCTTCTGGTCCTTGATGTTGCACTGCCACTTAGGGGGCTCCACCCTTTTAAACACAGAAGCTTTGTGCCTTTAACAGAAGTAGGGACATCACTTTCCCCATCACTGTATCTCCATGGTGGTGAAAACTTCACCTGTTGATTCCTACATGATATGCACAGAGCCTTTCTTTGTCAAACAAACAAACAAACAAACAAAAATCCCATGGAGGCAATAATATTGCGGCTGTATTTTCAAACTGTTGTAACCGGCATGGCAAGAGATGCACTTTGTTAACTCATCTCAGATTATCTGTACTTTTATCAAGCAGTTGTAGGTCAAATGCAAGTGCCTAGGGGGCCATGTGTACCCCCACAGGCTGTATGTTGCCATCCCAGAATTACAATATTCTTTCTGTGCACACTCCACTCCTTTCTATGGAGCAGCTTAACTCTGTGCCCTTGAATATTTGTAACCTGATGCCTTCTCTCTTCTGCCGGGGTGATCATCATTTACTGAAAGACTTGTCTGTTTACCAGGAATGTCAGGAGACTGGAGGGGCGATGGTGTGTTTGCTATGAATACCAAGAGGCTGACATTCATAAAAATGAACAAATACTTTTTAACCCACAGGGGAACAGTGGCTGAGGAAGACCCACATGCTGTTTATTCATCAGCAAGCAGAAGAAGCAAAGCTAAGGTGTATTATTTTCTTTCCAGTGGCAGGTATTATGGAAAAAAAAACAAGATATGGCATGGTATAAAATGAGATGTGAAGTGACTTTCATAAAATTAGCAGTTCTGGGATTCTTAGGGGAAGCAAATATTTTGAGCGTGCACAAAGCTTGATTTCTTCTAAAATTTCCATTCCTATCCTGTAGTGCCACACACAGCAGCCAGGTCTACTAATCCCAATAACTCACAAGGTGATTAGCTTGGAATCAGGAGAGCAGAAGTCAGTGAGCAAGCATGGTAGAGAAGGCATTTTTAAAGAATAGAAACAAGCATTGTTTTGTTTCAGTTCAGATTCTCTGAACTGAATCTGGGGTCAGATTCTCATGAGTAAGCAAGCCTAGGTTACAAGGCAATTCTTAGACCCTCTCTACACATTATATGGCAATAAAGCTGGGATCGCAACCAAGTGTTGACTTGGCAGGGAGCTGTGGCCAACCCTAGACCTCCGATAATAGGTATATTGGTATGAAACATGTTTCCGAACATCTCTTTGACATCACACTTTAAAAAGTACAAGAAAATCTTATGAGGACAACTAAAAATATAATGTCTGAATTGCTTTTGAGGGCAAAAGTTGATCTCATTGCTTTGTTTTTCAAGATAGTTCAGCGTCCTGTAATGAAGCCAAGTTTCTCATTAAGAGTTTAACATCTGACCCAGAATGCTGAATTTTTCTGGACAAAGTTCAAACAAAATCCGGACATCGGCAAAACGTTTCAAACTCTTTACGTCTTATTTCTAATCCTTGTCTCAGATCAGCTCTAACATGACTAAGGAAGCAGCAGATGAAAACGGCAATTTTGGAAGGGCATTTCAATAAAATGCCTTATGCCCCCAGAATTTGCCCTTGTTGTAGTGGCAAAGTGGAGGACCTGCCTCATTATATATTCTATTGTTCTATCTTTTCCCAACTTTGTTTTAAGTGTTTAAACACATTTTTTTGAGAAAAAGTCCATCTGGTCCTATTCAGATGGAATACATTTTTTGTTTAAATGCCATATAATAAGACAATTATCCTGGCACGGGCCAATTTTGCCCTTGTAGCCCAAAGCTAGTATAGAGTAAAAAAAATTACTTTGCAAACATTAAAAACGTGTAACATATGTTTTATCTGATTTTTACTCATCTATGTTTTTTATATACTTGTTGTAACCATTGGTTGAAACAATAAAATCTTGATTGATTGATTGATTGATTGAACTCTTTATGAAAGGCACCCTCAACTGTAATAAGTCAACAGGATTATTCAGGTCCTCCATGGCTGCTGTAACTTATAGCCTTGGAATGACGCTCTAATTGTCCTCTCGGACAATTCTGTTTATCAATATGTGATACATAGGTGTACCTGACATGCATTTTCGTAGTAAATGTAATAGATGACTAGGAATATAGCACTTTAGCAGTGCTGCCTGAATGAGAACTGCATCCTTCACCATGGCTTTCAGTTAGGGGTCCACCATTTTCATCCTAATTTGTGGCCAGCCCTACCACTAGGCAAAGTCAGGCAATTACCTCAGGTGACAGATTCTGGGAGGTGGTAGCAAGATGTTGGTGACGACAGCTGCTCTGTGTGACCTGCTCCAGGACAGCTACCTTCAGGTATAGTGGAGGATGTTGTCCCATTGTCAGTGCTGAAGAAAGATTCAACTATCAGTGCAGTCAGCTTTGGTACATGGAACAGGAGGGGGTGCCATCTTGTCTTTTGCCTCAGGCAGCAAAATTTATTGGCCTGGCCCTGACCTTTTTGGATGAGTAGGGGAAATGTACCCTTTGTACTCTAGTCCTCCTTATTATGTGAAAGAACAATTACTCCGTGGCTGAAGATAGATACTCCCTGAATTCATTTTGTACCAGGTTGCCCTTCTTTGTTTTATGGTATTCTTATGTATAATCTGATAGCACCAGCACCATGTTGTGATCTATTGTTCATTGCTCTTCTTACATTAGGGGTGGGGAACCTCTTTCATCCCGAGGCCAAATTCAAATTTGGAGAGGCTTTCAAGGGATGTATTCCAATAGTGGGTGGGGTGGAAGGCAAAGGGGGCAGGACCAAAAGCAAAAAGGCTGAGGCCAAACTACCAAAAAATGCCAGCATACTGTGTAGCTTAAAGCTCTTATGGCCAGGAACTCAGCCTTAGGAGAGGCATTTCAATCTTTTAGAATGGAAACAAGCTACAGAAAAACTGGGAAGCCTCCAAATGATCAGTGGTTGGGGGGAAGGGGGTGTGGCCAGTGCAAGGGGGTGTGGCTGTCTGGCGGGAACCCTGGAGTGTCAGGTTATGACCCTAGGAGGGCCAGATTTCGCCCTCGAGCCTAAGGTTCCCCACCCCTGTCTTACATTTTGTGTATTTCCATCTGCCCTTTTGTTTAGTGCTTCTCTAGGAGAGGTTTGTTGTGGTACTAAGAGAATCAGAAGATATGGTAACTCAATCTGGGTAATTAATTCCACTTAGCAACATCCAATGGATATGAACTTCACTGAGCAAAGTCTGCTGTTCTGTTCTACTGTGAACTGAACCTTATTCGTCTCTGGACTAGTACTTTAATTACTGTGCCATCTGTTCTTTGGTGAAAGAGTGAGAGAGAGGACTTACTCCAGTCCCACATCCCCTTTCCCCACACAAAAAAAAGATGGAAAAGCCCCCCCCCCGATAGGAAAGAACAGTTTTATGCTATGAAAACCTCCTAGCCGCCATCTCATAGCACCTAAATGCCAGCTGCCGATTACTATTGTTTTTATTAGGCTGACAGTTCCACATGGGTGGTTGCCAACTTGTATTCATTATATTTCATATTTTTATAGCTTCAGCCTAGGTTTGAAAAGCTGCTGGCATTTGGTGCAACAGCAGCCCTTGCCCCTGAGGGATAGTCATGCTTCCCATCCTTCCCCCACATCTTTTTTTAAAAAACCCTTCTCTTTAGTAACAGCTGTGCTTTCTATCAGTGCTTGCTGGATACTCTACATTCAGACCCTGGGTCCTGGTTCTTTCTCTTTAGTCCTGGATTTCGCATATGTGACGTGCAGCTCAAATCTGGCTGTGAAATAGAGGCTCGTGCAACGTAAAGCAAAATAGCTGTAATTTTGCAATATCTCACACCGGACAGTACATTGTCTAGTATTCTGTTGAGCTGCCATTCTCAGGCCTTGTCATAAACAAGAGAAAAATAATATTTTTGAAGTGTTTAAATGGAAGAGTAGATCCTACCTTTCTGATATCAACAGAAGGCCACAGATTCTAGTCCTAGAATGTAAGAAATTGCAGAAAAATATTTTCCCCTTACCTGGCAGTTACAGATTACCTTGGGATGGTGATACTGTGGAAAGGAATGGACTGAGTTTTTTATGGCTGTCCAAAAATCCTCCCCCCCAGTTTTTTAGTAACTGGTGGCAGTGGAAGATGTAAGTGTGCTATCCTCTCCCATGTATTACACATATATAATAAAAATCATAGAGAACAGCTCACCTTACCAATTAACCCACAGCTCTTTAAGAATCTATTCCCATGGTTTTAAACCCTCCATCATTAAATTTATCTGCATCATCATCATCTTGTTAAATAATTCTATTATTATGCTCTTTTGCCAAATCTTTTAAAGCTATTTACAAGAACAAACAGTAAAATATAAGAAATATCAAACAATAAAACATACCATGGAGCAGACATGTATGTCTGCTCCATGGTATTTCAGTAGGTTGGCCACTTATGTCTCACTCCAAAAGAAGACAAAAGGGGACACAGGTTACTTTGCACAACATTCAGGGAGCAATCCTATGGCCACTAGACACTGTCTAGAGGGCTATAGGATATGCTTATTTCCGGGAACCGACCTCGGAGCCCGCGCTCTGAGGTCGCTTCCTGGAAAACTGACCTTCCCCCTCGACTGCGCACTGCCTCAGAATGCAGAGAGACTGAAAAGGGGTGTTCTGGGGCAGAGAGAGCGGAGCTGCGTGTACGACACATCCAATGTGTCATACGGCAGCTTCCTCTCCCCTTCGGCCCCCCTGCCACTAGACAGCCCAAAATGGTTGTCTAGCGAAAAATAGCAAGGCAGGAGAGGCGCAGAGGGAACAATCCCTCCCGTGCCTCTCCTGCCTTGCTTTGGATAGGCGATCGCCTCCAAGTTCAGAGGCGACCACCTATCTAGTTAAGATTGCGCCCTTACTTATATGCTCATTATGTATAGATGCACATTTAGACATAAATACTATAATTCAAGTAGAAATGCAATTCATCTCAATGTAGTGGGGAAGACTGTGACCAGGGTGACCTGTGTGGCTGCTGGTCAGTCTGCTGTCTAGGTGCTGTTGATGGGCAACTTCAAGGCCCAGCTCCTCCTGGTTCTTTATCTTTCAACCGGACTTGGACTGGTGAGTCTTTCAAATAGAGGATGCCTTCAAACTGAAGACTGTCCTCTGACAACCTTTTAAATAGAGGATGATCCTTTCTAAAGTAGGACACATGGCCACCCTAAATTCAGGCCTAATAATATACAAACAAGCCAAAAACCAGGACAAGGTTAAAGGTTTTCACAAACAAAACTGCTGCCAGGGAATTCCAAAGGCCTCCTACACCCATATCAGCCTGCCTGCACTTTAAGATCAGAAAGAGAGGCCCTTCTCATTTGCCCACCCATGAGAGCAGTCAGGTGAGTGAACACACGTGAGAGGGCCTTCTCTGCAGTGGCCCCACACCTTCGGAACAAGCTGCCATTGGAGGTCCGCCATGCTCCTTCATTGCAGACTTTTAAGAAAGCCTTGAAAACATATTATTTTACCTTGGCCTTCTACTGATATGGCTGCTACTGTTGCTGTTGCTGCTGTTAACACCATTGTCGGTTTTACTGTTGGTTTTAATTGCTGTTTTAATTTTTGGCTTTTATTGTTTTTGTCGTTTTTGTCGTTTTTACGTTTTTATCACTTTTAATATTTTAACTGCTTTTATGTATTTTATTGTTGTAAGCTGCCTTGGGAGGGCTTCTGCCCTGAAAGGTGTTCAAGAAATATAATAAATAAATAAATAAATAAAGGCAGGATGCCACAACTGAAAAGACCCTATCTACAGTTACCACCCATCAGAATTCATGGGGACTCACAGCAGGGTTTCCTCTTTGATGGTGTTCTCTCTCTCGTGAGCCCAATGCTTCTGAAGGTCTGCAGAGTCTCATATCGGAACAATAATGCAATTCTTCAGATGAGAATTAACAGTCAGATAAAGAACCAGCGTTTTATGAACTGTTAAGCATGCAGTAGAATAGGGCCCTCAACCAAAATGGATCGTTGGCTGCAGAATCAATGATCTCATTCACCCACATGGCTGGGCAGGCAATCAGTGACAGCTCAGCTGGTGGCATTAGCAGCGGCAGCCATGGCCTGTTCTCTGCCTCTGGCAGAGGAGGGGCTAGTACGGGACACAGGAAGAAAGGAATCTTATCAAGGGTTTTCCAGAACCCAGAGCCAGCTCTGCCTGTCATGCCTTGCTTGTGGGTTTCCCAGAAGTATCTGGCTGGTTACTGTTGGAAACAGGATAACAGGCTAGATGGTTCAGGAGAGCTCTTCTTACATCTTCCTTCCTGTATCTCTTGCATCCAACTTTCTCACCCGCGAGAGACAGCTTCTTCCCCTCCAGCTTTAGATTGTTGACAGTGGGGAATAGGAAAAGTAGCAGTTATTTTCAAGTTGGCTGTTGTTAAGGAAGTTTTTGCCTTAGGTTAGATAGACAATTGTCTGCTTCACTTACTTGCTCAAAGGAATCAGGCTGAATGCTCAAAAAAAAACACTGGAGAAAATGAAGGAAGTATGAATGTGTGAAAATGTGCAGTTCAGGAGAACACATGGAGAGAGAAATCATCAACAGCTCCAACTCAGAGTCTCTTGTTTATTGGATAGATCTACAGTTTCACATTACCATAGCATGTGAACTAGAAATCTGACAAAAGCAATTTAACCCCTGCATTTAAATCTCTGGTATTTTTGCCATTTGAGTTTTCTTCAAATTAGAAAACAATTAAATGAAGACTCTGGCCAAGGAACTGGACCAGATGTAATAACATTTTTTCTTGAGCTGGTCTTTGACCGTAATAAAGTTTTATTCTATTCTATTCTAACAATTTTTCCTTCCTTAAAAAACAACAACTACCAACAGCCACAAAATCAATGTAATTTAATTCCTGGCTGCTGTGTAACCAAAGGGTTTCTGGCAAAAGAGGAAAGACCCACTTTAGCATGGGTTTGTGGATCAAAGTGTAAAATTCACATGCTTCCCTGGCTATGGGGATTCTTCACAACCCTCGGTGGCATCATGCTGTGACACGTTTGCAAAACATTTTGAGGGTGACGTCATATGTATACGTATATATCTGTACTTGAGGTGGTACAGATCAAGCCATAGGGGGGGTCCAGAGCATGTCCAGTCCTATATAGTTGGATGATTTTCAGTTTGTAGGGCCTGAGATATGAACAAGGTGCTTGGTAAGGTTTGGATGACTGCACCTTTGCTCAGTCCTTGCTCCTTGTGGCTGATTACATCTGGTAAGGAGGGGATGACCTCAGGGCCTGTTTACACCAGTGATTTACTCCAAATGGCTGTGTGTGGAGGTCATTAGGGATACATGACATCATGGCCATCCAGCAGCAACCCCAGGGCTTGTCAGGAAACAACCGGATTTCCTGAGACTGCTTAAAGTCCAATTCTTTTCCTGAAGTTGGGTTCTCCCCGGTGTAGTTCCTGTGTGCCCCAACCCCTGCATTGACCTCGGGTATGCTAACCCTGCCCAGGGATGTGCCTTTCACTGTGACCCTGGTTTCCTGTGTGTTACCCATCCCTGCACAAAGCAATTAGCATCTACTCAGAAATAACTCCCATTGTGGTCAATGAAGCTTCTCCCTTGAACAGAGATCCTCTGGGTTAAAATGGTGGCTGGTTTCCATCTTTGTGTTTACCACAGCAAACGCATTAGTGTCTCCTCAGAAGTAACTCCCATTGTGCTGAATGAGGCTTGCCCTCTGACTTTCCACATCAGTACTTACAGAGATCCCCCTCAATTGAAATGGCACAGTTCAAAGCCCAGTTCCCTAAGTGCAGCTTAGCACAATCTTGAGGCTCCGATTCTCCATTGTTTCCTTTTATTGCCTTAGGAAGTAGCTACCTCACAGCTTTGTTATAGAGATCCTGTGCAGTATCAGTTTGGTTAGAAAAGGGGCTGGTTTCCCTTCCCTGTGTTCTCCCCCCCGCCTTTCCCAGCACAAGCATATGTGTGTCTACTCAGAAGTAACACCCATTGTGTTCAATGAGGCTTGGGGCTTGTTGGGAGGCTTGTCTTACAAATGCACACAAGGGGAAGTAACTTCTTCGCACCTACCTTATGGAGCCTGGAAGGGGGGGAAAGCCTCTCTTATTGGTTGAGCAGCTCCTGCCACTCAGGTGACGTTCACACCCACCAACCCTCCCGCTGGGAAGTAAATTATGTGAAGCCACTTAGAATGGTGCGATGTATACTCTTATGGGGCTCCTGCCTGGGCCAAAAGCGGCTCGTACAAAAATGCGGGTGAGCCACTCCTCCCTTCTCCTTCCATTGTTCTGGAAACAGGGCCTCAGTCGGGAGAGAGGGTGCAACTATGTTGATTCTCCTTGAACTCTTGGCAGCTTTTGATATCATCAACCATGACCCTTCTGGACTACCTATCTGAGCTGCGTGTGGACAGAACTACTTTATGATGGTTGTTCCTGACTGTAATTGACTATGACTCTGCTGTTTTACTGTTTTTGTTAATACATTGCTGTTTTTTTTTAATGTATTTCTTGTTTTATATTGTTTTTAAATTGGTTTTTAATATTGTATAGTATGTATTTAATGTAAACCACTTAGATATCTTAGAATATCAAATGGTATAGAAGTAGTTTTAAATAAATATATAGATGGTTCTGCTTATGTCTGGATGGGCATTTCTAGAAGGTGCTGAAGCACCTTGGATAGGTCCTTTAGAGCTCTGAGTGGCTCTGACTGAAACCCAGCACAGATTTACTGCCCCACTGATACTGAAGCCACCAGCCTCCACTGTTATCCAGTAGTATCTTTGATTCAGGGTCCCACAGCATTCCATACAATCCTCCATGCTGTTCAACATCTCATGAAACCACTGAACAGGGTCATTCAGGGGTTTGGCATGTGCTGTCATTCCGCTCTATTTCTCTTTGGAGCTAGGTGTGGCTCAGCCAGTGCTGAACTGGAGTCTGGTTCTTTTTGTTCTGTTTATGAAGAAATTTGTTAATGGTGGTAAGTGCTTATAAACACACACACACACCCTAAACCAAATAAAATGCACACACCTCTGCACTGGCAAAAGTCAACAGGTACCGGCATTCCTGGCATGGGGAGGACCATATTATACCTGCTTGCCAGGTACCTGTTGAAGATGAAGAGCCTGCCAGAAAAAAGAGGTGGCAACCCAAATTGAGCATCACAAATAGGGTTGAATACTACTGGGATTCCAATCCAGACTGTTAAGAATTAAGCAACGAAAGCCTAGACGTACAAATCTGTCAGTTTTGCTTTCTCCCACATTCAATCTCAATTTTTAAAAATCTCAAGTTCTTTCCATCCCTTTTATGAAAAAACTGGGTATAAGTTTGTACCCAAAAACAAAACAAATAAAATTCTCACCCACCCCCAGTGAGATGCACACATCCTCAAGTTGTCATGTTATTTATATAAAACTAAATGTGTAGGTGAATCTGGAGGACCCATTTCAGGGGAAGCATCAGAGGAATTTCAAAACAGCCATAATAAGAGTTGTAAAAAAGAAGTGAATTTTCTCAGGGAGGGGGAACACATCCTTAAGTTAAATGATCTCAGGCCACAGGCAGGAAAGATGTAACCCAAGACCTTGGAGAGTTATTGCCAGTTAGGGTAGTAGAGATTACTGAACAAGATGGACCATTGGTTTGATGCAGTGTAAGGTATTCCTTCTCCAGCAGACCTAGGAAGGAAATGATGGATTTACTTGGAAAGCAAGTTATTGTAGCAGTGCTCACTAATAATAATATAGCTGGGATGGAAGCCAACCAGAACACAAGCAATGCCAATCTTAATGTGGCACAGACAGGACTGATCTGATTAAAAGGTTTATGGATACAAAGTACAGACCTCTTTACTCATGGGTCTGGGTTCTACCCTGAGCATGTTGTTACCCAGCACAATGCATCTCCAATACTCCTAAAAAAATGCAGGTAACATTTCTATTGAAGCAAAGAAGCTTGGCAAATGAACTAGTGAATTGCTTAAATGCTGATTGGGAGCTGTACTGAAGATTGAAATCCCGCCCCCATCCCCTCCTTCCTGGGGAACAGAAACTTGAATCACATTGGCAAATACATTCCCTTTGTCTAAATAGGAAGATGTTCTGGCTTAAATGTGATTTAAAATAAAAAATAAAACATCAGCCTTCTATTCTCAGCTAAGGTCTTGTTGGATTGTTTCTTTTCCAACCCCCCCCCCCCTGTACAAATAGCAATGAGGCTCTGTTAGTCTTCTAACATGAGGAAATGATGCCAGGGGCTCCGGAATATTTTTAATTAGTGCATCCTTTGCGCTTGAGGAAAGAACAATGTTTACACTGATAACTCTCTTAAAGGCGATTATAATCCTAGCAGTTGAACACAGGCAAGAATCAATAAAAACAAAATAAGTAGGGGATAGCATTGGGGGCAGGGGGGGGCTTCAGCTGGTAAACGAAGCAACACACTTTGATAATGAATTCAGAAGCTAGCTATCCTGCTAAGTAAAGCAACCCGTTGCTCCATCCTATTTCAACTTGCACTGCACTCATTCAATCCCTGGCTGAATGGTGGTGGAATCTGATGTGTTTTTCTTGGCATCATGAACTTAAAGCGTTTGTTTTTCCCCTTGCAGACATTCACCAAATTGGAAACATTAGGGCAGGCCATTCCATATTAGCAAGGCACACCATGTATGTCAATAAAGGGGAAATCGCAAATATCAAGTTGAATGTGGTTAATCTCCTTACAGTTTTGCAACAAATTACATTTTTGCAACCTTTATGAAAAGCATAGGCATAATTCAGGATTATTGTGCAAAAATAAGGTATATTAAAGGAGGAGTAATTTTGGCCACTGCGTTTGTAGCGAGGGCAGGGGGGAGAGATGGGAGAAAGCAGAATTCAGTAAATGTGCCCTTGAAACGACCTTATTACAGACATCAGGAAAGTGTCAATGTAGGTTTTTTCCTGGAACTGCATGAAATTAAACATCAGAAAAAGACATGAGGGAGCAACTCCTGGTTTGGATTAGCCTGTTCTCACCTAGAACCTATATTGAGTTATACAGTTCTTAACATTTTAAAATATGACATGGATTGAAATAAGACTCAGCTGACAACTCTGGGTCCATCCCCCCCCCCCGTTGGTTTGACCAACAATAGGATGGGGGTGGGAAGAGATAAATGCATGCATTTTAAAGGAAACTTTGCATATAAACTCAGCATAATGATCTTTTCTCATACTCGTTCCTATATTGTCTTAGAAACTATTGCACAAACGTCATCCTTTAATGGATAGAAATTACACACACACCCCTCCCAAACACACATATACTTTGACATGGTGTATGTACTGGGAAATACCTGGGAAAATGCTTGGGAATTTGGCACTTATAGCATATAACTTATAACATATAGCAGTAACAGACTGAGCATGTTTTCTCTTTAACCCCTGCTTTTAAGATCATCAGTACTATATTCCAAGAAAATCACCAAGCGTTTATATTTATTTTCCTTTAAACCACCCTTCCCCAACCTGGTGCCCTCCAGATGTGTTGGACTGCAACATCCAGAATTCCCAGCCAGCATGGCCAATGGGCACCAGGTTGGGGAAGACTGTATTAAGCCATCCACATCTGATTGATTTAGAGAGCTGGACCATAAGGAAGGCTGAGTGAAGGAAGATAGATGCTTTTGAACTGTGGTGCTGGAGGAAAATTCTGAGAGTGCCTTGGACTGCAAGAAGATCAAACCAGTCCATACTCCAGGAAATAAAGCCAGACTGTTCACTTGAGGGAATGAGATTAAAGGCAAAACTGAAGTACTTTGGCCACATAATGAGAAGACAGGATACCCTGGAGAAGATGCTGATGCTAGGGAAAGTGGAAGGCCAAAGGAAGAGGGGCCGACCAAGGGCAAGGTGGATGGATGATATTCTGGAGGTGACGGACTCGACCTTGGGGGTGCTGGGGGTGGCGACGGCTGACAGGAAGCTCTGGCGTGGGCTGGTCCATGAAATCACGAAGAGTCGGAAGCGACTGACCGAATAAACAACAACAACAATCCATATTTAAAAATATCTCTAAGCAGGCTCTCTCAAACACTTTGAACTTTTAAGATATATCTTAACAAGTATATTATAACAAAAGCAATAGTAATTCTAAGCTCTTCTGAGCTTGGCAAGATGCCTTTGAAATCTGAGACCTATCCATACACAAACCGCAACATTAGGCTCTGCTCTGGCAACCTCCCCTCTCCTGGTTGCAAATGCCTCTTATCCTATCAGCTGGAGGACAATGACAGGCCCATGTCTTTCCTTTCTGATCACTGTTCCATAATACGATTTCATTTCATTTATAAAAGAAGTTTGTTTACTAAGAGGGAAGGGGGAAAGAATATATTTTGTCACCTCTGTGCTAAACCCATTGTCTCCTTCCTAAAAGCAATCATCTTTAGATATTAAAATGGCATGTCCCAGGCACTGCATAGCATTTCTTCTAATCTGCCTGCATTGCCAATTCAATTCACAGATTGCATTCATTCTTCTTTGAAAAGCTTGCATTGTTGAGTTGGAATTTTGCAAAGAAATGGCATTTGCTCACATGAGTATTGTGTTCAGGTGGCTGAAGGACAAAGTCAAGAGCAGATGAGTGATTGCCACCGCCTATTGGAAGAAGAAAAACAACAACAAAAACAAAACAAAAAAGAAACCATCTTTCAGCAGTTACAGATTTCAAATTAAACAATGGACTTCAAGTGCACTTTAATAGAATACATCAAAACAACTGTTTAAAGCAATTATTTTGAACCCCAGCTGGTGATCCATAAGACAGGTGTGGATCCATAGGTTAGAGGAAGCATGTTTATATGTACATAGAGAGTCAAAGATGGCTTCCTTGGCAATAGCTGCTTCTTCCAATTAGAAAAATGGTGGAAAGTTGGGCACTTTACTTATGGTTTGTCCAGTCAAGGCTAGCTATGTCAATGTTTAAAAAAACTCAAAACTTGACAGGGAGTGGACTTAGCACATTTTACAATTTGGCAATTCATTTCAAAACTTTAACATCAGAGTAAATAAAAATTCAGGGTTTTTTGCTGAAATTGGCATGGATTTCCTATGTTCCCTAGTCACATGAAGTTCACTCAAGGATGTTGCATCTTTAATGCAGAAACCTGCATTTTTTGTGCTGATTGAAATGCCAAATGATGGTCCTCAAATCTGTTTTGGTTTTGGATATGGAAATTCAGCCTGGAATATTCAGTTTGGTAGTCCTGAATTTGAAATATAATGCATTTAATAAGAAACTGAAACTTCTGGACAAGGAAGAAGTTGTCCTCTACAGCTACCTTTCGTTAGAAGAATGTTCATGTTTTCATTTCCAAGAATCTCCTCCCCACAATTAACCAACTCTCTTAGGCCTTACAAAAGATCTACAGCAGCCATGGAACAAAATGATCTAGCTATGCTGTGACAGCATAGTACCGGAGTCGTAGACCTGATTTACACTAATGTCGGGATAAAGTTGTAAAACTATTCCAGGAGTCTAGGTGGTAGTAGTAGGAATTGCATTCTTCGGTAAAAATATCACCGCACATAGGACACTGCTCTAGTATGTTGGAGAGAAGGCTAATCTAGGACCAGGACAAATGTACTTGAGCTGAGTGGATCCTAGAGAAGGGTCCAGAAAATTCAGCTGGTCCAGAAAATTCAGCTGGTCCAGAAGAGCTCTTGGGAACATGTGATTCTCCTTCTCCTTCTTCTTCTCCTTCTCCTTCTTCTTCTTTTTTTAAATACTTTTTATTCTATTTTAATCTTTATAAATGAAATAAACAATAGCAACAACCCAAACGTTATCTACAGTTTCCAACAATACATTATTCTTAAGAGGATACAGCAATAAAAAGAAAAAGATGCCCGCACTCACTGGGGCATTAGATCGGGTGGCTCCGAAATGCCCTCTCCCCCTGAACAGGGCTCGGACTGCACCATGGTTCAATCCGTGGTTACGAGCTCTGAAACAGGAGGTGAGACGGCTAGAGCGCCGGTGGCGGAAGTCTCGCTCCAAAGACGATCAGACACGGGCTAGAGCTATATCTTCAGCCTATCACGTGGCGGTGAAGGCAGCAAAAAAGGAATATTATGCTGCCTCCATCGTGTCTGCAGAGTGCTGTCCCAGGAGGCTGTTCCAAGTGGTCCGGAGCCTGGTCGGTCCTGTGGCTCCGGAACCACTGGAGCATTCTAAGGCCTCCTGTGAGGCTTTGGCAAGGCACTTTGCAGATAAAATTGATCAGATTAGGTGTGTTACTCTGCACACTGTGGATACAGTTAGTGAGCAAGAGGCGGCCTGTGGCAAACCGGTTTTGTGGGATCGGTTCCAGCTTCTTCCTCCTGATGAAGTGGACAAGGTGCTTTCATCTGTAAGGCCAACCACCTGCTTACTTGATCCTTGCCCATCTTGGCTCATTATGAGCTGCAGAGAGAGACTGGGTGAGGGGATCAAGGCGGTGGTGAACGCCTCCCTTGAGGAGGGAGTGATGCCATCAGCCCTCAAGGAGGCAGTGATAAGACCGCTCTTAAAGAAGCCCTCCTTGGATCCTCAAGTTCTGAACAACTTTCGCCCAGTCTCAAATCTGCCATTTTTGGGCAAGGTGATTGAGCGGGTGGTGGCGGTGCAGTTGAAGGCACACTTGGAAGAAACTGATTATCTAGACCCATTTCAGTCGGGCTTCAGGCCTGGGCATGGGACAGAAACGGCCTTGGTCGCCTTGGTGGATGATATGAGGAGGGCTCTGGATAGGGGTGAATGCTCCTCCCTTGTTCTCCTCGACCTCTCAGCGGCTTTTGATACCGTTGACCACGGTATCCTCCTGGACCGCCTGGAGGGGTTGGGCATTGGAAACACTGTATTGCGGTGGTCCTTCCTCTCTGGCAGGTACCAGAGGGTAGCACTGGGAGAGGAGGTTTCGGACCCGTGGCCACTTACTTGTGGGGTGCCACAGGGTTCCATCCTCTCCCCGATGCTATTTAACATCTATGTGAAGCCACTGGGGGCTATCATCAGGAGGTTTGGGGTGCAGTGTCATCAATATGCGGATGACACTCAGCTCTACCTCTCATTCAAATCTTCACCAAGGTTGGCTGTAGAATCCCTGTCCAAATGTCTGGAGACGGTGAGTGGCTGGATGGGGAGGAATAAGCTGAAGCTCAACCCTGACAAGACCGAGGTACTTTTGGTGGGAGACAAGAGGAGGCTGGGGGATGTTGACCTGGTGTTGAATGGGGTACAGCTACCCTTGAAAGACCAGGTCCGCAGCCTGGGGGTCATTTTGGACTCCCAGCTGTCCATGGAGGCTCAGGTGTCAGCTGTGAGCCGGACAGCGCTGTATCAACTCCATCTGATACGGCGGCTGCGCCCCTACCTTCCCGACCATCTGCTCCCATCGGTAGTACATGCCCTGGTCTCCTCTCGTGTAGACTACTGTAATGCGCTCTACGTGGGGTTACCCTTGAAGACGGTTCGGAAACTGCAGCTGGTACAGAACGCGGCGGCTCGCCTGATTAAAGGCAGCCGCCGGCGAGATCACATCACTCCAGTGCTGAAGGAGTTGCACTGGTTACCAGTTGTTTTCCGGGCCAAATTCAAGGTGTTGGTTTTGACCTTTAAAACCCTATATGGTTCCGGCCCAGCCTATCTTAAGGAGCGCCTCCAGCAACACCAGACAGGCTGCTTAACAAGATCAGCCTCGGATGGCCTTCTCTCTGTCCCATCAGCCAGGACAGCTAGACTGGTGGGGACGAGGGAGAGGGCCTTCTCTGTGGTGGCCCCCACTCTGTGGAACTCCCTCCCTAGGGAACTCCGTCATGCCCCCTCTTTAATGAGCTTCCGTCGTGCATTAAAAACGTGGTTGTTCAGGCAGGCATTTGGGGTGGGTTAGGGTATTTTTTTTAAAAAAAATTTATGGTAAAATTTTATTGTTTTAAATTGTTTATGGTGGGTTGTACATCGCCCAGAGTGGCTGGGTGACCAGTCAGATGGGCGATTAATAAATTTAATAAATAAATAAATAAAGAACGGGGCGGGGGGGAGATAAAAGGGGAAAAAAAGACAAAGCGGGAAGAAAGCCAAAGGGGAAAAGAAAAAATATAAAAGTTACTTCAAGGGATTAAATTTAAACTTCATTATACACAGACTTCAAGTATTATTCTATTAAAAAATTATACCTATATTATTGCCATTATTACACTTCAAAACAGCATAGATAATCAACCTTAAATTTAAATATCTTATCAGTCTTATAACACGGAAGGAAGCATACAATTCATTTCCACTAAGCATATATTGCCCTTCAGTTAATATGTAATAATAGAGCTTAAAAATTGAGCCAGTTAAAAATATGACTAATCAATCAAGGTCTCATAGTATGAAAATAATAATAGTAAAAAAAGAAAAGGAAAAAAAAAGGGTAAAAAATAACAAATCACTAATATATTTTATATTATCTATCTTTTAAATAATATCATTTCTGGAGATATATATATATATATATATATATATATATATATATATATGAATCTGTACATATCTATACACACCGAAATAAAAAAATTATATATAGTATATCATATCTAATATAAAAAAGAAGAAGTAAGAAGAAAACAAGAATATATATAAACAATCCTCTTCATTGGCGTACTGCCCGGCCCTTGTAGCCTAAACAAATCCAAACAGCAATCTTGATTGAAGAATTCTCAGCTCACGAAGCTAGAAAAGATGTCTTTTGCATTTTACTTTGTATGCCAGCTAACCAAGCCTCTGCCAATTTATGATTTAAATTTTTTTTCATCTGGCCTTCAAAAAGAATACAAAATATAGCAGGATATTTGACATGATATTGTAAATTCATTTGTCTTGCGTGAATTCTCGCCTTGATAAATTGCCTTCTTTTGTCAGCAATTTCTTTGGGGTAGGGATGTACGAAAGTCACTTATCTTTTCGCAGCTTGGCTTCGTGGTGGGGGGAGGCACTTCGCTTTTCCCCCCGAAGTTCAGGCGAAGGGGGGGAGGCTTCCCGCCTCGCTCGGCCGAAATTCAGGCCGGGGGGGAGGCTTCCCGCCTCGCCCGGCTGAAATTCAGGCCGGGGAGAAGCGCCCCGTCTTCCCGGCCGCGAAACAAAAAGTAAAAAAAAAAAAAAAAAGACCCCGTGATAGGCTACGTGATGATTTACGTAGCCTATCATGGCTAGATTTCCAAAGTCAGCCGTGATAGGCAACGTAAATCGTCACATAGCCTATCACGGGTGACTTTGAAAAAAAAAAAAGCGCGTACGCAAATGGCGGCGGCCCATGGGCGCCGCCATTTGCGTACGCGCTTTTTTTTTTCCCCAAAGTCACCCGTGATAGGCTACGTGAAGATTTACGTAGCCTATCATGGCTGACTTTGGAAATCTAGCCGTGATAGGCTACGTAAATCGTTACCTAGCCTATGCACGGGTGTGTGTGTTTTTTTTTACTTTAGTTTTTTTTCTTTTGCAATGGCGGCGGCAGCAGCCGGTCAGGAGACCGGCCGCCGCCCCCGCCCGTGACAAACCGCCGCCAAACCGCCGCCGGGACCCGCCGCCAGGAGGGACATTCGCCAAAGGTAAGTCCCGTCCCGGGGGGGTGGCGGAGAATTTCACCGCCGATTTTGGGGGGCCGAATGCGTTGGGGAGAAATTCTCCGCCATCCCTACTTTGGGGTAATCTGGAATAGCATAACTTTATCTTGATTTGCCCCTGAAAAAAGTCCTTTCATTTCTCTAGCCAAATGCAGGATATGATTTTTTGTAGAGACTCTTGCAAATTGGACTATGACAGTTGCAGTCCCATTGGTGCCATGAGCTGCACCTGGAACACAGTATGCATGCTCAATATCCAGTAAATAATCAGCTGGCAGAGCATGTAGCTCATGCAGAAATTTATCCAGGAATTTAGGCAGGCTTATCCTATCAGGCACACCTTTAATACCCAGGATGCACAGGTTTGCCCTGCGTGAGTATGCCTCCAATTGAGAAATTATAGCAGACATGACATTATGACCAGCTTGCATTGTAGTTTCTTGCACAGAAATCTGTTCCTGGAGGGCATTGAACTTCAGTTCCATTTTTTGCCAAGAGCTATTAATTAAATCCACAGCCCCTTGAAGGATAGTTATGGAATCTTGGATTGTATCCAGCCTCTTAGCCTGTTCTGCTAGTTGAAAACAGAAAGTTTTTATCAAGGCCAGTAAAAAGGTAAAGGTAAAGGTGTCCCCAACCAGTCATGTCCGACTCTAGGGAGCGGTGCTCATCCCTGTTTCTAAGCCGAAGAGCCAGCGCTGTCCGAAGATGCTTCCGTGGTCATGTGGCCGGCATGACTGAACACCGAGGTGCACGGAACGCTGTTACCTTTCCCGCCGAGGCGGTACCTATTTATCTACTTGCAATTTCTTGCTTTCGAACTGCTAGGTTGGCAGAAGCTGGGACTGAAGACAGGAGCTCACTCCGTCACGCAGCACTCAGGTCTTGAACTGCTGACCTGCCGACCTTCCAGTCTGCAGTTCAGCGTCTTAACCACTAAGCCACCGCGGCCCATATCAAGGCCAGTACCTCCCCTAAATCTGCAGGGTCTTTAGAAGCCTTTAACAAAGGGGCGATTGGGCGGGTCGATGGTGGTCCGACAGTTTTCTTCCTTCCCTTTTATGCTGCCATCCCCCTCTTCCAAAGATAAGGCAGGTAGAAATAGTTAGAAACAAACAGTCACATAAATAGTCACGTAAACAAATTTTGCAGGTCCTCAGATGTTGTTACTTTCAATTCAAAATTACTAACTAAAATTGGCGCTCATCAGCCCTGAAGTCTCCTCACTACGTAGGAGTTTCCAAAACAACTTTGAGTAGATGACGCTCTGGAAAAACTGACCTTAGAATGCAGCCCTTCTGCTGCTTTTGTAAAAGGAGTTGTCTTTCCAAGATCTTATCCAGATGGAACTCAAGCTTCCCCTTTTAATTCCAGGGAAAGACGAAAAGGTTTTTCAACCTTTTAAAAGCTGTTTGAGGAGGCGACCTGCGGAGCCTCCGCAGAACGCTTGCCAGAGTGACATTGTGCCAACTGGATCTCCTCATGATTCCCCTTCTATATAAGCTTCCACTGTGCTTCCAGGCACAATTGAAAGTGCTGGTTGTTACCTTTAAAGCAACAGCTCAATGGTACAGCATATGCTTCATTTCCCAGTTTCAGTCTCTGGTAACTCCAGGTGGGGCTAGGAAAGATTCTCGTCCAAAGCTCTGGAGAGCTGCTGTCAGTCAACGTAGACAACACTGAGCTACATGGACCAAGGGTGTGACCAGTATAAAGCAGCTTTCTAGGTTTCCATGTTCCATAATTGTCTTAGAACATGAATACCTGAAGGAGCATCTTTTCTCCATATGAGTCTGCACCACTGATCAATGGCAAGGACAATGGCATTCAAGTACTCTAAAGAAGCAATTCAGAGACATTATTCTTTGTTAATTCAGCTTGCTAACACAGATGTCTCACCTCCCTCATACCATAGATCCGTTCCTTCCCATAGCGGATACTAATAAGGACACATTCTTTTTTTAAAAAAACTATTTGCATACAGTAAGATCACATTGTTCTCACCAAACAGGAGGGAGAAATGGGCTATAATTCTTAAAAGTGCATTTCAAGACAAATGACATGGTTTTTATTTATGACATCAATTTATTTTTCACTTTGCAATTACGTAAAAAAAACAGCAATAACATGGTCAGGGAGATGATGTGATGCATCTAGGTGCTGAATTATTCATTGGCCTTCAGTTATTGACTTCACATCAGATAGCTTCCTAGGTTCATTGCATAAATCATACTGGATCTTTTTGGTCACAACCATTCTAATAGCGTCCTATCTTGTGACACTTTTTTGGTATCAATCCATTTAGGATATGTACAGACATACATGCAAATCAAGACTCGCTATAATTTTTTCTCCTGCAGCTTGATTCCAGTTTCCCAACATCTCTGCAATACATTTGACAGATATACTGGCAACAGTCATCTTTCTTTGCCTTCCCCTGTGGTTCAGGCAGGCAGGCCAGTGTTTATTTTCAAAGCACTGCATTCAATTAACACAGTCCTACGCGTGGGCCTGTTCCCCCCTGCCCATTTTAAATAGCAGAATCAGTTGTTAGTATTGAAAACCTGTGTTAGTGACATCATCACTTTCCAGCCAATCAGTGCTATGCACAGCCAGCTTCTGCTGTTAACACGTAAAATCTATTTCCCTTAAGCTCAACCCAGGAGAGACGACTGTATGTCTAAACAGAATATGTTGCTCCACACCAGGTTCAGTGCTCAGATTAGATTATTATCTGTATGCACCCTTACCACACTACAATATCCAATGTTTTCTCAAATAGGTAACAAGCATAACAGCCTAAAGAGAAAAACAGTTCTGATCCTCCGTGATGAAGGGCTTTCCTACACGAAGCTTTTATTATGCACTTGTCATTCCTCACTGATGGCTGTTTATGGGTAATTTAGATGATGTCGTGGTCCTCCAGTTTTGCTTCTGTTTTTTAAAAGTTCTTTCACTGGGGGGGGGGGAGAGGAGGATCAAATGCAGAAAATTCAGTGTGTGTTTTTTCATCCTGATACAAAGCGCAAGTCTCCAGTAGTGTTATTGCGTTATTCCTCTATACTGCAGCACCATCTGCAGGTTATGCAGTGGACAGGCAAAGCTCTTTGTGCAGAGATCCGACCTGAATTCTGCGATGAAACCAGAAGCAGATACAGGGTTAACATCCTCTTCTAGAAAAGCTGAAAGAGCTTTTCCTTTCCTGCCTTTCTAAACTTTCTGCTGCATAACTTCTAAGTGGTGCTGTGGTATAGCAGAATCCCACATTTACCCCCCCATCACCAGTGATCTCACATTGAAGTACATATGCAAATACGTATTCCCCTGCCCCAACCCCCAAATACAATATAATGTGTCTGTATATGTGGACCATTCAGAGATGTATTGTGCCTTCCCTAGGGCCCCGTAATATACATACTCTCCCTCCACACATGCATACTTGTCCCATGAAAGTGATATGGCTAGTTGCTAGAAGTTGCTTAATTATTTTGTAGAAAGATGGGGGTAGAAATGCCAGAAACACATACATGAATTTAAGAAATGACAGTACTATTAAATGATTCCACAGCCACATGATGGAGGTGGCAAAACAAATGTAATTGTGTTTCCTTTATAACCAAAGCGTGAGGCTTCACCACTGTACCAGGCAACGTTAATAAATAAATAAAAGTAGTTTTGCCATTAAGCATTATTGCTCACATTGTTTCAGACTAGAAGAAGTGTAAAGACAAAGACAAAAACAAAACCCCTCATTGCTTTGCTTTGTTGGCTTAAGGCCAATGAAGCAGTCTTTCTGCATATGAATTCATGAACCATGCCAACCTCAATTAACGTTCAAGGGTTGGCCCACACATATGCAGTTCTTGGAACACGCTTAATTTGTTTTTCCTCATCATTAACAGAAAGCACAAAAATAAGAGAGCCACAGCCATTTATCAGCTGGAGATTCTTATTCATGATTACTGAAATGGTCAGCTTTTATTGTCACTGTAGAACTCATCGCTCCTATCGTCTCTCTTCAGAAAAACCCACATAGATAGTAATGTACAAGTTGGACCTGCAACAAAATGTTGCAGTGTGCAGTGCTCCTGTTTAGGATTCCAGCAGCCACTTAGCCACGCCATTTGCCAGGATACTCCATTCCATCCCCTCCCTGACAGTTTTCCATTCCCCCCCCCCCCGCCCCAATAGTCAGTCACATTCTGTGCTCAATGAACTTTGGAGTGTTTTGAGTTCCCCTTCCCCTTCAGAGTGTTTTTTCCCTCCTAAAGATGTTTTTGTACTTCTGCAAACCTTGGGTTTCCCTCAAGTCTCTTGTGCACAGATGGTGCCATTTTGACTACATAAGTATTCACACTATGTGAGAGTGATTCACTATTAGCATACAGGATTGCAAAATAGGCTGATAACGAACTTCTACAATCTGGAAACTGACTCCTCCCTACACCCAGGAAACTTTTAGGTATGAAATTTAAGATTTTTGTATTAATTTGGCTGCAATCTCAAAACTACTTCATTCCAGAAGAGTAATAAAATAATCCAATAAGGTTCAGAGAGTGCAACAAGACTTCTCCAATATACTGTGTGTATGTATGGTGAATGGATTGTCTAAGCAGTTTAGGTTTGGTTTGGTTGGGTTTCATTCCATAATACTTTTATGGGGAGGAAATAAAATCTGGGTCTGGATGAGATTTGGCAATTATAACTTTAACAAGAAAACCAATCAACCACAACCAAAACCAAAGGATCACATCAGAATCCTGGACAAGGGCAGACACTACGCAAATAAAATCATGTTAATTTATTGCTTTACCTTGCCTTATTCTTTCTGTTTGGGGGAGAGCGAGAGAGGGTTGTAGAAATGCATGAGTTTCAAGGCAATCTCACGAGTTTAGAAGCAGTTCAGTAACAGTACAAACATCCATAGTAAACATAATTTTACTGAACTGAGAGTCAAAGTAGGAAACAGGCAATAAACCCCAAAGTAGGGTAAAATTTAAAACAACAGTATACCATGGAGGTTGTTCTGAATTCAGCCCCCATCCTTCAGCATATTACTGACCACTGGTGTTTAGGGTGGCAACTTATAAATCACCAAAAAGGAGGACAAAAGAGGGCACCAATTTGCAAAATATTTGCATATACTAATTTATGTGTATAGTAGACACAAATGTAGAAATAATTATTCTAATTTAAAAAGAAACACAGTCCATCTCACCAAAGTGGGGAAGACTGTGACCAGGTGACCTGTGTGCCTTGCTCAGTCTGCTATTCAGGTGCGAAGTGCTGATGGGCAACTTCAAGGCCCAGCTCCTCCTTCTGGTGGTTCTTTATCTTTACACTGGACTCACAGTGGACAGCCCTTCAGACAGAGGGAGCCTTCAAAGCAGAGGACTGTACTCTGCATCTCTTCTAATAGAAGACTGTCCTCTATATGGTGTTGCTGATTGAGCGAGGCAATCTACAGGCAGGATCCTGCTTCCTTGTGATTGCTGCCCTTGCTGGTTTGCGGGCAAATAACTCTAAATATATTCAGGGTAGTTTTTATTTATTCTTATAGTTATATGTTTGGTGTTGGTCTGCATGACCTTCCAGGTGTCCCTTCGCAATCAGTGCTTCTGACTGCATAGAAATTCAGGATCCCTCCCAACTCTGAAACTCTTGATTCAAATTGTTTAGTGAGTAGACCTGTCAGTGTAGAAGCCAGAGGCAAGACCGCTCCAAGGCCCAGCAACAAACAGCTGATGGCTTGGCTGGTAACATTCTATTGATGCGTTTTAATGGGAGCTGGGATGGGCCAAGAAAAAATAGGTGATGGTGGTGGTGAGTGTACAGCTGACTCATCCTTTTGTCCTGCTACACCAAGGGGATAATATAAGAAGAACCAAGCTTAATCAGGCCAAAGACCTACATAATCCTGCATTGTGTTCACACAATGGCCAACCAGCTGCCTCTGGAACGCCCACAAGTAGGACATGAGCTCAACAGCACCTTCTCGCTCATGTTCCCCAGCAATTGGAGTACGCATTTAGACTGCCCAATAACCAATGTTCACAATATTTCAAAGTGTTTAAGACCTTGCTGAGAGAAGGAATGCATTAAGAACATAAGAAGAGCCATGCTGGATCAGACCAAGGGTCCATCTAGTCCAACATTCTGTTCTCACAATGGACAACCAGCTGCTCACAGGAAACCCAGAAGCAGGACAAGAATGTACCAGCACCCTCCCACCCATGTTCCCCAGCAACTGGTGCACACTGGCTCACTGCCTCTGGTACTGGAGGCAGCACACAACCATCAAGACTAGTAGCCATTGACAGCCTTGTCCTCCAGGAATTTGTCCAACCCCCTTTTAAAGCCATCCAAACTGGTGGCCAGCATCACCACATCTGGTGGTAGTGAATTCCATAGTTTAACTATGCACTGCATTAACTATGCGCTGCATTGCTGAAATGGTCATAGACATTCTTTTAGTAGCTGCTTTTATTTTTATATTTTAAAAAATATAAAATAAACAATGCTTTCATTGTGTTTTCTAAATGTTAGCAAGCCTTTGAGAATGGGCTAGTGAAAATACATTCTTTTTTAATATTTTTTTTCAACTTCTACAAAAATGCCATTCTGATTTAATTGGACAAGAAAAAGGGGGTGAGGGAGAGACAATAGTTACTTGTGAAAACAACTCCACAAAAATGTATGATGTTTTGCATACACTGTGGTGAAGAGCAGCACAGGAAAGTATAAAATATGCCACATAGTTAATTCACATCTTGAAAAATAGGGTTTGGCATCTGTGCTGGTCAGAAACCACATTGAAATTACAAAGCTGTTTTTTAAAAAAAGTGGAAAGAAATAGAAACCCTTCTGGAGGCTTTCAATAACCCTTCACTGCTCTTTCTGCTGCTTGTTTGCATTCTGCTGCTTCCACACCTGCTGTTTATGTAACCCATTCACTGATGAATGAACATGATGCGCCCGTTCCACTGGAGGGCAGACCTGCAGTCTTACAATCCATCACCCAGTTATGCACACATAAATCCCATTCATCTCAGGCGGATTTAAGAGCAGCTTAGCTGTTTCTGACACAGTGGCTGCGCTCCTGCACCCAGTTAAATGCACATGAGTCCCATTTGTCTCAGTTGGACTTATGTGCATGTAATTCACTGAATGGCTACAGATGTTGCATCAGCAATAGACCCGTGCTCTTTCCCGGACTCTGTGACAATGTCGTATGTCTGAGAAAAAGCAATGCGGTCCAGAAGTAGAGATTTCAACTTGGATCTGAAAGACACAGCTCCAAGTTCAACATGTGATTTTCCAAAGCATGCTCTATCAGCCTTAATTCTCCAAGTATAAAATAAGAATCATGGTAGCCTACTTCAGAAGGCTGTTGTGAAGTGAAACACAATAAGAAACTGCCAAGCATTTTCAAATCTGTTGCATAAATGACCATCAACAGTGGACATCTGAGGATTTAACTTTTAAAAGGATTTAACACCTTAATGATGTGAGAAAACAATTATTTTAAATTCATAGTGCTTTGATCCAGCTAGGATCTATAGCAAGGGTGAAGAACCTCTTTCAGACCAAGGGCAGAATTATATTTTAGAGAAGCTCTCAGGGGGCATATTCCAGGGCAGGGCTGAACCCCAAAGGGGGAGAGGCCCCAAACCCCTAAACACCAGTATATTTTAGCTTAAAGCTCTTCTAGTCAGCAACTAAGCTTTAGGAGATGCATTAACCCCTTTCAGAATGGAGAAAAACTGCACAAAAGCCAAGAAAACACAAAAGCTACTGGTATTGGGGGGAAAGGGGGTAGGGCCAGGAGAAGGGGCATGGCCTTCCAGATTTGGCCCACAGGACTGAGGATGTACACCCCTGATCTGTAAAGTTTCTGCTTGTGGGGCTGCATGCATGTAGACCAGTTTAGACAATTTGATTTGCACCTATCTGCCTTTTAGGATGGGGAAGAGAGGATTGGACTAAATGTTCCCTCCCATTACTTCTGAACACTTAATCAGCAATAATCAGAAATACTCTCACCAATCCTATTTGTTGTGTGTGCATAGATTAGATCAAATCCCAGGGAAAGTCACTGCAAACAAATGATTCATATAAAGTTACATACAATTCTACAAATCCAGCAATTTCATGGTGCTCCAAAGCACTCACTAGCATGCATCAGATTTAGTTGGAGTGGTTTGGATTATAGATAGATTTCAATTCAAAGAATTCTGTTCAAAATTACAGAACTAAACAACTAGCTGAAATCTAAACAACCTGTTGGACCTACAGAAATACTAGGGATCTGCTTTGGATTCAGCTGAATCACAAATCCTGAACCAAACTGGGCTGATTTGAACAGAGGCAGGAGATGTGGACCAAATCCAAATCTTAACATTCCTGAAGATTTAGGATTTGGAGGGACACAGAAACACAGCGTGTCTCCAAAAATGATACATTTCTCCCCAAGCTCTTCATATAAGGAAAACACAAAGGCAGGGAGAGGGAGGAGGGAGAGGAAGGGGGTGTAGTTTTGTGACTGGCACCTCTGGCTACTAATCATAGTAAATGGTTGTACTTATTTATTAGTTTTTGTTGTTGTTATATACTGCAGATTACCTTAAAGCCATTAAGGTGTTAACAGAAATTTAAAACAAAACCTTAAAATAATAAAAATAAGAATGTTAACTTAAAACAGTTAAACATTAGACCATTAAAACAACTACATAATTTAAAAGGCTAGTTTAAAAAGATGTGTCTTCACACCCTTTTGCAGATCTCTTCCCTAGGGACACCTTTATGACATATGTCATTATCAGTCACACAAATTGCCCCAAAACAAACCATGGAGAAGGTGAATTACTTATCCCAACCTTCAAAACATTCAGTACTCCCCTTCCACACACACAAAAAGCTACTCCTATCCTTCAGAAATGTTTCTGGCTTCTTAACTAGGGTAAATTTTATGCTGAATGTCATTGCGAGCGGAGATGGGTTAAAGAAGACGCAGACAACAAGCTTGGATTGAAAATTGGGCCACATTTTATTGAAATATTTGCAAAGGGGTAACTAGGACGGGCATCTAACTGTGTCAGCGGCTAGCTGACACTTCATGGGCGAAAACACACCCAGCCTGAGGGGTGGCGGTGATCTCGCCATCCCTCCGGACTGCCCCTTGTGGGGGAGGTAGACCTTCCGGTGTCACCCCCAACCCGGTGCCGCACAACACCTGGGTGAGTGAGTAGGGTTGGTCTCCCAGGCAACCCTTATCCCCCCGCCGAGCCGCACAACCCTTTCGGGGGGCCCTCAGGCGTCACTTGTCACCATAAGGTGCCTCTGCGTGCACACCATCCCTACTCCCTTTCCAGTTTTGCCCGTCCTAGCCGCCAAGTGGAATGTGACCAATGATATAGACTAAATTCCCTTGCAGGACGCACTCAACCTGCATAACAGTGTGACGTAGGCGAAAAAGACTCACAGTCTGTGAGCCAAAAAATTCCTACATGGCTCCCAAAGGGGCAACCGGCAACAACCCACACTGCTAAGGGGAGGGTGGGAGGGAGCTGCGTCACGCCAAAGAGCTGAGATAAGGAGGGGGTCGAGTTTAAGACAACTCGGCCTGCTCCTCCCCGAATGGTGGTGTGACTGGGGTGCACCAATCAGAGGCCAATACGTCTTATCACCCCACCCGCCCGCAATGCCCCCCCCTTTCAGCCAGACAAGCTGGCGCTGGGTAGGGCATTTGCGAGCAGAGATGGGTTAAAGAAGACGCAGACAACAAGCTTGGATTGAAAATTGGGCCACATGTTATTGAAATATTTGCAAAGGGGTAACTAGGACGGGCATCTAACTGTGTCAGCGGCTAGCTGACACTTCATGGGCGAAAACACACCCAGCCTGAGGGGTGGCGGTGATCTCGCCATCCCTCTGGACTGCCCCTTGTGGGGGAGGTAGACCTTCCGGTGTCACCCCCAACCCAGTGCCACACAACACCTGGGTGAGTGAGTAGGGTTGGTCTCCCAGGCAACCCTTATCCCCCCGCCGAGCTGCACAACCCGTTTGGGGGGCCCTCAGGCGTCACCTGTCACCATAAGGTGCCTCTACGTGCACACTATCCCTACTCCCTTTCCAGTTTTGCCCGTCCTAGCCGCCACAGGAGTCACAGGCCTATTGCCTGTGAAACTCCCCCCACCTGCGTAGGAGTGCACGAAAGCCACTTACCTGGTCTCGCAGCTTTTCGCGGTGGGGGGGAAGCGCTTCGCTGCTCTCCCCCTGAAGTTCAGGCCGGGGGGGAGGCTTCCTGCCTCGCCCAGCCGAAATTCAGGCCGGGGAGGAGGCTTCCTGCCTCACCTGGCCGAAATTCAGGCCGGGGAGGAGGCGCCTCGCCTCGCCCGGCCGTGAAATAAAAAGTTTTTTTAAAAAAACGCCCCCGTGATAGGCTACGTGACGATTAACGTAGCCTATCATGGCTAGATTTGCAAAGTCAGCTGTGATAGGCTATGTAAATCGTCACGTAGCCTATCACGGGTGACTTAAAAAAAAAACAAACGCATATGCAAATGGCGGCCCCCATAGGGAGCCGCCATTCGCGTTCCTTATTTGGTCGCTGTAGTCTATGTAAATCTTTATGTAGACTACGGCGGAAATAAGGGCAACGCAAATAGCGTTGCCCTTATTTTCGCCATAGTCTACGTAATCTTTACGTAGACTACAGCGACCAAATAAGGAACGTGAATGGCGGCTCCCTATGGGGGCCGCCATTAGCCGTACACGTTTTTTTTTTTTAAGTCACCCGTGATAGGCTACGTGACGATTTACGTAGCCTATCACAGCTGACTTTGCAAATCTAGCCATGATAGGCTACGTTAATCGTCACGTAGCCTATCACGGGGGCTTTTTTGTTTTTTTTTACTTTTATTGGAATGGCGGCGGCGGCAGCCGGTTGAAAGATCGGCTGCCGCCCCCGCCCCTGACGAAGACCCGACGAACCGCCGCCGGGAACCGCCGCCGGGAGGGACATTCGGGAAAGGTAAGTCCCGTCCCAGGGGGGGGCGGGGGAGGTGTGGAGAATTTCTCCCCGAAACGTCTTCGGGGGGCCGAACACGTTGGCACTCGGCCCCCCGAAGTTTCGGGGAGAAATTCTCCGCCAACCCTACACCTGCGCAGAAGAACTTCCCGCAGGCCCCTTTGCAGATCGGCCAAAAATAAATCATTGCCTATGTCTGACAGGTGGACGCCGTCCTGCCTGTAAAGCTCCTTCCTAGTCCAATGAATTCCTTGGTGGTTGATGCAACCGTCGCCATGCTCTGACAACCCACTTGCCAGTTCTCTATTCACCTTGCACCGGGCCCTTTCCATGGCCGCATTGCTCTGCGCCCTCCACATGATTCTCGGGAGCATTGAGGACCATAATATGGTCACCCCCGGCCAGCGATGTCGGATCGTCTGCAGATCGGCCAACGCCTGCTCAATCAAGTCCTTTCCAGGCTTGTAGCCCAGGTCGTTCCCTCCAAGGTGTAACACCAGGACCTGTGGAGGGAAACTGACCAAACCTCATTGAAAGAGTGTGGGGAGAAGACAGTCCCATCGCATACCCCGTCGGCCGAGCCATTGTATCGCCACCTGTTGGGGAAACTGCAGCTGGGATCCGAAGACCGACGTAGAAGCTCTGCGGGCAGCCCAAAAAACCATACTGTGCCCACAAATGAGCACCCATACCGGCGTTGGTCGAATCCCATCTAAATAAAACATTGGGGAAGGCGAAGAGAATCATCAAGAAGCATCAGGCAACTTGCGAATGTAAGAGCGGAAGGCCCTGGAGCGCCATCTCCCTACCGCTTTCACTTGCTTGGATGAAAAACCTATGGCAGCTGCCGTAGAGGCCGCCCCAATACGAAATGAGTAAATCCCGAAACGGTAATGCCCCAGACCCAGTGTGGTCAAGGCTACCTTAGTGACTGCCCAAAATTGGAACTTTGTCAGTGGTGAACCATCCGCATGGCAAATAGGGGACCCTCACTTGCCCTGCAGTGCTCAATGAAAGCCCGCAAGGCCCTGACCGGGCATAACTTGTCGGCCTGGGCCTGGTTAAGGGTAACCAATGCTCCCTTGCCTGCCTGATTGGTTTTTGAATGTCGAATATGGAGGTGAATCAGGCTAAGCTGGATCTGGATATCTGAATACCTCAAAGCCCTCCCGGAGGTGTCGGATTTGGAGGCCCAGACCAGTTCTGAAATCCTGAGGGCCCCGAAAAAGGCTGTTAAAGCTGCAGCGTGAAAGAGGGATGCTTCGTATGGAGAAGAGCAAAGGGAGGGCCACAATGCCTGAAGCCCTGTGAGAATAACTGGCGACAAAGGGTGCCTGGAGTCTGGCGGGGCAGGAAACATCCGTGCCCAGCCTTGCTCAGCTCTCCTAATTCGGAAATCTGAGGTGGAGTCCTCTACCCCTCGAATTTTGGCCCAAAAGGCCAAAGAGGCGAGCTTCCCCAAAATGGTCCTAGCAGATAGTCCCTTGTTATGCAGATGTATGCAAAATTGTAACAAGTGGTCCACAGGTAAGGGCCACACATCCTGCAACTGAAGCCCGCACCTGAAGGTGCCAAACTCCCTACCTGCTCTCTCGTAGGCAGCTCTAGTGCTGGGGGCTATAGAATTCAGGATCACATGTTCGACTTGAGAGCGCCAATCTCCCACAGTTCGTCTGGTATGGGGTCTGGCAGCAGACGGGCCCACGGAACCAACGCACGGAACCTGTCGATCTGGTCTCGTGACAAAGTATCGGCTACAGGGTTCCCCAGACCCGGCACATGGCGGGCGCGGAACCATATGTTGTGGCGTAGGCATTGGAGGGTAAATGCTCTAACTAAATCCATGACCCTTTGGTTTCTAGAGGATAATGTATTAATGACATGCACTACGGCCAAGTTGTCGCACCAAAAAAGGGCGACAGAGTTGGCCATCAAGTCTGCCCAAATATGTACAGCCACGTAAATGGGGAAGAATTCCAGAAAGGTGAGGTCCCGATTGATACCGCCGGTGGCCCAGGTCTCCGGCCACTGGCCCAGGCACCACTGGTCTCGCCAAATTAGCCCAAAACCAAAGGTGCCAGCCGCATCCAAATGGATCTGCATGTCGGCTCGTAGAAGTAATTCGCGTCTCCAAAAGGAGATGCCATTAAAGTCCCTCAGGAATTTAAGCCATACCCGCAGGTCCATGCGCATAGCAGAGGTGACTCTGGTGCGATGATGCGGGAGTTGAATACCCCGCATTGCCCAGCAGAGCTGTCGCAGGAATGCGCGGCCGGGGGCAACCACTCTACAAGCGAAGTTCAGATGGCCAATGATTTCCTGTAGGTCTCTAAGGGAGACTTTACGAAGGTGCAAGATGGACTGGAGCTTATTTTTAAGTATCACCAATTTATCGTGGGGGAGATGAGAACACTGTGCGCGGGTATCAAGCTCGATCCCCAAGAACGTCAAAGTAACATTTGGGCCCTCTGTCTCCTCGTGTGCCAAAGGGACACCCAAGTCTGAGGAAAGGGATACGAATGCCCTAATCAGGTCAGAGGATTGACTGCCGTCCCCGGGTCCAGCAAACAGGAAGTCATCCAAATAATGGACCACATCGCTGCAGCCCGTCTTGTCCCGTATGGCACCAGAAAGGTACTAAATGTCTTAAACATGGTGCAAGAGATGGAGCATCCCATAGGGAGGGCGCGGTCGATGTAAAATTTGTTCTGGAAGGAAAATCCCAGCAAATCAAAATCCAGAGGATTGATAGGCAAAATGCGAAAAGCGGATTTGATATCACACTTGCCCATCAATGCCCCGCGGCCCAGAGCTCTTATCATGGCTACCGCAGCGTCAAAGGATGTATAACGCACGGAACATAGGTAATCTGGAATTTCATCATTAACCGACTGGCCCTTGGGGAAAGAGAGGTCATGAATTAACCTGAATTCACCGGGCGATTTCTTGGGTATAATTCCCAAAGGGGAAATCCTCAGGTTGGGTAGCGGGGGCGAGGAAAAGGGGCCGATGACTCAACCTGACTGAACTTCTATGTTAATCTTATCTTGCACCAGGCACCACATGCTAAGAACAGACGGGTGGTTACCGGTCAAATACGGCCTGCGCAGGCCCGTAAAGGGAATCCCGAATCCCAATGTAAAACCGCGTTCCAAGTAGATTGCTGCCCGCCGATTTGGGTAACGACCTAGAAGTTGAAGGAGTGGAACAATCTTAATTGGGCCGGGGCCCTTTGGGAGGGGGAGGATACCCACCTCCCTGTTTTCTGCCACCCCGGCCATCCTTTGGGGGACCTCTCCAACCTCTGGCTCTCGGGCAAGAGGAGCAGGAGTGTTGACCGCCACAAAGGGAGCACTCGTGGTGGAAGCGGCATGGGTTATGGAAGGAGGAACCTTTGGAGTTGAACTTCCAGCACAGCCAGTGGTGTTGAACCCCTGGACCCGCAATAGTCTTGGTGGCTATTGCGGGCGACAGCTTGGCCAGGATATGGCCGCTGTCGGACCTGTCGCCGAAGCCTGGCCTAGAAGGGGTCATGAATTGGAGCCAAAGGTCCTGGTCCTTCAGATCCCAGCGCATGGAGGGGTCGATGGCGGCCCTCCTTCGGAAGGCCTCGTCGTAAGCCAGCCATGCGCTCCCCTCATATTCGGAGTAAGCCCTGAATATTATGTCGAGGTACTTGGTGAGAACCCAAGCCCTCTCAGGGAACCTCTGCTGGAGGATGCCAGCGTAAATTAAAAAGCCTAGCAACCAGTTCGCCCAGGTGCGAGGCACCTTGTGAGCTTTGCTCCGCTCAAGATCCCGGTCACGGGTCCTATCTTTGTCGCTGGGTTCGGGCTCATGAAAGAGCAGGGCAAAGACATCGATAAATTCACCCCGCAATATCTTTTCTCTAGTAGCAATGGTTAAGTGAAAACCAATAGGGGAGGACATCGCACCAGTGGGCATAGATCCACGACTTAGGTTGGCGCATGGGTCAATCGAGGACAACTGTGGGGCTAGCAGGGAAGGAGGTAGGGAAGCTAGGGGGTCACTAACCGAACCGGCGGGCCCCTGCCAAACACTGGCGGAGGTGACGTTAAGCGGATGAGGCTGGACTAATGGCGGGGCAGGCGCAGTGGCGTCTCCTGCCAGTAGTAGTAAGGGGAATGAAGCGCCAGGCCCCAAAGAACTGTGAGGGCTGGCTGATGAAGCAGCTGAACTAGGAGTTGAGGCCGAGGCAACGGGCTGAGGAGTACTAGCTGCGGGGCCTGAAATAACTGAAGGAAGTATACGAGGGGGGACTGGGCCGCCTTGAAAGGTAACCCACGGCACCCAACCCAAGGGGTTGATTTGCCCCATACCCGGCCAGGCGAATTGAGGTGCCAAAGCGGTCTCACCTGTATCAATCGTGGACATGCTCTGATCCCCAGCTGGAAAAATCGAGGTTGTTGCTTGTGCGCCCAGTGAAGATGAGGCAGCAGAAGGGAGGAGCTCCGCTGAAGGCGGTGAGCCTTCTGGAAGAGCCGAAGAAGAGGAGGTGGATGCCTCAATAGCGTCCAGGCGATCTGAAATAGCAAGGAGCAACGAGCGTTGGGTCTGTTGTCGCATTCGCTTGTGCTGGACCGCTGAGGATTTTTTGTGCCAGGCCCAGGGAGGAGGAGGGATCCCCGAGGAACGCTCAGCAGGTTCCAAACGAGAAAAAATTGATGCCAGTACCGGGTCTGCGTCCTCATCAGAGTCAGAATCGGGCCTTGGCAGCGATCTTTTGGGGAGGGGGGCGGGGCCCTCCCCTTCCCTTTCTTACCACCCTGGCCCTTCTTGGGAGGCATGCTGCAGGAGGTGAATTAACCTAGTTGCTATCAAAGAGTTAAGAAAGCCGCTGGGCACCCCAGACAATAGGCAGCCACCCCGCAGTCTTAAGATCTGCAGGTACGAGTTCCAGACCAAGACAGAGAGGCCTGGGGATGAAGATGGGAGCGCTGCACTACCGTTTAGATAGAAAATCAGATTTCAAGAGGCACAGCCAGGGGCCCAAGGTGATGGAGCTGCGTTTGAGCGCGGGCGCCCTCCACCGAGGGCACCCTGTCTCGGGAGGCGCCAAACAGGCAGCCGCCGCTGTTACTCAATTTTATTAATTAAATATTTAATAATCATGATTTAAGTAATTAATTTTTATTCATTTATTTACTTATTTATTTAAATTTTTTTGGGGGGGGGGAGACGTCCCAAGCCCTTGGGAGGCGACCAATCGGGGCTGTGATATACATGCTTCGACTCGGCTCAGCAGCCAGGTGCCCCTCCCAACAGGCAGACTCAGCTGATGAGTGGGGGGGGGGCAGGCAGACTGCCGCTTGGAGCGCTGCCGCCGGCAAACACCGGCGCCGTGCACACCCTCCCGCCGGCGCTTCCCACCGGGACAACACCTCAGGCCAAGGCGGCACCGGCGGGAGGCCGGCAAGGCAAGGGAGAGGCCGGCAAGGCCGGCGGCCAGGTAGACAGGCCGGCTGGCAGGCGGGCTGTGAGCCGGCCCGGCGGCCGGCAGACCGGTCAGTCAGGCGGGCGGGCGGGCGAGCGAGCGGGCAATTGAGCAAACGGACGGGCGGGCGGGCGAGTGGGGAGGAGAGCGAGGAGAACGACCGGACAGGCGGGGGAAAGGAGCCGGCGAGGGAGGGAGGGAGGCGGAACGATATCACCAATAACTGCCCCGGAGGCAGCAACGTTGGCTCTCCCGATGGCCAGCAGCAAGTCAATAGCTGTAAAGCGAAGATTTTGGCACGGAGAAGCACGCTGGGTCCAGGCGGCTGGAACGAGGACGAAGCCGTTCTCCAGCAGGCCAAAGTCCCTTGTCGTGTCTTTAGCTGCGTTGCGCCAAAGAGCTGAGATAAGGAGGGGGTCGAGTTTAAGACAACTCGGCCTGCTCCTCCCCGACTGGTGGTGCGACTGGGGTGCACCAATCAGAGGCCCATACGTCTTATCACCCCACCCGCCCGCAATGGCCCCCCCCTTTCAGCCAGACAAGCTGGCACAGGGTAGGGCATTTTTCATAACAATGGCTCATAAAAACATAGCAGAATAAGCACATGACATCCTTTTTTTGAAAACCCCCAAACAGTAAAGGCTGCTTTTATGCAAAGCTGCTTGCACCTATTCATCTGAAACGGGGCAGGTTTGATCCCCTCAGCAGGAGCAACTATTCCTGCCAATTTCATCCAGTTCTGCCAAGTTTTTAAAAAAGTTATTGTCAGTTCCCCCCCTTTTTTTTTTAAAGTCCATAATGTAATGCTGCCTAGTACAACCCCACTGCATCTATGTGTCTGAGATCTGGAGGGTATAACCCCACTTAAGGAACTACTACGACTGCATGTCTCATCCAGTTCTGACAAAAAAAGAAAAAAAATATAGCCATTTGTTGATTTTTAATTATACTCAATGGGAGGCATAAAGATTTAGATTTCTGAACCAAGATTCGGACCTGAGTCAAAGTGAGCACGCAGCCTCAGAACTGATCCGAGCTGAACTGGGCTGTTTTCTGAATCGCCAAATTGGGGTTCATCAAGCTGGATGTACAAAAAGGGGGGGGAGGGGGGGAGGCAAAACAAAGAAGTACAAAAATTAGTGCAGATATTAAAGTCATGAAAAATATGCATTTAGACTTAGTGTCAGGGTGGAGATTGCAGACTGGATTAATTAGCCTCTGCTAGGTGCTGTAGATATCAGGTTACCTCTAGGATTCTGGGATGAAGAAGCAATAGCTGAGCCTGATTTCTGAAAACATAACGTTGCTATTGTTATTGATTTTTCAGGGGGAAATGAAATGCATAGATAGATCTATATGGACTACATATTCACCTTAAGCAATGCAGAGGTATCTGCTCAATTCTATAGTAAACATATAATGTGCATGAAACTGCGGCCAGTTAACAAAGTCAGCACTTGATCCCTTAAAGGTGCAATCCTATGCATGTTTAGACAGAAAAAGTCCTACCACTCCCAGGACTGAGCCTTAGCATTTCTTCTCCTAGTTTCCAAGTTGAAGATCAGTTATACTTGAGGATTTATCTGTATTTTGAATGCAAAGCCCTGAATGATTCTTGCACACTGATTTTTGTCCTTGTTCCTTATTCCCTTCTATTGTACATTAAGATTGACAATAATAAAAAAGGGCCAAATATACTAAAGGGTACAAGGATCTGATTTTAATTAGCATTACACTATGGAAAACTATTAGAACAAGAGAAAACAGCTCATCTTTATTGTTTATTTAGTCTCAGTGTTTTGGGGAAAAGAGAAGCACATTTTTGCTATTTGATTAAATGTCCTGTCCCATGCCTACTTTAGATTTTCCATTTAAATGTATTAGAAGCAGACCATTAATTTTAATTTTAAAGTGTCTTTGCAGGACCTGAGAACTAATATTCTAATAAAATAAGAATGAAACATATCAGTATGGACAAAAGCCCGCTTTAAAACAAGCTGTTTCTAGGTTTTTAGAACTCAAGATGCTCTCCAAGAATATCAAACTGCTTTGCCTCCCAGTAGTAAGAAATCATGTTCTACTGGAAGTAATCTGTGGTATGCAAAACATTACCCTGTAGAATGAGACTGTGGAGAGGAGGCAGTGCAGGCAGACAAAAAGTGAACCAAGCAGCTGTTATCTTGCCAAGCAGACGTCATTGCTTCATATGGAAAAGGAACAGCTTTTTAGGTGCAATATTGACTAACAAAAAGGTTATAACTGAAAAGGCATATTCAAGAGTCATTTCCTGCTCCCAGAGACCCCTAGCATTATAGTCTAAGAGTCTGTAGCTGGGTTTAAAATGGTGTAACATGAATTCCCATGATTCACTGGGGAAGCCTTGAAAGTTATTCCATGACATTATTTATGATTAACATTTATGTACCACCTTATTTGCAGAAAAGAAAAGAAAAGAAGCCATCATATAACATAAATCACATCTAAGTCCATAGTGTAGATAGGTCTGTACCAGGTATTCATTTTACCAGTTGAGGCCTGGCGTCAGAACCAGGCATTTGCTGGGACCCACACAGCACGGTAGGGCTCACCAGGACTTATGTCCAGCCTTCCCCCCTCCCCTCTCCCATGGCAGGAGCATTGGTGTAGCAGCCAGCCTTGCCTTCCCTGTCACAAATGGGCATGTTCAGCAGTGGCACTGTAATGGCCTGGGAACTGAGCAGCTGCTCTGCCCTGATTGGTCCCTGGTGGCCACCATATCTTTTTTATCATCCATGGTGCTCCTGGCTGATTACAGCACTTGGTTGTGAGAGAGGGGCTAGCAGCCATTAGGTATTGACCTGTGCTTGACGGCCCACCAAGGTCAGCCTGCTGAGCCCCTTGGAGTAGGCCCTGCCAGTAGAGGCTATGCCTATTGGCATAAAATTTGGTATGGAGAATCTCCCTGGTGAGATATACAAGCTGTCAAACTTTCAGAAAAAAAAAATGAAAACAGCAGTTTAAAAACCTGGTTGGAGGACTTTTCAAATGGCCATTTTTACCTTTCACTGATTTGGTGAAAATCCGTTATGCAGTTTTTGAATTATGAAGAAAATTCCTTTTGCATGACTCCATGGCAAATTTTCCTTGAGTTTCCATTTTTGCCATATATATGTGGACTTTAAAACCCTAATATTCTCCCTAAACTTAATTTTGCACTCTGCATGCTACCCCTTCTTTGGTTATAAAATATACACATCTGAATGTGGCAATGCCACACACAGGCACACAGACTTTGCCCTTTCCAAATGTACTATACCCAAAGCCCAAAGGGTTTGTGCATCCCAAATGCAGTGTATTTTCCACCACTTATTTTTATCTACATTTTAAATCTACTAACCATTTGTCCTTTCTGAATGTGAATTTGTGCATTTGTAGAAGCAGCTGTGCATTTGTAGAAGAAGGTCATTGATGTTTCTCATTGCTCTGCCATTGCTGTGAGTTGACTGATGCCTTCCCTGGATGCCTTCCCAGTGATGCCCCCTCATCACTGCATATTGCTTGGTGCTTTCCATGTATGGCTTCTGTGGAAGTGTCATCAATTAACAACAATGTAATAGGTGGGTGGTGACATGGCCACAATGGACTGTGTCAGAGTAGCTGTCGTTTTTACTAGGTTGTCTTCTTTTTTGTTTCTACTGCAATTATTGTGATTTTGTCACAATTCTGGCAGCTGCTACAGGAGCATATAAGTATGTATTCTAGTGTAAGCTACATCTTAACTGGACCATAAGATCAGTATCCCTGTATCATTAGGAAAAATATTTTTTGCTAAGGTAGTTTTATGAGCTGAATTTGTGCAAATATACAAGTGACCCAATCAAGCAGGTGCCTTAAGGACTGCAAGGCTCTTGCTGCATTTATAATGGCTCGAGATTTATCTTTTGTGTGACTGGGTACGCTGATGGTTTGCATTAGTGTGCAAAGAACTTAATCTAGTAAGTGAACTGGCTGGCTATGGGCAGGGAACTAATATATGTAGCAATTTCAAGCAGCCACTCTCACCCGGTGGGTGTGGGAATCACTTCTGCAGAGTTCTGCCTTACCTGCTGGAGCTTGGGGTAAGCAGAACAGAGACTGCTAACCTATGGCAGCGTGACAATTTCAGCAGCCATATAATACACACTTAAGTTATCTCATGTATAAAATGGTAAATACCAAGAAGCAAGGTCACTATGTCCAAGCCCTTGCAAATGCAGGCTTCTTCAATATAGTCTATTTTTGTAGTGATTTGTCCAGGTCAATTTTAGATGCTTTTGATAAAGGGGGGTGTCTTCTGCTCCTTCCCTTGGGAGGTTATGTCTCAGCAAATACATCTTAGAATGTGCCTTTGTGATGTATTATGTAACTCATGGTCAGGTAATGGCTGTGTAACCCATTTTATTGGTTGTGTAACCCATTGTTGTGTGAGAGGGAAAGGTCCATTTGGGGGGGATGGATCAATAGTCCTTTAAAAAAAACATACATTTGGTTTAAGAATACTAAGGGTCAAACTATAGGTGGTGCTAAGTGTACCTTCAACCTCTGCCATGACTGAGATTTTGCTTCTCTTCTTTTGAAAATGAAAAAGACCAACAGTAGATGCAGGGTGCACCAGTTTGGACTGAGACGGTGAGACCATGGCAGGAGCAGATGAGGGAAGGAGGGTTTAACTCTTTCCCCTGTGCCCTTTCTCCTACTGAAAATAACCCCAAAGCTGCTATTTGCCCTCACAAATTCGCATTCCTCCTCGCTAATAGCCAGTGCTAATATGATATCAGAGAGCCAGTGTGGTGTAGTGGGTAGAGTGTTGGACTCAAGAGATCTGGGCTCTAGTTCCCTTCAGCCATGATGCTCACTGGGTGACTTTGGGCCAGTCACTGCCTCTCAGCCTAACCTACCTCACAGGGTTATTGTGAGGATAAAAGGAGAGGAGGAGGACCATGTATGTATACCACCTTGAACTCCTTGGAGGAAAGGCGGGATATATGTGTAATAATAAATAAATAATAGCAGCAAATAGCAACTTTAGGAGTAAATATCAGGGGAGAGATTTTCAAGGGGAGTTCCCTTCCCACCTCCTCCTCACAGGCCTGGTCCAGATTTAGCCCCCAGTAGCGGCTGTTAGTAAAAAAAAAAAGAGAGAGAGAGAGAGAGAGAGAGACAGAGACAGAGAAGCAGAATCTCAACAATAGTATTGAAAGACATGTTTAGTGTAAGGTAGTACTGTCCTGACAAGAACTATTTCTCAGCCATTTAGCCCACCTCAAAATTGGCCGTTTTGTTTTGGTGGTGTTTGGGGGTTGAGGCAAAATTCTTTTGAGGGGAAGAGAATGGGTGTAGTTGCCTTTCAATTTTTAACAGAAATCCCCATTTTGAGGTGCTTTTAGAAAGCTGGAGAATTGAAAATGGGTGCCACCATAAGAAATAGCTGCCTCCTTAGCCACTCATTGGGGCTCTCAACATATTTATCTATTTATTTGCAGTATTTTATACCACTTCTCACTGCACAAATTCCAAAGCAGTTTACACTACCATCATAAAACAAGAGATTATAATAATAAATACACAATAGTACAATATAGTGGATAGCAGTTGAATATCTTATCTATAGAAAAACAACAAAGGTCGCCACAAGACTCTGTTATTTTTGCTGCAATATATTAACATGGCTATCTTCTTGAAAATGTAGAGAAAACACACTTACGGAATGGACAGATCATTGAAGGCAGGTCTTCAATAAATGTTCAATAAATGGTTGTGTCATTGCCTGAGTATGGGTGGGTGACAATCTGGAAAAGAATTTCATCTGGTATTCACCCTTATAGTTCCTTTGCAATCCCCAGGAAAAGTCAAACAATGCCATTAAACCATGCTATATGCTAGAGTTGTGTCAGTTATGCCCTGAATATCCTCATTTCCTCTGAAAATACTTTCATACATACAAAGGTGTTTGTTCAGCTGCATAGTCATGGGCTGGGGAAAACCTGAACCAACAGTTTTTCCCCAGTGCTGATCACGTTGTGCTAAAGCTCAAGTTTAGCACAACGCCAGTTTAACCTTAGGTGTAGTCTGTGCCATCAGGGCTGGTGCAGACAGGTACACTTGATGAAGGGACCTTGGCACATCATTTGCATGCAGATGGTCCCAGGTTCAGTCCCTGGCATCTCCAGTTAAAAGATCAGACAATAGATGATAGGAAAGACCCCAGCCTAGACCCTGGGGAGCTGTTACTACTCAGTGTAGTCAGTACTGGCCTAGACAGACAAATAGTCTGACCTGTATTTGATGACTGGAAGCTCAATATGTAGACCGAATCCATTGAAAAACATTTCATTTGAGGTGATATTAAAGTTCTATTTGTAGTGTCAGATCAGAGAGGCCCCATTTATATATGCATATCATCACCGAATGCTGCAGATGTCAAATAATGAACATGCAAATAGGAACCAGCCCTAAAGTTCATAAGGCAGTCTGTCATTTGTAATTGATTGTGTATTTTATGGCATTATGCTGGTATGTGTCTGTTGGATTTTCTGTCTCTGCTGGTTTTTAATTATTGGTGTATTTCATTGAATTTTATTGTGTTTTAAGCTGAACAGCATCTAGAGCAATGGGTGGGCAACCTGTTTTGGCCTACTACTGCTTTGACCTACTACTCCCATCAGCCCTAGCTAGCATAGCCAATGGTGAGGGATCATGGGTGTTGTAGGCGAAAACTCCTGGAGAGCCACAAGTTGCCCATCCCTGAAAAGAGACTTTGCCTATGAGTAGTAGTAGTAGTAGTAGTAGTAGTAGTAATAATAATAATAATAATAGGGCTACAGAATAGATGATGAATAAGTTAAGGTCAAACTCTTTAAAATATCTTACGCTGATCACAATGTCCTAAAAATACTCTGGTGTTGTTTTTTTCCTCTTTGTGAGCCTGTAATACACTTAGGGCACAATCTTATGCATGTTTAGATAGAAAAACGTCCTACAACTCCCAGCATTCTCCAGCCAGCCATGCTGTTTGGTGAATGCTGGGAGTTGTAGGACTTTTTTATGTCTAAACATGCATGGAATTGCAGCCTTAGGTTCTGCAGTTCTGTTCTCATTGACATGAGACATTGATCTCTGAGTGAACACATATACGATTGGGCTGTTACTGTATTTCTTTTGGTTGATAATAATTCTTAGATTAAAAAAATTAAATGGAAAAATAATGTGACATTGGGCTGGGCAAGGGACTTAGGTTTGGGATAAAATGCTAAACTCTGACTTAAATATGTTTTAGTGAAAGATATGAAAGGACAGTTAAGTGGTGTGAAATTCCATTGATTTCAATGGGTACAATTTAAGTATGCACTTAACTCTTCATTTGGAATGAATGGTAAGGGAAAGTGCTTAACTTTGGGTAATACTCAATATTTTTAGAGCAATTTTCATGAAGAAAAAATATGAATTTTAGTAAGAACCTGTTCTCCATGCTTACATATAACTAATTTAGATACAGCTCTCAATGAGGAATGCATCATACAGTGTCTCCTTTCATACACAAAAGCAATAGATCTTATTATGAAAAATTCAATAAACTCTCTCATAAAGGCAGTATATTGGAAGGAACTAGCAATTCAGCTATAATTCTGTCTAGTTTAACCTGACTTGCCTACTTTGAGAGGAAAATTTACCACTGTTGCCATGAAACAACTCAATACTACAATAGTTGTTGGCACAAACTGAAACATACATAGGAAGCCATTATGATATTCTTGTGCTAAGTTTGCTGTGGAGGAGACACTCACCAAATCGAAGCCCACTTTATATGTGATTACATGGGAAGACTGCTCTTTGACCTCTTGTTTGGGGCTTCTTAAAAAAAATCCCCTAGTTTTAAATGTGATGGCTGCCATTGGCTGGTCTCTCTTGACCATTATCCTCATGAAAGAAGGGCAGCGAAAGCCCAGCCAGCACGAGGAAGACAGTAACTTGGTGAAAACTATTTTACCAAAGCAGATTTCAGGTGTCATGTTAATGAAACAGGGGGTGACAGTCTGCCTTCTGTACCAAAATTAAGAGATAAAAATGGTCATGCTCTGCTGCGTCCCACCAGTACGAGACATACACTATGGTGGGATGTGGGAGAGGGCCTTCTCTGCTGTGGCACTCTGGTTGTGGAATGCCCTCCCCTTGGAGGGCCAATGGGCACAGAGATTGGTTTCATTTCAGCGCCAAATTAAAACATGGCTTTTTACCAAAGCCTGTGAGGGCTAAATGCATCCCCTAGAGTAGCACACTGTTTTCACTGTTTTATTGTTTTAGATTTTAAATTGGCATTGGCTTGCTTAATGGTTTAATATGTTTTTAACTGTTTAAATTATTTATTGTTTCATATTAAATTTATTTTATCTGTACCTGAGATCCTAAAAACATAGGGTGGGATATAAATGTTTTAAATGAATAAATTTTTAAAAATGCTGATTGATGCCAAAGCTTCATCCAGTCCAACATTTCTAACTTCAACAGTGGTCACTTGGATGGCCCTATGATGCTCACATTTAGGACATGTTGATGATGGCCATCCCCTCTTGCTTGTCTCCAGTAGCAGATAATCAGACAGAGGCATGCTGCTTCTGAACTAGGGTTCAGGTGTCCTACTTAACAGAGGACCATACTCTACTTTGGAGGGCTGGCAGAGGACAACCTTCTGTTTGACCGTGTCCTGTATCTGATGGGTTGTCTGGTCCAAGTTTGGTTTACAGCCAAAGAACCATACATGGGGGCAAGGAGCAAGGGCTTTGAAGCTGCCCATCAACAGTTAGCACTTTGACAGCAGTCTGAGCACAGGTGGCCTAGTCAGTCTTGCACGCTACAATGAGATATCTTTTATTTCTATTTAAATAATAGTAATTATTTCTAAATTTCCATGTATACATTTGCATATGCAAATATATTACCAGTTGGCGTCCTCTTTTTTGGTGATGCATTTCCTCTTCTTTGGCAATGCTAAGTGGCCACCCTATTCTGAGCATTGAGGTTTTATTTTCTGTGCCTCCCTTTTCCACCCACCTTAGTTTGGCTCAGTTAATCATATGTAGAGTGCACAGCTGGCTCTATGTTCTATATCTTGCACCTTAATGGATTGGAAGCATGGGAAAATACCCCAACAGGTGCAGAGAGCCCCTTGTTACGAAGCACTTCATTCTTTTTCATCAATGATCAGTCCCACGCAGTCCCTATGCCTCTGGCTGTCTCAAACATTATGCTTTTGCCTCACAGAATGCATTCTATTTTAGGGGAAAACAAACAACATGGGCAGCACAATTCTGTGCATATTTACTCAGAAGTAAGTCCTACTGGATTCAGTAAGACTTTCTCCCAGTTGAGTGTGTAGACGACTCAGCCTAATGCTCTGTATAGATTAAATCCCATGTAATGATTATGCATGAATGTATTCATTGTGTGTCTACCATTAGAAGCTATAATTGGCCACAGCTGCCAAGTGTGCATGCACCATATGTAAACACAGCAAAGTATACACGTGTGGGTCACACTCAGTTTTCAAACTTTTTCAGTGTTTTCTGCTTGATATGTGTAATATAAGCCAAATCTCTTGGTGTAAGAGCTTTCAGGTTGGATGATATGAGCTCCAAGACTCATAATCACACACACACACACATGGACACACACACACAGTGAACTTATTATCGGAGTGTGGGTCCTTATGGAGCCAAAATAGCATGATCCACATGCAAAACAGAGGTATCAGTAGGTTTGGAGGGAACCCCAAGGTTTGCAGAAAAACAACAAAAGCTTTAGGGGAAAAAATGATCAGGAGGGGGAAGAGCCAAAACAGCCCAGTGAGGACTGAGCATGCCCAGTGATCATGGAATGATGGAGGGGAAGTGGAATGGAGGGGGGAAACTGGATAGGAAGTTAGAGGGGAAATGTTGGAGGGGAAAAACTGGGGGAAGTGGAATGCCCTGGAAGAGGCCAAGGCTGCCAGGCTGGCACCTTGAACTGGAGCACTCCATGTTGCAATCATTTTGTTGCAGGTGCCACTTGAATGTTAGGTAATGTTCTGTGTGCATGTGACTGTCTTCACATGCACACAGAGGCTGCATAGCATCTGGGTCAGAAAAGTTTTCTCCTACCTCCTCCCCACCAAATTTTCCTTTGGTGGGAGTTTTCCTGTTCATAATTTTGGATGGAAATGTCTGCACCATGCCGCACTATCCAAGACTGGAAATGAGTCCTTTGTCACTGCTGTTGAAATTCTCTACGAGGGCCTCACCAACTGAGGCAGATAAACGAGCATCAGAGATTAGACTGTGAGTCCTTTCAACACATTACTCTAATTCTCTCCTTTCCTATTGATCTGTAGGGTACCACCCCCTCAAACCCCAGACAAATTGATCCTGCGACTAACATCTGTGCACACAATTAATCTCTTTCACAGATTTGATGTTCCACTTTACTGGACACAAGACACACACTATGACTCGTGTTAATCAGCTAATACCTGAAAATTAGGCTTGTGCCTACTGTATAAACAGTGACAGACTATCCATCAACTGCTAGGATGAAATAATGAATTTTGCTGTGCTGTGGGGTTTTTGTTGTTGTAGTTGTATGTTTTTTGCTGTGTTTTTGAAGTCATCATATATATTCAAAGCTGATACATGCCATCACCAGGTAGCTGCCACCAATGAAGTGGAAAACAAACAAAGAAAAAACCAATGGAAAACAAAGAAAGGAAAATAGATTCTAGTTAGCTGGTACCAGCATTCCCAGGAAATGGCACTCACTGTGCCCTGCTTTTCTCAATGTACCCTGGTGAAAGGACATGGCAGTGCCAAAAAACCTTTCAACTCAGGCCAAGATCTCACTACTTAAGATGCTTCAGGCTATTACCCAGCTGCTTAATACCTAATGTCACTGTGTGTGTAAGATAAATGTTCCTTAGCTTACACTAGTAAGTAAGATCCCAGGCAAGTCCACGTAAAGACACTCCCCCATTCAGCTAAGAGTTGCCATCTATGCCCAAGTGTGACTACTCTGTGAGGAAGCTATCCCCTTTCCCTCTCTCTCTGAAGTCTACAGTGAAAGGACGGTGAACACAGCTTCTTTTTTCAGCATATCTCTGATATAGTAAAATGTTAGTTCCACGTTCTGCAGAAACAGCTGCCCTAGGGCCAGCCCTACCATTAGGCAGAGTGAGGCGGTTGCCTCAGGCAGCAGATGCTGGGAGGCAGCAGCAAGATGTTGGAGGAGAGAGCTGAGTGCCAAGCGGCCTGCCCTGTGCTGTCTAAGCTAACCTGCTGCCTTCAGGTGCAGTGGGGGATGCTGTTCCACTGTCAGTGTTGAAGAAACAGTCCAGTCAGTGTTTGTACATGGAACGGGAGAGGGCGCCATCTTGTTCTTTGCCATAGGTACCAAAATGTCTTGGGCCAGACCTGAGCTGCACTGATTTATTTATTTATTTATTTAACTTTAATTTGCTTGGTTTATTTATTTATTTACTTGCACTGATGCCCACCCCCTCATGCTGCCAGGCAGCTCAGAGCCAGTATTTCAACAATGCCCCTGATGTAGTCTCACTCCAGGCCACTGTGAGAAATTAAAATGGGGCCAACGTTCCTGACTCACCATCTCCCTGACATAACCTTGCCTCAGGTGATTGTGGGAAATAAAAATGGGCTGCCATTTTAATTTCTCACAATGCCCCAGAGCAAAGATATGTCAGAAGCATTGTGGGAAATTTAAGTAGTGGCTCTAAGCCACCTGGCGCAGTGTTGCTGTTACCCACCATTGCCACTGGGTAAGCCATAAAAACATAAGAGTCCACTGGATCAGACCAAAGGCCTATCTAGTCCAGCATACAGTTCACACAGTGCCAGTGGCCAACCAGTGCCACCCTCAAACTGAAATACATTCCAAACTAAACTCAAGAGAACAACCATCACTGGAGTCAATTGCCTTCAAGCAGCTTCTTTGCAGTTTCAAGATCTCTTATGCGTGATTGGAAGTCCCCGACCTGCAGGGGCTTTCCCTTTACTTCAGTAAAGAAGCAGCACCACTAGGGAAGTACGAAAGTCACTTACCTTTTCGAAGGATGACATTCGCGGTGGGGGGGAGGTGCTCTGTCCCTCCCCCTGAAATTCTCTCCAGCTGGCTCCGCTCCACGGAGATTCCACAGAGCCACCAGCCAGGGCCGCCCGCAGCCAGACATCCGGCCGCTGGGCAGGCTACAGGGATGCAAATGGTGGCGGCCGTAGCCGCCACCATTTGCGTCCCTGTATTTTGCCATGATAGGCTACGTAAATATTTACGTAGCCTATCACGGAAAAACAAAAACAGTGAACGCAAATGGCGGTGGCTACAGCGGCCACCATTTGCGTTCCCTTTTTTTTTGGCTGTGATAGCCTATGTAAATATTTACGTAGGCTATTATGGCAAAAGAGAGGGGCGCAAATGGCGTAGTGGCCGCCATTTGCATTCCCTTTTTTGTGTGTGGCTGTAATAGGCTATGTAAATATTTATGTAACCTATCACAGCAAAAAAAAAAGGGAACACAATTCAGAATTCAGAGAATTCTGCCACAGATCTCGGTGAGGCCAAATGTCAGTGAAGTCGCCCCCCCGAAATCTGTGGCGGAATAAAGTCCCCCACCCCCCCCGTGAAAGGCACGCGAAATGGGACACCTACCTGCTGCCGTTCGCGCTGACTTGCGAATGGTGGCCGCGGCTGCCATTTGCGTTCCCTTTTTTTTTGCCGTGACAGGTTACGTAAATATTTACATAGGCTATCACGGCTAAAAAAAAAGGGAACGCAAATGGCGGCCACTGTAGCTGCCACCATTTGCGTTCCCCTTTTTTTGCCGTGATAGGCTATGTAAATACTTACTTAGCCTATCACGGCTTCCGCAGGGATGCAAATGGCATCTCTGCGTTAGCCGTGATAGGCTACGTAAGTATTTACGTAGCCTATCACGGCAAAAAAAAGGGAATGCAAATGGTGGCCACGGCCACCATTCGCAAGTCAGCGCGAATGGCAGCAAGGAGGTGTCCCGTTTTGCGTGCCTTTCACAGGGCGGGGGGGCGGGGGGCTTCGTTCTGCCACAGATTTCGGGGGGCCAACTGCACTGGCATTCAGCCTCACCGAGATCTGTGGCAGAATTCTCTGACATCCCTAAGCAGCACTTGCAATACTGGCCCTTCTGTTCAAGTGTAAAGGGGAGCCACCTAATGCAACAATGCCATGCGTGCACTGGAGTGCAGGCTGATACCTGGACTGAGACCACTGAATGCTGCCCTGGGCTATGAACAAGCATGCCATAATAACCAGATTTTGAACCAGTCAGGCTCTTTCATGGGACTTTGGGATGGAGCCCACAGTTCATATGTCAAAGTTCCAGGTTCAATCCCTGGCATCTCCAGGTAGGGCTGGAAAAGACTCCTCTCTGAGACCCTGGAGAGCTACTGCCAGTCAGGGTACACAGTACTTAGCTGGATGGACCAGTGAACTGACTCAGCATATCAAGCCGCTATCTATGTTCTTAAACAATGACAAAATGTAATAACAAAACAACAGGTCATGTTTAGTATCATTGCTAATTAGGGTCTTACTCCACAGTGGAAGTCTGGCTGTGTCTGAATGATTGCTTGACAGACAATGGAAATGAATAAGGAAGTCCAATAGTAAGTAACAGGAAACAAAACACAGATTATTGTTCTTTTCGATGTGCACTGTATAAGGCTGTTTGCTCTGGAAAATATCTCAGGTCTGTAGATCAGGGAATCATCAAGAAGAAGGTATGAGAGAACCTACCTTCTTCTACTTTATTCTGTGGACACCATTTGAGTCCCTAATACTTCCCTATCCCCATCGTTGCTGTTTCTTCCTTCTACCATAAGGTGCATTATTGGGTTATTCCTCTATAACTAGTGAACTTAGGGATGTCAGAGAATTCTGCCACAGACCCCTGGAATCCGTGGTGGAACAGCCTCCCCCACCTGCTACCCCATGGAATCCCCCCGGGATGGAGCTTACCTGGCAGCGGATGTGGCGGCTCTGGCGGCAGATGCGGCGGTGGCTCTGGCTGGTCTCCCGGCCAGCTGCTGCTGGGCTGCTGCGGCCACAAATGGCAGCTGTCATAGCAGCTGCCATTTGCATGCTTGCAGTCAGCCGTGATAGGCTATGTAAGTATTTATGTAGCCTATCACGGCAAAGAGCAGGGATGCAAATGGTGGCCGCTACACCATTTATGTCCCTGCTCTTTGCTGTGACAGGCTACGTAAATACTTATGTAGCCTATCACAGCTGACTGCAAGCACACAAATGGCGGCTGCTACGACGGCCGCCATTTGTGGCTGCAGCAGCCCGGCAGCTCCATGGAGCCACTGCGGAGTGGAGCCGGTCTGGGGAGGATTCTGGGGGGAGGGACAGAGCGCCTCCCCCACACCGCAGATACCCTGGAACGGACGGGTGAGTAGGATTCGCACATCCCTAAGTGAACTATACTGACTTACGAAGACCAAACTAGTTGTTAATAACCATAGAACTGCCCTGATCATGTAGAAAGAGGGGCACTGGGGAACCTGATTTTTAAAGCAAAAGGGTCACATGGGTGAATAGAGCTAAATTCTTTCCTGTCTTGTGGCTTACCTAGCTGCAGCCCCTCTTCCCAACCAGGGGAGAGAGACTATAAATCAACTTTATTGTCTCAAAGGTCAAACAAAACATGTCAGAGATCCATGATCAAAATTACCTTTTCTTTGCATTTTAGCAGATACCTGCTGCTAGGGATGTCGGAGAATTTCTCCATGAAACTCCCGGAGGCCGAATGCCAACGCATTCGGCCCTCTGAAATTGGTGGGGAAATTCTCTGACACCCCCGCCCCTCCCCCAGGATAGGACTTACCTCGTGCGAATGTCCCTCGCGGTGGCGGGTCCCAGCGGCGGTTTGGCGGCGGTTCGGCAGCGGCTGGTCTTCCGACCGGCTGCTGCCGCCACCATTCCAAGTAAAGTGAAAAAAAAAGTGATAGGCTACGTAAATCGCTATTTGCGTTGCCCTTATTTTCACCGTAGTCTATGTAAATCTTTACGTAGACTACCCGTGCCCAAATAAGGAACACAAATGGCGGCGCCCATGGGCGCCGCCATTTGCATACGCGCTTTTTTTTTTCAAAGTCAGCCATGATAGGCTACATCAAGATTTACGTAGCCTATCACAGCTGACTTTGAAAATCTAGCCATGATAGGCTACGTAAATCTTTACGTAGCCTATCACTTTTTTTTTCACTTTACTTTTTTCTTTCGCGGCCGGAGAGGCGGGGCGCTCCCACCCGGCCAGAATTTCGGTGGGGAGGGACGGGGCGCCTCCCCACCTGCCAAGAATTTTGGGGGGAGAAACGGAGTGCCTCCCCCCCAAAAAAAGTTACGGGACCAGGTAAGGGACTTTTGTCCATCCCTACCTGCTGCAGTGGGGCAGGAGTGGGGAGAGATTTAGTTTGAGGATGGAATATGGTAGAGGGTGAATTAACTTTTTTCCTTCCCACCATTTTCCTAATGAAAATAATCTCTCACTTGAAACTGCTATTTCCCCTGTAGAGGAAACTTACATGTACACATTTGCACCATTCAGGGAAACTTACATGTGCAACCTGTGTACATATACATTTCCCTTAATGGTAATGCTTTATAATGCAAATGCAAATTAACTTTTTAATTTTTAGTATTTTTATAATTACGTTAATTATACTTAACGTGGTAATGCAAATACCAGCTTCAAAGGAACTTTCCCCAGTGTTCTGCTCCCAGTCTGAATCGCTTCCCCTGCAGCTCCCATTTTCTGAAAGGGATGGGATATCTAATCAGGGATCACAGATGTCTGGTCTAGTTAGGACCTTTCTTCTACAGACTAATGCTCTTGTGAGCAGTCTACTTACATGAGCACAGTAATGTTGATGCTACAAAGTCACACGAGTTTGCAGCGCTTTCTCAGTGAATTGGAAAATCAGTTTTTCCAGGTCAGGTGAGAGGAGTTGCAATCTTGCATGTAAGCTTGCAGCTCTGATGTTACACTGCCTAAGTGATTGCTTGTGTGAACAGTGATTTGGTACAATTCCACAAGCTGAGTATGCAAAACTGAATACACTTCACACAGGGACAAAATCGTGACTTTTAAAACCTCTGCAAAACAAAACATGTTCTGCAGCATATTTGCTGTTTCTAGGAGCATTCACTCCGGTAGGGATGGGCGAATCTGTCACTATCAGTTTCTCATTTTCCCAACTGTAAGTTCGTTTCAGCCCATTTCCACATCAGTTAGTGAATTTGGCAAAAAGAATTGGCATGAAAATTCATATGTGTTTTTGTGCACATTTCTCCTACCATGCACATTTTTGTACATACTTTTCCTGGTGTGCACACTTTTTGCAGTGTGTATTGTTTCCCTAATATAATGCATTTTGCATATTTTCCCTCAATATACACGTTTTGTGTTCGATTTCCCTTAAGGCACACATTTTTGTGTTCGCTTTCCCTTAATATACACATTTTGTGTTCGCTTTCCCTTAATGTACACATTTTGTGTTCACTTTACCTTAATATATACATTTTGTGTTCGCTTTCCCTTAATGTACACATTTTGTGTTCGCTTTACCTTAATATACACATTTTTGTGTTCATTTTTTGAGTTACGAACTACTTTGCAAAATTCTGAAAAGTGTGAATTTTGATACATGAATGTATTCTGCTTCTCACAGAGGTTTGGGAGGTAGCAATTGCATATGTTTGTATAAAGATTCAGACTGAACAAATTTCTCCTCCATCACTACTATGATGAATCCCCAAGATAAATCACAGAAAAAATGTTCTTGAATTCCTTAAAATGGTTTGCCCAGTCTACCAACTTGAATCTTTCAAAATGTGAATCTTTTTTTTTTTTTTTTTTTAATCCTGCTTCTATGGCTCTATAGCATATGTCCACTGGCACAAATGTGAATGTTTGTTCCAATGGAAATAGCTAGAGCCCTGAAATGCAGGGGGTGGGGCAAAGATTTAAAGCCACCATATGCCCTGCCAAGGTGCTGATCTGGATTGGTCCATTTACTTTAAAAGACTATTTATACTAGTTTGGCCTAGGGATGGGAGAGAAATTCATTCAGTTCACATTTTAATGCAAATTTACATAATACACACTTTCCAAATAAATATGTGAATTGAAATGCAGTATACTTTCCTATTCATACTTTTCCTAATTTCCACTGACGAACTCTTCAGTGGAAAAATACATACAAAATGGTGAATATTAGGGGAAAGTGAACATATAATCAGTATAGTAATTAAATCAATGTACAAAAATTCAATATATCAGGGAAACAGCTGCAAAAATGCATATAATAGACAACATCTGCATACAAAAATGCATATATTAGATAAATGTGCACAAAAATGCATATGATTTTTCATGCAGACGGGCATGATAAAGGACAAAGAAGGCAGGGACCTAACAGAAGCAGATGAGATTAAGAAGAGGTGGAAAGAATACACAGAAGAACTATACAGGAAAGATCTGAATGTCCCTGATAGCCATGATAGTGCGGTCACTGAACTTGAGCTGGGCATCCTCGAGAGTGAAGTCAAGTGGGCCTTAGGAAGCATTACTAACAACAAAGCTAGCGGAGATGACAGTATTCCAGCTGAGCTATTTAAAATCCTAAAAGATGATGCTGTTAAAGTGCTGCACTCAGTATGCCAACAAATTTGGAACACTCAACAGTGGCCGCAAGACTGGAAAAGGTCAGTTTACATTCCAATTCCAAAGAAGGGCAATGCCAAAGAGTGTTCAACTACTGTACAATTGCGCTCATTTCACATGCCAGCAAGGTGATGCTCAAAATCCTACAAGCTAGGCTTCAGTTAGGGATGTACGAAAGCCACTTACCTTTTCACAGCTTGGATTCGTGGGGGGGGGAAGGTGCTCAGTCTCTCCCTCGGAATCCTCCCTGGGCTGGCTCTGCTGTGGGCTCTCCCAGGGCCATCCGCAGCCGGAGATCCAGCCACGGCTGGCTGCTGTGGACGCAAATGGTGGCTGCCATAGCGGCCGCCATTTGCGTCCTGCCAGGCTGCTGTGATAGGTTACGTAAGTATTTACATAGCCTATCACGTAAAGAGCAGTGGCGCAAATGGTGTAGCGGCCACTGTTTGCGCCCCTGCTCTTTGCCATGATAGGCTATGTAAATACTTACGTAGCCTATCATGGCAGCCTAGCAGGACGCAAATGTGGCCATTTGCGGCCGCAGCAGCCGGCTGAGAGACCAGCTGCCACCAGCGGAGCCACCACCAGAGCCGCCGCCGCCGGAACATCCGCCCCAGGTAAGCTTCGTCCCGGGGGGGGGATACCGTGGGGTAGCAGGGGGTGGGAGGCTGTTCCGCCATGGGTTTCGGGGGGCCGAATGCCAGTGCATTTGGCCTCACTGAAATCTGTGGTGGAATTCTCCGCCATGCCTAGTTTCAGTTAGGGATGTACGAATCCCTTACCTTGCTCCGCTGAGGGGCATCTAGGGTGGGGGGGAGACGCTCCGTCTCTCCCCCCGGAATCTTGCCCGGCTGGCTCTGCTCCACAGCCAAGCAGCGGAGCCGCCACTGACTCCGGCTGCCCGCAGCCGGACATCTGACCGCTGGGCAGCCCTGCAGGGACGCAAATGGCAGCTGTCGTAGCCACCGCCATTTGCGTCCCTGTATTGAGCCATGATAGGCTACGTGAATATTTATGTAGCCTATCACGGCAGGGAGAAAAACCCCAGCGTATGCAAATGGCGGCGTATTTGCGTACGCTGGGTTTTTTCCCCCTGCCATGATAGGCTACGTAAGTATTTACATAGCCGATCATGGCAGGGGGGGAAAAAAACCCAGTGTACGCAAATGGCAGTAGCCGCTGCCATTTGCGTACGCTGGGGTTCCCCCCCCCCCGCCGTGATAAGCTATGTAAATACTTACATAGCCTATCACAGCCTCCGCAGGGACGCAAATGGCATCCCTGCATTAGCCGTGATAGGCTACGTAAGTATTTACGTAGCCTATCACAGCTTGAAGAGGAGGAAGCGAATGGCGGCCGCAGGACAGCCGCTATTCGCAAAGTAGCGCGGATGGGAGCAGGCAAGTGCTCCGTTTCGCATGCCTTTCGTGGGGTGGGGGCGGCGGGGACTTCGTCCAGTGCGCCTTTCGTGGGTTGGGGGGGTGGGAGTTTCGTTCCACGACAGATTTCAGGGGGCCGAATGCACTGGCATTTGGCCTCACCGAGATCCATCGTGGAATTCTCTGACATCTCTAGCTTCATGTGAACCGAGAACTACCGGAAGTACAAGTTGGGTTTCAAAGAGGCAGAGGAACTAGAGATCAAATCGCTAACATTCACTGGATCATGGAGAAAGCAAGAGAATTCCAGAAAAGCGTCTATTTCTGCTTCATTGACTACACTAAAGCCTTTGATTGTGTGGATCTCAACAAACTGTGGCAAATTCTTAAAGAGATGTAGGGATGTACGAATGTCACTTACCTTTCCGAAGGGTGACATTCGCGGGTGGGAGGAGGCGTTCTGTCCCTCCCCCCGAAATTCTCTCCGGTTGGCTCCGCTCAGCACAGATGGCAGCAGGTAAGTGCTCCATTTCGCGCGCATTTCTTGGGGTGGAGGGGCAGGGGGCTTTGTTCTGCAACAGATTTTGGGTGGCCAAATGCACTGGCATTCGGCCTCACCGAGATCCGTGGCGGAATTCTCTGACATCCCTAAAGAGATGGGAGTACCAGACCACCAGATCTTGGAGCCCAAGAAAATAAAATCTGTCTCCTGAGAAACCTGTACGAGGGTCAAGAAGCAACAGTAAGAACCGGACATGGAACAACCGATTAGTTCAAAATTGGGAAAGGAGTACGACAAGGCTGCATATTGTCGCCCTGCTTATTTAACTTGTATGCAGAGAACATCATGAGAAATGCCAGGTTCGATGAATCAGAGGTCGGAATTAAGATTGCCGGGAGAATTATCAACAACCTCAGATACGCAGATGATACCACCCTAATGGCAGAAAGTGAAGAGGATCTAAAGAGCCTCTTGTTGAGGGTGAAAGAGGAGAGTGCAAAAGCTGGTTTGAAACTCAACATTAAAAAAACGAAGATCATGGCATCTGGCCCCATCACTTCCTGGCATATAGAAGGGGAAGAAATGGAAGCAGTGACAGATTTTATTTTCTTGGGCTCCAAGGTCACCGCAGACGGTGACTGTAGCCATGAAATTAAAAGACGCTTGCTCCTTGGGAGGAAAGCTATGGCAAACCTAGACAGCATAGTAAGAAGCAGAGACATCACCTTGCCGACAAAGGTTCGTATAATCAAAGCTATGGTTTTCCCAGTAGCAACATATGGCTGTGAGAGCTGGACTATAAGGAAGGCTGAGCGCCAAAGAATTGGTGCTTTCGAACTGTGGTGCTGGAGAAGACTCTTACGAGTCCCCTGGACTGCAAGGAGGTCAAATCAGTCCATCCTAAAGGAAATCAACCCTGAGTGCTCATTGGAAGGACAGGTACTGAAGCTGAAGCTCAAATATTTTGGCCACCTAATGCGAAGAGTAAACTCCCTGGAAAAGACCCTGATGCTGGGAAAGATTGAAGGCAAAAGGAGAAGGGGACGGCAGAGGATGAGATGGCTAGATAGCATCACCGATGCAATGAATATGAACTTGAGCACACTCCAGGAGAGAGCGGAGGACAGGAAGGCCTGGCGTGCTATGATCCATGGGGTCATGAAGAGTCAGACACGACTTAACAACTGAACAACAACAAAGTTTTGCCCTAAGATGCATGCTCATTTACACAAAAGACAGTATGACAATCACAGAGGGTATAGATATAGAACTATCCACAATAAATCAATACAATTAGAATTGATTTATTTATTGTACTTTTAAGGAGTATCAAACTTCCAATGAACAGTTTCTAACCATGATATAGAGATGAGCATACAAATGCGGTATGTGCTGTAAACAATGTAGATGTAGATGCAGGCAGAGAACCCAAACTAGGAAAGGTAAAGACTTGCTTTTGATTGATGATGATGTTTAGTTTTAGATGTCTTGCTCTAAGAAATGTTGTAGCCAGTCTGGCATACAATAGAACAATTAGGAAAAATATAATGTGGAGAGCCATGTGGTGTATTGATCAGAGTGTTGCACTAGAACTGAGGAGATTTATGTTCAAATTTCCTCTCAGCCATAAAGCTTATTGGGTGACCATGGGCCAGCCACTATCTTCCGTCTAACCTACCACACAAGGTTGTTGTAAGGATGAAACATGTATGCTTCTTGGGAGAAAGGCGGGGTATATAAATGTGAAAAATAAATGACAGCAGCATTCTTCAAACATTCCAGCCATTGCACATTTAATTCTCTTTATTTAGCTTTCAAAAAAGAGTGAATAGCAGTTTAGTAATCAGCTTCAGGTTGAATACAACAGACACAAAGAAATGAATGGGAAAGGTGGGGAGATCATTTAATGCGAAACAAAAGCTTGTTCTTAACACTTTTTGCTTTAATGTATTTGTTGCAATTTCTGTAACAGACTCTTTTCTTTTACAGATGATAGGAGAGGTGAATCAGAAGGAGTGGGGTGGGAGGGAACTCCTCTGGTTTCAAAGAGAAAGTAATTCCATTAGGGCTTGAAATGACTTGGTGAAACATGAGTAAGGGGAAATCATTTGCAATAACACACCAGCTGGGCTCCATGACATCACTTACAGGAATCAAAGGAAATGAGCTAATAAGATATGCATAAAAATCTCATGTCCTTTTTTGTTGTTGTTTACTTGCTTACACAGTTCAATACTATTTTCAGCCTGACCCCCAAGAAAAGAGTTTTGAAAAAAATTGGCGTGGATATTTTGCTCCTTTAGGAAAGTCATTTTGTCTTTATTAAAGCTGACAGTGAAATAAAATGCCTGTGATGCTTCCCATTTTGTTTTATTTCCAAAAGAACTATTGTAGGCGCAAGAGAACCACATGCTTCTAAATGTACAATATTTGCAAAGCCGGGAAACAATATTAAAATGCATTCATTAACACCTGTATTCTTCATGCTGTCATTTACATGCACAGGCATTGACCTTGTTGGATAGTTTATGAGTAAGTATTTCACTTGAAAAAAATCATGTTTCCTGTCAGAGGCCATTAAACCAATGACACATAACTGGTTTTTGGAATTAATATAGTAGGTACCCTGAACAAGCCAGAACATTCACAGGAAAAGTAAGAGGAATGACTAAAAAATAAAACTCTTGTTCCAAAAAATCAAGAGACAAAAATATTTTCTAGTTATATATTTGATAACCCATTCTCTCTCAAAAGTTATAAGTGGGCAACAACACACTGGAAAGAAAATATAATTTGAAAATCCTTTTCAAATTACATTTAAATCCTATTAAACAACTAAAAATATAACATATACAAAAATTTCCAAATGTCTGTAAATTTAATCCCAGCACACAAGTGCCAATCCATTTTTTTTAAAAAATAAATCCAGGCAAGCACAGTAAAACAATATTTCTATTAGGACCAAACTAAATTCAGGATATGGCGTGGAAGCTTTTGAGTTATACAGAAGTCTCTTTCATGCTGGTTGTTTAGGACAAAAAGGGCAGAAAGCTGCACTGTCTGCAGTTGCTTTCAATCTTCAGTCCCTATTTAGATTAATTAATTAGGTGTGTGCATTGGACAAAAGATACCATACACTGCCCCAACTCACATGTCACAACAACCCAGAGTTTTTTAAAAACCTAATTGTTATGAATGAGTGCACTTGCGAATGTATGTGGCCCAGTCACACCTGCTGTGTCCCTGGGTTGTTTGTCATGATGTGCAAACAAAAAACTCAGTCTGGCTTGTCTCTCGTGCAACAATCCAGAGAAATAACACAACAACAAACTATGTGTTAGTTCTTTGGCTTGTCAGGGGAGGCGCAAGCCAGACTTCCTGGTTTACACATCACAGCAAGCAACCTAGGGAGGGAGCGTGCCTGGGTTGTTTAGTTGTTCCCATGTGCAGCAGGAGCAAGCAGGCAGCATGCACCAGCATGCTCACTCATTCGTAACAACCCAGTTTTTAAAACAAAAAAACCTGAGTTATTGTGACATGTGAGCCGAGCTACCGAGTCATGCTATAGAAAAGCAATGGAGGCCTCTCCTTTGAAAATACATGAATATAGTAAAAGAGGAATTCATAGAATCATAGAATAGTAGGGTTGGAAGGGACCTACAAGGCCACTGAGTCCAACCCCCTGCTCAATGCAGGAATCCAAGTCAGAGCATCCCTGACAGACGGCTGTCCAGCCTCGTCTTGAACGCCTCCAGTGTGGGAGAGCCCACCACCTTCCTAGGTCATTGGTTCCATTGTTGTATTGCTCTAACACTCAGGAAGTTTTTCCTGATGTTCAGACGTAATCTGGCTTCCTGTAACTTGAGCCCTTTATTCCGAGTTCTGTACTCTGGGATGATCAAGAAGAGATCCTGGCCTTCCTCTCTGGGACAACCTTTCTCTGGGACAACCTGGGACAACCTTGAAGAGCGCTATCATATCTCCCCTCAGTCTTCTCTTCTCGAGGCTAAACATGCCCAGTTCTTTCAGTCTCTCCTCATAGGGTTTTGTTTCCAGTCCCTGATCATCTTTGTTGCCCTCCTCTGAACTAGGGATGTACGAAAGTTCCGCCACGGATCTAGGGGAGGCTGAATGCCAGCACATTTGGCCCCCTGAAATCGGTGGTGGAACGGCCCCCCCACCCCCCCAGGATGAGACTTAGCTTGGGCGGATCTTCCTGGTGGCAGCAGCGGCGGCGGCTCCGGCGGCGGTTCGGCAGTGGCGGCTGCGGCAGCTGGTCTTCCGACCGGCGGCCGCCACTGCCATTTCCAGGTTAAAAACAAAAACAAAACAAAAAAAGTGATAGGCTACGTAAAGATTTACGTAGCCTATCACGGCTAGATTTTAAAAAAACACCGTGATAGGCTACGTAAATCTTTACATAGCCTATCACAGGTGACTCTAAAACAAACAAACAAACGTGCGTACGCAAATGGCGGCGGCCATGGCCGCTGCCATTTGCGTTCCTTATTTTGGCACGTCTTAGTCTACGTAAACATTTACGTACGCTATTTGCGTTCCCCTTATTTTCGCTGTCTTAGTCTACGTAAATGTTTATGTAGACTAAGACGTACCAAAAAAAAGAACGCAAATGGCGGCGGCCATGGCCGCCGCCATTTGCGCATGCACAGGGGTTTTTTGGGGTTTTTTAAATCAGCCGTGATAGGCTACGTAAACATTTACGTAGCTTATCACGGTTGATGGCAGGGATGCAAACGGCGACGGCTATGGCCGCCACGATTTGCATCCCTGCTAGCCAGCGGCTGGATGTCTGGCTGCTGGCGGAGCTGGCCGGCGGCTCCGCGGAATCTCTGCAGAGCACAGCCAGCTGGCCAGGATTCCGGGGGGGGGGGAGGAACGGAGTGCCTCCCCCCCTGGCCAGGATTCTGGAGGGAGGGACAGAACACCTCCCCCCCATCAACATAATCCGCGGAAAGGTAAGTCACTTTCGTACATCCCTACTCTGAACCCTCTCGAGTTTGTCTGCATCCTTCTTAAAGTGCGGTGCCCAGAACTGGACACAGTACTCCAGATGAGGCCTAACCAGTGCTGAGTAGAGGGGAACTAGTACTTCCTGGGATTTGGAAGCTATGCTTCTATTAATGCAGCCCAAAATACCATTTGCCTTTTTTGCAGCCACATCACATTGTTGGCTCATATTCAGCTTGTGATTGACAACAATGCCAAGATCCTTCTCGCTTGTACTGCTGTTGAGCCACGTATCCCCCATCTTGTAACTGTGCATTTGGTTTCTTTTTCCTAGGTGCAGAACTTGGCATTTATCCCTATTACATGTCATTCTGTTGTTTTCTGCCCAGCGCTCCAGTCTATCCAGATCACTTTGAATTTTGTTTCTGTCTTCCAAAGTATTCGCTATCCCTCCCAATTTTGTGTCATCTGCAAATTTGATCAGCATTCCGGGCACCTCCTCCTCCAAGTCATTAATAAAAATGTTGAAGAGCACCTGGTCCAGGACTGAGCCCTGCAGTACCCCACTCGTTACCTCTCCCCAGTTTGAGAAGGTCCCATTGATAAGCACTCTTTGAGTCCGATTCTGTAGCCAACTGTGGATCCACTTGATAGTTGTTTCGTCTCGCCCACTTTGAGCTAGTTTGCTAATCAGGATATCATGGCGCACTTTGTCGAAAGCTTTGCTGAAGTCGAGGTATATTATGTCTACAGCATTCCCACGGTCCACAAGGGAGGTTACTTGATCAAAAAATGAGATCAGATTTGTCTGGCAGGATTTGTTCTTGACAAATCCATGTTGGCTTCGAGTAATCACTGCATTGATTTCAAGGTGCTTACAAATGGATTGCTTTATCATCTGCTCCAGAATGTTCCCAGGGATTGATGTCAGACTGACTGGTCTGTAGTTCCCAGGTTCCTCCTTTTTACCCTTTTTGAAGATAGGGACAACATTAGCTCTCCTCCAGTCATCTGGCACTTCACCTGTCCTCCATGATTTCTCAAAGATAATAGACAGGGGTTCTGAGTTCTTCTGCCAGTTCCTTTATTACTCTAGGATGCAGTTAATCTGGCCCTGGAGATTTGAACTCATTCAAAGTAATTAGGTTTCCTTGACCATATGCCTATCGATCTCAAGCTGCAATTCTTCCAAGAGATGCTCCGGTTTGGCTTATGGCAGTCCTCTGAAGTGAAGTGCTATATTTGTTGGCATATATGTCTTTCCCCATGCAGATGATTCCAGTATGGAAGGATCACCGCTCAAACATCCTTTGAATGAAGAAGATCCCAAGCTCAATCATGACTATCTTCAGTTAAATACTGTCCTGTCATAGGGCTGGGAAAGGTCTCTGTCTGAGGCCAAGCTATACATTACACACATTCAATGCTAACTCAATGCCCCTATTTTTCTTTTTCTGGAAAAGCCACTTTGAAGGGGCATAACTGGGAGTGGAAAAGTGCTAGGTAGGGGAAGGGTGCTTAACCGTTGCCTTGCCTTATATTTCTCCACCGCAAATGACCTCCTCCAAGTAGTTGCTGAGCTTCAGACACCTGTGGAGCAACTCTACAGGGGCAGAAGTCAGCTGGGGCAATGTCAAGTGGGGCAAGTGAAGTGTGCATCCAAGAAATGGCTAGGTAGTTCAAATCAATATGTGTGTTCAGCTCTATCGCTCCTCCACTACTTCTTGGCCCTCATTTTCCCTTTAGGGTTGCCAAGTCACAATGTGGCCATGATCTGATGATAGGAGAAGCTACAAATGGGCAGAATTCACCTGTCAAAATGTCAACACTAGATCTAGCAACAGGGTGACCCTTTCACTCCTCCCTTGCTTGCCTGCTTTCTTTCTGTTAATAAATGTGCTGATGAATTACTGAAATGATTTGCTGAAATGACGTTGGGGACAAAGTTGTGTGTGTGTGTGTGTGTGTGTGAGAGAGAGAGAGAGAGAGAGAGAGAAAGAGAGAGACAGAGAGAGTTGTTGTTGTTGTTCAGTCGTTCAGTCGTGTCCGACTCTTCGTGACCCCATGGACCATAGCACGCCAGGCCTTCCTGTCCTGCGCTCTCTCCCGGAGCGTGCTCAAGTTCATATTCATTGCATCCGTGATGCTATCTAGCCATCTCATCCTCTGCCGTCCCCTTCTCCTTTTGCCTTCAGTCTTTCCCAGCATCAGGGTCTTTTCCAGGGAGTTTTCTCTTCGCATTAGGTGGCCAAAATATTGGAGCTTCAGCTTCAGTATCTGTCCTTCCAATGAGCACTCAGGGTTGATTTCCTTTAGGATGGACTGATTTGACCTCCTTGCAGTCCAGGGGACTCGTAAGAGTCTTCTCCAGCACCACAGTTCGAAAGCATCAATTCTTCGGCGCTCAGCCTTCCTTATAGTCCAGCTCTCACAGCCATACATTACTACTGGGAAAACCATAGCTTTGATTATACGAACCTTTGTCGGCAAGGTGATGTCTCTGCTTCTTACTATGCTGTCTAGGTGTGCCATAGCTTTCCTCCCAAGGAGCAAGCATCTTTTAATTTCATGGCTACAGTCACCGTCTGCGGTGATCTTGGAGCCCAAGAAAATAAAATCTGTCACTGCTTCCATTTCTTCCCCTTCTATATGCCAGGAAGTGATGGGGCCAGATGCCATGATCTTCGTTTTTTTAATGTTGAGTTTCAAACCAGATTTTGCACTCTCCTCTTTCACCCTCAACAAGAGGCTCTTTAGATCCTCTTCGCTTTCTGCCATTATGGTGGTATCATCTGCATATCGGAGGTTGTTGATAATTCTCCCAGCAATCTTAATTCCGACCTCTGATTCATCCAACCCGGCATTTCTCATGATGTACTCTGCATATAAGTTAAATAAGCAGGGCGACAATATGCAGCCTTGTCGTACTCCTTTCCCAATTTTGAACCAATCGGTTGTTCCATGTCTGGTTCTGACTGTTGCTTCTTGACCCTCGTACAGGTTTCTCAGGAGACAGGTAAGGTGGTCTGGTACTCCCATCACTTTAAGAATTTGCCACAGTTTGTTGTGATCCACACAATCAAAGGCTTGAGCGTAGTCAATGAAGCAGAAATAGACGTTTTTCTGGAATTCTCTTGCTTTCTCCATGATGCAGCGAATGTTGGCGATTTGATCTCTCGTTCCTCTGCCTCTTCTAAACCCAGCTTGTACTTCCGGTAGTTCTCGGTTCGCATACTGCTGAAGCCTAGCTTGTAGGATTTTGAGCATCACCTTGCTGGCATGTGAAATGAGCGCAATTGTGCGGTAGTTTGAACACTCTTTGGCGTTGCCCTTCTTTGGAATTGGAATGTAAACTGACCTTTTCCAGTCTTGTGGCCACTGTTGAGTGTTCCAGATTTGTTGGCATATTGAATGCAGCACTTTAACAGCATCATCTTTTAGGATTTTAAATAGTTCGGCTGGAATACTGTCATCTCCGCTAGCTTTGTTGTTACTAATGCTTCCTAAGGCCCACTTGACTTCACTCTCGAGGATGTCCGGCTCAAGTTCAGTGACCGCACTATCATGGCTATCAGGGACATTCAGGTCTTTCCTGTATAGTTCTTCTGTGTATTCTTTCCATCTCTTCTTAATCTCATCTGCTTCTGTTAGGTCCCTGCCTTCTTTGTCCTTTATCATGCCCGTCTTTGCACAAAACGTTCCCTTGAGATCTCCGATTTTCTTGAAGAGATCTCTAGTCTTTCCCATTCTGTTGTTTTCCTCGATTTCTTTGCATTGTTCCTTTAAGAAGGCCTTCTTGTCTCTCCTTGCTATTCTCTGGAACTCTGCATTCAGTTGGGTATATCTTCCCCTTTCTCCCTTGCTTTTCGCTTCCCTTCTTTCGTGAGCTACTTGTAAAGCCTCATCAGACAGCCACTTTGCTTTCTTGCATTTCTTTTTCTTTGGGATGGATTTCGTTGCTGCCTCCTGAACAATGTTACGGACCTCCGTCCATAGTTCCTCAGGCACTCTGTCTATCAGGTCTAATCCCTGAAATCTATTCCTCACCTCCACTGTATATTCACCAGGGATATGATTTAGGTCATACCTGAACGGTTTAGTGGTTTTCCCAACGTTCTTCAATTTAAGCCGAAATTTTGCAAGAAGCAGCTCATGATCTGAGCCACAGTCAGCTCCAGGTCTTGTTTTGACTGACTGTATGGAGCTTCTCCATCTTTGGCTGCAAAGGACATAATCAATCTGATTTCGATATTGACCATCTGGTGACGTCCATGTGTAGAGTCGCCTCTTGTGCTGTTGGAAAAGAGTGTTTGCTATGATCAGCATGTTCTCTTGGCAAAACTCTATTAGCCTTTGTCCTGCTTCATTTTGTACACCAAGGCCATGCCTGCCTGTTATCCCGGTGATTTCTTGACTTCCTACTTTAGCATTCCAATCCCCTATGATGAAGAGGACATCTTTTTTTGGTGTTAGTTCTAGAAGGTGTTGTAGGTCTTCATAGAACCGATCAACCTCAGCTTCTTCGGCCTCAGTGGTTGGGGCATAGACTTGAATTACTGTGATGTTGAATGGTTTGCCTTGGATTTGTACTGAGATCATTCTATCATTTTTAAGATTGTACCCCAGTACTGCTTTTCCCACCCTTTTGTTGACTATGAGTGCTACTCCATTTCTTCTAAGGGATTCTTGCCCACAATAGTAGTTATGATGGTCACCTGAATTAAATTCGCCCATGCTTGTCCATTTTAGTTCGCTGATTCCCAAGATGTCGATGTTCAATCTTGCCATCTCATGTTTGACCACCTCCAGCTTACCTTGATTCATTGATCTGACATTCCAGGTTCCTAAACAATATTGTTCTTTACAGCATCGGATTTTCTTTTCACCACCAGACACATCCACAGCTGAGTGTCCTTTCGGCTTTGGCCCAGCCGCTTCACTCTTTCTGGCACTACTTGGAAATACCCTCTGCTCTTCCCCAGTAGCATATTGGACACCTTCCGACCTGAGGGGCTCATCTTCCGGCATCATCTCTTTTAGCCTTGTGATACGTTCCATGGGGTTTTCTTGGCAAGAATACTGGAGTGGGTTGCCATTTCCTTCTCCAGTGGACCACATTTTGTCAGAACTCTCTGCCATGACCTGTCCATCTTGGGTGGCCCTGCACGGCATAGCTTATGGCTCCACTGAGTTACGCAAGCCCCTTCGCCACAACAAGGCAGTGATCCATGAAGGGGGACAGAGAGAGAGCAATGTCATTTAATTACTCGGTCAATGTAATGAATTGTTGCTGCTGAATCACTGTTTCTCTACAGTCCTTCCTCCCAGGTTTTCTCCTTTCTCTCTCCCCAACAGCGTACAGCCTTTCCACATTTTCAGTGAAGCTTTTTTTTTTTTTTTAAGAAAAATGTACTCTCTTTCTGAATAGACCCTTTGAACCTCCATCCTTTCTATTCTGCCCTTTCATCAAACCTAATTTTACATCTACCATCCCTCCAACTTCCTCTTTTGCAATCCATCTTCTGAGCAGTTTTTCTTCGGTCTCTTTGCCTGTGGGCTTCCCACCACCATCTGTCTGTCCCTAAGTTTCTCTACATTCCCAGTCACTTCTGTAAAGTTTTAATCCCAGCCAAAGTGACAACCTCCCTTCCTCACGGAATCAGAACTGCAAAGCAACAATTCAGACCCATCACACCAGCTCAGCTAATTGGTGTCAGAGGTTTCACTGCCACAAGTGCCATACAGTATAGAAACACTCAGTCTAAATAGCTCCTAATATCTCTATATGTTTAGAGTCAGTCACTTGTCAGAGCTGACAAATCTCAAGCGGTTTCTTGGCTTGCATGGGTGAGCTGCCAAACGAAAGTCCTAAACATTTCCTTTCATTGATCCTTCCAATCCAGAGCTCCATAAACGTATGCATCTTGCATTGCTGGCTATGATGGGAAAGATACAAGAGTAAACAAAGAGAGCCAGTGTGGTGTAGTGGTAGGATGTTGGGCTGGGACTTCAGAGATCCAGGTTCTAGTCCCCACTCAGCCATGAAGCTCACCAGGTGACTGGGCAAGTCGCTGACTCTCAGCCTAACCTGTCTCACAGTAGGGATATATGGATTTTGTTAAAACCGCTCCATCTATGTTTTGCGGATTGGCAGGCATCTGTTGTTCCATCGTCCACTTGTTGACAGAATTGGATTTCTGTATGAAAATTTCATTCATCAGCAGAATCTGCATGACTTGGAAAAAGCCAGTCCACTGCAAAATCCAAAGGTCAGATTCACAGAAATATGATCTCATCTGAATCCTTTGCTGATTTCTCCAACATTGTTTCCTCACAGGGTTGTTGTGAGGATAAAATAGAGAGGCAGAGGATCATGTACGCTGCTTGGGCTCCTTGGAGAAAAGGCAGGATGTAAATGTAACAAATAAATGAAATAAAACTGTTTTTCTCTCAGCATCTGACAACAGGAGCGCTCCACTCTGCATATAGTTCTGCGGCATTATGGCCAATATGTTTCACTTACACATCAATCCTATACATGTTTACTTGAAAGTAACTTCCACTTAGTTCAATTTGACTCAGTCCCTCCCAAGTAAGTGTGCATAGGGCTGGAGCCATGCACCCTGAACCCATGCACATTTACCCAGAAATAGTCTCACTTGTTCAGTTCAGCTTACTTTCAAGTGTTATTTTTTTCCATAGGAGTAGACCCTTCAGCTGGAGTCCCGTTTACACTTACTTAGCAGTAAACTCCATTGAAAACAGTGGTATTTACTTCTGAGCTGTGCACAGGATTGCACCGTTAGCTTCCTTTCACATGTGCATCACCCTTGACTGGAAAAAGAAATCTATCAAGATAATTTCAAACAGATTCAGATAGAGCAAACATATGATAGATTTATCAACTCTCAACTTGTATCCCTTTGTTCAATATTTGCCTTTGTTCAATATTTTCTGTCATAAGAGAGAAAAATACACAATAGCTAATCATTTATCAAAGTGGGGCAAGCATAACACAAGTAACTTGATGGTATCTCAAAGACAATTGTTAAAGTTGGTAGCTAGTGACCTCACACCAACTGTGCATTCACACAACTATTTGTATAGGGCAGAATCCAATATTGCGGCAGCATTCCCACTGTTTCCTTTGCACCAGTATTTCAGCTTGTTTCCATTTGCTTCAGGGCCTGCTAGCTTCCCTTTGCGCTGGTGGTCAGTCTGGGCACTGCACTTTAAGAAGGATGCAGACAAGCTGGAGAGGGTTCAGAGGAGAGCAACAAAGATGATCAGGGGACTGGAAACAAAGCCCTATGAGGAGAGACTGAAAGAACTGGGCATGTTTAGCCTTGAGAAGAGAAGACTGAGGGGAGATACAATAGCGCTCCTCAAGTACTTAAAAGGCTGTCACAGAGAGGAAGGCCAGCACCTCTACTCGATCATCCCAGAGCACAGGACACGGAATAATAGGCTCAAGTTACAGGAAGCCAGATTCCGGCTGAACATCAGGAAAAACCTCCTGACTGTTAGAGCAATATGACAATGGAACCAGCTACCTAGGGAGGTAGTGGGCTCTCCCACACTGGAGGCATTCAAGATGAGGCTGGACAGCCATCTGTCAGGGATGCTCTGACTTGGATTCCTACCTTGAGCAGGGGGTTGGACTCAATGGCTTTGTAGGCCCCTTGCAACCCTACTATTCTATGATTCTATGATTCTTGTCCCACTAGCATGCAGGCAATGTTGGTTACTGCCCAAGGTGATTAAAACTCAATAAGCACATCATGTGGGAGGCGTCCTATCTATCTATCTATCTATCTATCTATCTATAATTATTTCTAGACCACCTTTAAGAATGGAACCCTTGCTCTGAGAGATCGCAAGTCATTGATTATGGACATTTCCTAAGTTTGGGATATAAAGCAACAGTTAACAGTTATCATGTAAAAACATGGTTGTATGCATTTGTACCTATTCTATTGTAAAAGGTGTGGGGTCTTTGAGCTACTGAAAGATAATGGGTGTTCAAATCTTCATGCTAATTTGCCTGGCTCCTCTAATTTCCTTGTATACTTGATCTACTGAGATGAAAAGTAATACTTTTTTCCATTTATGGTAAAAATGTCCAAAAAATAGTCACATTTTAGCAGAGTATAATTGTGTTTGTTTGCTTGAGATCACAATTATTTATACCACATTAGATTAAATTATTCTATGATAACACCAGTTAAAGATTCCACTAGGTGAGAGAGAACCTAATTTGTTAACCATTTACTGCAGGGATGGGGGAACGTTTGGCTCTCTAAACTTTGGACTGCCAGTCCCATCATCCCCCACCATTGGCTATGCTGGCTAGGGCTGATGAAAGTTGCAGTCCATCAGCATTTGGAGGGCCACAGCTTCCCCACCATTGGTTCACAGGTAGCTGATAAATTCCGTTCTCTTGAATGGAAAATATATGAAGGGTATAGATATATGACTTGCTCGAGTATGTCTAAAATAGGCATTTCAAATTGAAGGTCCAAAGTTGATGTCATGTGGAGCTCCATAATTGGAACTCCCATGTCTTCTTCTTGTCCAAAAAGCAGCACAAAGGGCCCAGTTTGGACTAAGGCCATGATGGAGGAGAGGAGCTTAACCTTCTGCCTCTGCACCACCAATTCCACAATGCAAACTGCCCCTCCCTGAACCTTGTATTAATGAGGAAAATATAAGGGAATATAAGTACCTGTATGTGCTGCCCAACACACACCGTGTGTGTGTGTGTATAAAGATTTCAGAGAGGGAGGGAGAAATCCTGATAAATTACAAAAAAAACATTATTTAAAGAGCATGTGTTGTGCTAATGTTTTCTGTTATTCCATACAATAATCAGAAAGATTGGTGTCCCTAAGCGCATGGTCTGAAACATGGGAAGGCAGAAGCCCTTGCCCTCATGTATTTGGTAGATGCAAGCAATAAGATGTCTCTGGACAGCACCATTTCTGTATGGCAGGCCATTACAGCAGGAGAACCTGAGACCCTCCAACTCCCATAATCCCTAGCCAGCGTGACCAATGGTCAGGGATGGTGGGAGTTGTAGAAGAATGTCTGTAGGGCCATAGGTTCTCCAGGGATCCCTGCTCTAGAGGGAAGACGTTTTTTGGTGGTGCTCCTATGGGGGCAGTAATACTTGCACTGCTGACTTGTCATCTGTTACTATCTGTTACATCTGTGCTTCAGGCCTCTGTAGGGAGGTCATAGTTTTGTCTATTTATCTCCACAAGTGTGTGTGCATCTTTCTTCTGCACTCAGAAATTCTGGGCACCGGTTATCCTGGGTGGTGTTCAACTGGAGAGAAATGTTGCATTTGGAATTGCCAAGCGTATTTACAATACACATGGATTAATGACTTGTGATTTCAAAAACTAATCAGCATTGGTTTTAAATACAGAAAGAAAGCCAAGAAACACCACTACAATATAACACCCCTCTGACCCCTGCAAAACCAACCAGAATGGTGTCTCTGTGTGTGTGTGTAAAAGTGGTTAAGTATATGCGTGTACAAGAAAGACTATAGTCTAATAAATGTTCCAATGCTTTTCAAGTTTTGGTTTGGAACCACTCTAGTTATAAACTCCTTAAGGTCAAGAATCACAGTTTTAATGAATCTGGCACCTATATTTTTTATTTTTGTAATACTATGGATTGCCCCGAGAACTCTAAAATTCAGTTCTTCTAACTATCTGTCACTTGTGCCTGATATTTAGAAGGGGGGAAATGCTTTGCAGCAGCAGTTTTTAAAACATAAAATTAGCTAAAATGGCCCCAGTCCTGCACACTCAGCGAGGCAGGTGTGGCATGGATCCAAGAGGGCCGTAATATGATCCTTCCCCGCCAACTGCCTCCTCACTCAGCATGCTGCTTGTCCTCCTAGTGCTGCGACTTGACTGGGCTATTCACATTCAACACGGACCATCCCAATTTTTTTCAAGCACTTCCCAGAGAGCGCTCTTCCACAGACCCCCATATGAGCCAGGTGTGGGTGGGCATATAATAAGAAGAGCCCTGCTGGATGAGACCAAAGGCCTATCTAGTCCAGCATTCTGTTCTTACAGTGGCCAACCAGATGCCTATGTGAAGCTCACAAAATCCATGGTAGCTGGTGGGAGAGGATCATACTGAATTTATGGGAGTTGCTCTGTGCATTGCTTGCTGATAATGCAGGGTGCAGGACTGTGTCCAAATGTAACTGAGAGTAGAACTGAACGTGGTCTATTTCGCAGACTTTTACTGGCAGCATACTCACTTTTGAAAGCAAACACTCTAACAATCAAATTTACTGTGATGTAATGATTCCTGATGGGTCCAACATCTCAGATTTGCAGAAGGATCTGTCATGCTTTTTGTAAAAGAAACCCAGATTGTTCTATTTGTTTTTGGCAAATTTACAGTATGTCTTGTATGCCACCTTGAGAGGGTACTACCCTTAAAGGCAGTCTAAAAATAATTTTAAATAAATAAATACAATAAAATAAAATAAAAATAAGCGAGAAAATGGCAAGCAAGGCCCAGAAGTCAAATATGTCACTTCGTTAAAGCAGACATATGCAGAATTTCCTGTGGGCACTTCTTAGACTCTTGAGAACCCCACCTTTCATTTTTAAAAGGCTTCTTATTCCTCAACGTGTTAAGGTGACAAGTCAGCAAAAGTCCAATGTTGTTGTTTTATAAATCCACATAAAACAATTTCTTTCCTTCCTGAAAACTCTGCCATAGCCAGGCCAGATTCTAGTTTTTCACATTTAAGGGTAACAAACACTGAATTAGAACAATTTGGATTAACGTGCAATCTATTCGCCAGCTGTAGTGTGACATCTGCTATGTTCATGACAATGAGATACATATTATGTTAATTATTTACAACAAAATTTACAAAATTAACGCCAGTCCCCTCCACTGACTCATGACACACACTTGAGCTTGCCTTCCATGCTGAACATGCTTCCCACCTTGGAGCTGTACACTATTTCTGGATGTTTCTCAGATTATCCCCAGATGCAATCAAATAATGATTATGAAAATACAGATTAAAACTACTGAGCCAATTTTCAATGCAGGAGATGACAGCTGGAGGGGTGCCCCTCCAACACTGTAGCATTAGGTCATATTTCATAATTGTTTCAACTAGTAGCCAGTTATAGATGGGAAATCTGATTGGTCTTTTTTTTTACTGATTCAAGTAGTGTTGGCTTCATGGAGACAAAGTGTTAATGTCTGTTATCAACAGCCTTCTATACAGCTCTGTGCTTGCTTGCCCTCAGGAGTGCTACCTCAGATCTGGAAAGAAGGGATAGGGAGCAAGGCTCTTTGCAGTCCAAAGGCCCACTCTTGAATACGATGCATACGATACGTGAAAAACAGGTGTGCTGAGTGGTGATCATTTTCTACCTTTTTATACTTCAGAATTACAATAGCAATGTTATCAGTACAAGACAAACAGCCACTTTTTTTTTTTTAAGCAAAAGGATTTATGTTTTGGCATACTTGTCTAGCGCATAAGCCCAGTTAATTTAAAACAAAGCCATTCAGTGTATATACAGAACCTATGAGTTGGCCAGCTACTGGTGTACTTTTGGCATAATGACTTCCATTTCTTCCCTGCCATCCCCCTGCTTTACTAAGACTAAGGGTGCAATCCTGTGCATGTTTAAACAGAAAAAGTCCTACAACTAGGGAAGGAGGGATCCGTTTATTTCTGGTCCATGTCAGTTTAATTCATAAGTCTGTTCTGTCCCACTTTCCCATAGTTTGGGGGTGCTCTTGGACCCAGAACTGTCACTTGAGGCACAGGCGAAATCAGTGGCACAGAGCACTTTTTATTAGCTTAGGCTGGTATACCAACTACACCTTTATCTTGACAGAGATAGCCTCGCTACAGTTATCCACGCTCTGTTAACTTCTTGTCTGGATTACTGCAATGCGTTAGTGGGGCGGCCTTTGAAAATGGTACGGAAACTTCAGCTGGTCCAAAATAGGGCAGCAAGATTGTTAACAGGGACTGGCCAACGAGCTCATATTATGCCGGTACTTTTCCAGCTGCACTGGCTGCCAGTGCATTTCCAGTCCCGATTCAAAGTGCTGGTATTCACATTCAGTGCCCTTAATGGCTTGGGGCCAGGTTATCTGAAAGATCACCTCCTCCCATATTGCCTGCCTGGACCTTAAGATCATCCCCAGTGGCCCTTCTCCATGAGCACCTGCCAAAGGAAGTGAGGTGGGTGGCTACTAGGAGGAGGGCTTTTTCTGCTGTGGCACCCTGGCTGTGGAATGAGCTCCCTAGTGAGGTTTGCCTGGCACCTTCATTGTATTCCTTCCAGTGCCAGGTGAAGACCTTTTTATTTTCCCAGGCATTTTAGCATTTTAGCCTTCTAGACTTTTAGCTTTGTTGTTTTAAATCTGTATTTTAAATCTCTGCTTTGCTGCTAGGTTTTATTCTGGTTTTATTCTCATTGCATTGTTATACTGTGGTTTTAATGTTTTACATATTTTATATTGTTTTATTGTGTGCTCTTTGGTTTTAATTTCTGTGAACCGCCCAGAAAGCTTCCGCTATTGGTCGGTATAGAAATGAAATAAAATAAATAAAATAATGTTTGTACACACGTTATCCTAAAATACACATTTTGTATGCATTTTGGAATGTTTTTAAAGTCAAGAACTGTACCACAAAATTTGAAGAAGTGAGAAAACTGAAGGGTGAGTGCATTCTGATTTGCATATTTGTCTGGAAAATGTGTATCAGGTCAATTTGTGTAAAAATGAAGAGCGAACAAAATCCTAGCACGTCCCTAGTTTGATCTCATTCTCCCTCCAACATGTTTATTATGAATCATTTCAGACCAAGCAAAAAGTACTTATAGCTCCATCCTATGAATCAGTTTCATGCGCAACTTACTAGGCAGTGATTACAAAAATATGCAGCACATTGGAAATATTGGTCAGCTGAAGATTCAGAGTTCATGACTCTTTTGAAGAGGATTAAGAAACCTTTCCAAAGTATAATCCTGATTTTAGTCGCTGCTGTGTAAGCCTAGTCAGTGTTACACAAAAGCCTTTCTTTCTACATTCTGTATTCTCCCAACACACAAACACCTCTATTCAGAGCCTTGTAAGACGCAAATCAGGGAGCAAGGTGTTAGGAGGACTCTAAAATAAGAAATGTGTCCCCATGCCTCAAGCAGCACATAGTATTCTGACTGAGGCTAATTGCTTTTCATTCCAAAATCATGATGTCACCGAATGTTTTAGGGCCTTGTGGGTGGAGAGAGGCTTTTTTTGTCTATGACTGCACCCCCTAAACATGTATTGACCCTAGGAAAAAAATAATTACCATATAGCATAATGTAGCCAAACTAAATGAGAAGATCTCTGCCCAACTTTTGGAAGCCAGTTAAAATACGAACTCAGTGTTTCTCTAAACACACCGAGTATATTACCTTAGTCATAAAATGGGGGACTTTCAAATCTAATTTGTTCAGCACTAGTGCTGTTGAAGGCTGGGAAGTGTTCCAGGGGAAATCACCTCCACGCAAACAGAGATTAGCAGCTCTCCATTGCAGACATATGGAAATGATTGTCTATAATCTCCGGTAATTGTGGCTGTATTACATTCAAATCCTGTTTTCAATTTTCTCAAACTTCTAGACTGATTGTGTTATTAAATCATGCTGGCTGATGTGTTTAATAAGGACCTATTAAATGTTTATAAAATTAGGGAAATAAATATGGGCTTTTAGTGAGATGGTGTGTTTGTGAGATAGAACAATGGTAGACCATTGTTAAAATAACAGCACTGCTATTAAAGATGTGTCTACAAAATATACTTCAAGGCCTCACTTTAACAAAATTAATTAGGAATAACACCTAATTAGGAACAAAGAAGTCTTATAAGTAAATGGAGAAGTGTCCCTTCTGTTTCAAAGAACAGTAAATGGTGTAAAATGTTAGGCCACAATCCTGAAAATACTTATGAGTACATATGTTCCTTCAAGTAAATAAGGCTGTGATCCTATGTACCTGGAAGTGAACTTACATCTGAGTAAACAGGACTGGGCTGAAAAAGTTGCATGCTCCCATTTCACATGGCTTAAAGGCTAAGAGGTTGGAATGCATCACTTTTGAGCCTGCACTATGTATATCCCAAGTAGAATGGAAGCCTACTAGAAAATTGGTTGTCCAGATTTCCAGTGAGTCAAATTCTTTGTAAATCCATTGTAGCCACCATTCTCAGAAGAGATAATTGAAAGCAATGTTCTCTTCTACTTATGTTAATTAACCCAAATATATGCTGTCTCCTATTATTGAAGCCAAGCTTTAAAACAAACATCTATGTAGAATCAAATCAGAGAGATAGCAAACTTCTTCACAAATCTAATAGTAATGTATTAACCTCAATGTAGGGTTACTATAGAACCCTTTTAAGCCAGATAAAATATTCAGGTTTAGACTGAGTCTCAGTCCTAGCCAAGATTGTATGATTAGGCCCAGTTCTCCTGTGTCCCAGTTTTCCTGAAAGGATCATATTACTGGGCCCAAAGTCTAATGTAAGTAGCCTGCCTATATCTCCAGGCAATTTAGGTATTTCCTAATCTCCCACCCCTCCAATGAATCATTTTACAGAATGAATAAACTTGTGTTAGGCTTCCAGTGTACTGGTAAACCTTGCATGAATGCATCTATGATTCACAAACCAGTTAAGCCAGCCAATGTGGATTTTACCTGATTTACTTCAGTTGACTTCATTCATAAGTCTTCAGTTCCTAGAAAGATCCCTATTAACCTTAATGTACTTAAATCAATGTAAGTCTATTTCCATCTTAAGTGGCTGGTGGTTGAGGATGTAGAATACCAACAGAAGAGTGAGTTCTATGAACCATTTTGATCTTATTCTTTATTCACATGGAATATGTAATGTGCCCAGACATGTAATTAATAGGAAGACTCTAATCATGGATACTTGCGGCAGGGACCTGTGTCCTCATGCTTTGTAAAGCATGAAGTACATTGGTAGCACAATGTAAATAATCATTATGATACGTTTAGGAGTTGGATCCAGAGAACTGATGAGTGGACTTCTGTTTATGGAACCTCTAGCTCACTGGTGGATGGGGAAGTGGCAATTTTCACCGATTCCCCCCTTTCTCCTGCAGCCTCCTACACCACCTTCCATAGTGTTCTGGAAGCTTCTCCAATCCTTAAGGCATCTCGATTTCATGATTAGAGGCTTCATATGATTACATGTCTGGACACATGACATCATACATGTGAATGGACTATAAGATTCAAATATTCAACCCATGCTGAGTGCCAACCCCAGTCAAGATTGTGTGGTTGGGCTCACTGTCCTATCTGATTTTTCATCCTTTAGTTACCTTTCATGAGTGGCAGCCTCAGATGATGATGATTATTATTATTAAATTTATTAATCGCCCATCTGGCTGGTCACCCAGCCACTCTGGGCGATGTACAGTATACAGTAAAACAGTTTAAAACAATAAAATTCTACAATAAAAACATTTTCTAAAATACCCTAACCCACCCCAAATGCCTGCCTGAACAACCACATTTTTAATGCACGGCGGAAGCTCATTAAAGAGGGGGCATGACGGAGTTCCCTAGGGAGGGAGTTCCACAGAGTGGGGGCCACCACAGAAAAGGCCCTCTCCCTCGTCCCCACCAGTCTAGCTGTCCTGGCTGATGGGACAGAGAGAAGGCCATCCGAGGCTGATCTTGTTAAGTGGCCTGTCTGGTGCTGCTGGAGGCGCTCCTTAAGATAGGCTGGGCCGGAACCATATAGGGTTTTATAGATGGATCTCCAGCCCTTCTGCAAACAGAAGGAGACCTGTGGAAGGGCTATCTAGGCCTCTGTTTTTAAAGTTATGCGCCCTCTTTCAAAAGCATTTTATTCAAGCAGTTTACAACAATTAACATTAATCGAAATGCCATATGATCTAAACAGATGCATGCAACCATAAAATCATAATATGCTGATTTCTCCAGCACATGTTTCACTCAGATGTATTCCACCATGATCCCTATATATTTTTTTTGAACTGGGGCTTTATGATAATTAATAATTTCCATATTTCATCACACACACACACACACACACACACACCCCTTTGGCCACTGAGTCAATAAGAATGTCACACACTCTAAACACAAGGAGCTTCTTGGGATTAATTCTTATTGATTATGAATATTCAGATTTAGATTACAAATTTTCTCACTAAAAATAAGAAAGGTGAATTGCAAATGTTGCCCAGTTTTTGATAATTGCCGAACTATTCATTTCAGTTCTAAGGTAAAGGAAAACTCAGGTAAATGTGCTACATATATTTTACACACGGTGACATGGGACTAATTCAGTGAATAGAATGAACAAGAAATGTGTATATTTGAGGTTCAGATACTGGAGATTTCCATTTCCGTTTGTAAAATACTCGCCATTTAATCTACTACAGAATGCACGGACTTTGTCAATTTAATCACTCTAGAAATTTCACCTTCAAACTTCCTTTTAACCTCTAACTTACATTTCTTTTATCATTTTAATAGTTTTAATGCGTCATCATCATCAATATCTATTTTTCTCATTCTCAGTTCTTTTCATTAATAATTCTCACTGGGCAGAAAGCATTTTCAAATTCTAACTCATTAAAACCACAACCCACATGCTAAAGTAATTTGGTCCCCTGACTTCAGGGTAAACTTGAACCTGTTTTCTTCAGCAAATTAATATTTATTTATTTATTTATTTCTAGGGGCGCTGGAGAGATGAGGTTTACAAATGAATTAATTGCTAGGTTACCCAGCATAAAATGCCCCACATCATTATGTTTACATAAACACGCAATGTTTTAAAACCTATAACCAGCCCATAACGCAGTCTTTACGGAATCCTATAAAGTAATGAAGATCTTGTATGGTTCGCATTAGAGACTTTGAAAGGTTTGAAGCGATTGGATCTAAGGTTAATATTTGGCAGAGCCTTGTAAATAGCCTGGTTGTTATTTTATATTGGCTGAAGTATAAAATTCTGGGTTGCCTGCCAGCAACAAGCCCAGCAGTGTGGCCATGTAGTTACAGGGTTCTGTTGTTTGCTTGTTTCATGTTGGAATGTTCCTGCTCTCAGTAGGGTTTGTGTGTGTGTGTGTGTGTGTGTGTGTCTGCTTATACTCAGCCCAAATAGAGCAAGGACTCTACACAAGCAATTATTTTTTACTAAATTTTGTTGGTCTGCCCTCAGGGGACTTTCTCCCAGTTTAATTATTTGAAGGATTGTACACTTCTGGGATTTTATTTCAAAATGTTCCTGTTGGAATTTGTTTCAGAGCCAAATTAAAATGAGGTCTTCTCTCTCTCTTTTGCTCTCTTTCAAAAGAAAAGTACAGAAAAGTACACTGAAGCTGAAGTTAATAGAGGTGTTTCATGAGGCATTGCTTTTAAAGTTATTTATCTAAAGATATGTTCAGAATTGATTGTATTAAAGGCCCATAAATCTGCCATGCCCATCCCCCACCCAGGACAGTTACAAAATGAATCTGAGCAATGCTTTTGAATGTTAAGCTAAAACTAAGGAAATATCATTTGTCTCCAGCTGTACATGAAATAGCTTATAATAGTTGCTGCTGAGGACATGAAGCATTGGTTAGGCCCTCTTAGCTATAAATCCTAATCCTAGCTCACTTTATGTATTTATGAAGCAGATAGTATGTCTGCATAAATAATAACAAATGAAAATCCAAAATGTATAAGATACTATTTCTGTATTAATTTTTCTAGTATTCCTCTGTAGAAAAAAATAGGTATCAAGAAGGCTGGACGGATAGGATTAAAATCAAGGAATAATTATGGGATTGTTCCAGTGATTGCTCAAGCCTTTGGTAGCAAGAGTTTTGTTGACTTTTTTCTCCTCTGCCATGGGCTCAAAAAGTTATGTGAACTTCAGAGGCTGCTGCCAGACATGCACTGAGTTTAGCTAAGATTTGTGTGTGCTTCTGAGCATGTGCAGATGAGATCAAGAGCAGGTAGGTGATTCCAGGATAGGCTCAGCATGTTTCCTGGCATAGTGGGAAACCTACGTTCAAATACCTGCTCAGCGTGTGAGTGTGTGTGTAATCTGTATATGGACATGTGCATGTGTGCTTAGAAGTCAAGGACAGATTATTAAAGGGCATATCCAGGTGACTGCCCTCTGCTTAGTAATTTTTGATGCCTCCAGGTGGAAAATTAGCAGAAAAGGTATGCTGGCAGGTCAGGCATGGCTACTACACAAGGCTGACTCAGTACCTTCCCATCCCTCCAATTGTTACTGGTGAGCCTGGAGTCTTAGAAATGAAGATACACAGGAGGTTTTCTAAAATGAGAGCTGCTGGAGCTTAAACTCATTTAGGAGACATTTGGGAGTTAAAGTAACATAGTAGCAACGGGTACAATTCTCTATGCACTTACTTGGCAGTAAGCCCAATTAACTTCAATGGGGCTTACTTCTGAGTAGGCATGCATCACATGGGACTCATGTTAATCAATTAATCAATCTGGCCTTTTGAATAATCCAGCAGTATCTGTAACTAATTACATTAAAGCTCATTCTCTCTCCCTTTCTCTCTTTTAAAAAACATTTTTAACATTTTATTTGAAAAATAGAATAAATTTTAGTTTTTTATTTGATTTATTAGCTGCCCATCTGGCCAGCTACCTGGCCACTCTAGGCGGCATACAATACTAATAACAAATTTACATAATCAACTGAACACAACAACAACAACAACAACAACAACAACACTGCTCTATAAAACCTAACCCACCCCAAATGCCCGCCGGCCTGAACAGCCAGGTTGTTAAAGCCTGGTGGAAGCTCATCAAAGAATAGATGGGTGAAATCCAATGGTGTCCATCTGCCAATGGAATAACATCTGTCAGTGGAACAGATTCTCTTTCTCACCTGCAACCCCCCTTGCCCTCCTACAAATCTGCTCTAGAGGATTTGGGGTACTCCTCAGAGCAGATACTGGGCTGCAGGGGGAGGAGGGGAAAGGAAACTTCAGTTGCATGGGCACACATCCACTCTCGCAAAGTGGGATTTAATCCTATTTATTTATTTATTACATTTATATCCCACCTTTTTTCCTCCAAGGAACTCAAGGCAGCTTACATTATCCTCCTCCTTCATTTTATCTTCACAACAACAAAGCTGTGAGGTGGGTTGGGCTGAGAGTCTGTGACTGGCCCAAAGTCACCCAGTGAGTTTCCATGGCCGAGTGGGGACTAGAACCCGGATCTCCCGACGACTCCCAGTCCAGCACTCTAGCCACTACACCACACTGGCTAGCAATATAATATTATCCTATGAATATATTGTATGTCAAAGCAGCATTCCTTCCTTGAAAAATATATAAAAACTTAAGAAGAGCCATGCTGGAACAGACCAAGGATCCATCTAGTCCAGCATTCTGTTCACACACATATATTAGATTTAGATTGAACATGTATACATTTCTCTTGCTCTCACTCCTATATTCTTATGGAGTATTGCCTACATGATACATTTTTGAAAAGCCTGGATTTTCATTGTTGGATCTAAGTAATGCTAATAATTCTAAGAGTAAAACTTGTTCATTAGCTGATTGCTCTGCAGACTTAAAATCAGGGGTCCAGCACCCCTATACACAAAGGATAAGCATCTGCCACCCTATGAACATCAGCAGTATGTTGCAAGTCCAGCCAAGTATTTGCTGAGATTTTGTATCTTTGCAGTGAATCTGAAGGGCCTCAGCTGACTTCCCTGCAGACAACAGTCTGCATCACAAAATCACCACACGTAGTGCAACATAATTTTTCCCAATTAGCAGTCTCTCTTCTGGAAAAGCCTGAGGCAGATGCGGTAGACAGATCCCTAGAGGAAATTGGACCTTCTAGGTAAGCTTGAGATCACTGGCAGATCTGTGTGTGTGTGTGTGTGTGTGTGTGACAGAGAGAGAGAAATGAGACTGGGGAGGGAACACCCAAAATACATTTCCTTCTTATCACTAGTTCAGGGGCACTTCCCTGTCTTAAAATAAACATCAGTAAAACTTTTTCGGTGAGTGAGAAAAATAAAATAGCAGTAAATGTTAAATAATTCTGCTTACTTCGCAATCACAAATATAAATAGGCAGATCAAAGGGAGAATGAAGACCTAAAAAGAAATATATTATCAGCCTTTTGAGTTTTAAATTTCAGAGCAGAGTTTGGGGTCATTTTGGATAGCTTTCCAGCATTTTCCAACTAGTGGAAGACAGGAGAACAGAAATGAAAGGCAGTCAAGCCTAGAAAAAAATGGCTCATAGCAGTCAGAAGCTCAGGTTGTACTTGGCTGGCCTTGCTTTTGGTGCAGGGGGTGGGGTGGGATAAGTTAAGACAAGAATCAGTTCCCATCTATATGGCACTGCTTTTACCCTTCACTCCATTGCAACTGCTCAGCATTTCAGCTTCGAATTAGCTTCTGATGGGATACACTCGCGATTTACTGTGGGCTTCTCTAACAGACTCTGTCGTGCCCTTTTTTTGGCCATTACATTTTAATGCGCAGCTGTGCAGTCCTTTGAGCATGGGGGTGTGACAATTCAGTGGCTGTTTTGTATTTTAGGAATTCTGTTGTGTCTGTCCATCCCTCCTTAGGTAAACAGTAGGTGTTCTATGATCCTTCATTTCCCTGCCATCTGTTTGTCAGTTCCCCAATCTGAGACTCTCGCAATGGTTTGCACATGTGTGAGCGGTACGTGCCTACCCATCGCTCCGAAATGGTGGCCGGAGCTAAAATGGTCCTCCCCCAAGACCCCCCTGGCCCTTAGGCACTGAGTCCAAAAGCAACCACTGCGAAGATACGAAGCTGCAAAAATGTGCAAAAATGTGATTAAATAAATGCAAAGCCTCTCTGTGCCCCTGTAACTGCGCAGCTGCAAAGGGATGGGTGGAGTAAAGGGGCATCACAGAGTGACACAGGCACTACACACGCCTACAACATGCCCACTGCAAAATGCAAAGTCGGTTTGGGGGAGGGAGAGACTGCTTGCAACCACGGGAAACCTGGAGCAAACGAAAAACATTGCAGCAAAACGCCTCCTTGGAAATCCGCATTTTCCGTGAGAAAACCACAGATGGCTGCGAAGTGGCGACTACGTCATCTGTCCCAAAGGACCTCAACTCGCAGCCGCCCTGGAGTAAAAGGCTTGTGTAGATGGGGCCTTAGTCTCTGAATAGTGCAGGAAGGCATTTAAAGTATCGGTTCTACCATGGGATGGGGTCCATTTGGACTACAGTTCAGGCAGCCAAATGTATTGAAGTTAAAGTACAGGGTTGAACATTTTATTACAGTGAGAGTCTTCCATGGATCTATAGTTTAGTGTCATATGATAGATAGCTGCTGTTCTCTGGAGCAGGTATTCTTGTAACTGGACTGCAGGGCTTTTCAATCAGTCTGTGGGGCTTGGTTGAAAATCTACAATAAGCATTCATGCATTTTCTTGAATGGGCTTTTCCCTGGGTCTTTTACTAGTCGTCTCTATTGTCTGTATTCAGCATGTTTTTTTAAAGACTGCGTTAATATATTTTTATATTGTTGTGAGTCACTGTGAGTGCTGATTTCAAGGCCAGCCTCAAAGGCTGGCATGGTTGGGAACCTTCCAAGGGCCCACATCTTATCAGGGGGTCCCCTGACAACAGCCCCTTCAACCTGCCCCTCTTCTTCAGCATTGCAATCTGCTTGTTCACCCAGGTCTTGCTCTGGCCCAGCAGTGTGAGAAAGAAGCAAGCAAGGAGCTGCGGTAGCTGCCGTTGCATGCTCGCCGATTGGCTCTTTGCTTGGCAAGCAAGCAGAAATGGCAAGGAAGAGGAGCAGCTGGCAATAATGGCAGTGAGGGAGTAGGCTGACTGACTGAGAGTGTCTTGCCCAGGGGCCCCAAATTCAGCACTGGCTAAATTTCCTGTAGAAAGGCAACTAGCACATGATGTTGTTGTTCGTAATAATGGCCTTTGCCTGAGCTAGTGTTTTTCTGCTCCCTTGCTGCTGGCCACATTCTCCTAATAGTTTCACTTTGCATTTCCACCCCAGTTGAAACTGTATACATTTCACCCTCATTCAAAGGAGAAGAGATAGTTTTCCTTAATTGATTCCGCTTGCTACACTCCTCAGGTGCTTTAGGAAATAAATGATTATAACTACATTAATCTCATGTTGTCTTTTCCATTAGGAATAAACGTTTTGGCCCTACATCCATGAAAACTGTGATGTGTGAAGGGTTTATACGAATGGCCACATTCTCAGAAACGTATTAGCATACTTGTATTCATGTTCTGATTTTACTGAAGAGGCAAGGGAGGCATGGGTAAGATTTCTTTTTAAAAATGAGTGAATATTCTTATTCCTTAATTCAGAGCTTTCCAAACTTTTCATGTTGGTGACACACTTTTTAGACATGCATCATTTCGTGACACTAGCAATGTCTAGCAAACTGGAGGTTAAACCAACCCGTTATAAGAGATACGGACACATACATAAATTGTAATAACGAAATGTATGGGGATGGAACATATCTCATGAAAACCTTTCATTTATATTTTTTAAAATATATGATTTGTAAGATAATAACATACATTGTTGTCATTTATGAGTAACAGTATGTAAATATGTGCAAGAAAATGTGAAAAATAAACAAAATTAACTAAAGTATTTACAATACATATTAGGACACATAGGCCCAGGTAGGAGCTCAGCTGCAAAAACACATGAAGTAGAGAAGCAAAAGTCCAACAAAAATGGTGTAAATATATATGTCTCACTACAAGGCTATATTGCTGTAAATATTTGCAATGCCTATGTCCAGAGTCCAGTTTCAGCACTTTCCAGTGGTACACTGCCGGTGGGTGGTTAATCCACAATTACAGCAGAGTAAAAAGAAAAATAAATGGCAGAAATCAAATTATAAGTGCCACGTGGTGGGTGGCTTGCTGTTTGCCACATTGGGTTTGGGAGGGTGGCCTCCCTTCAGCCAGCAGCAGGTGGGTTGACTGGGTGACAGCCTGCAGCTGCGCTCGCCCGGGTGATTGGGAGCACGCTCATTCTGAGGCTTCTGGCCTCCACTGAGCTCCGTTCTGACTGGCCAAGATGGCGGACAGCCCGCTTGGTGCAGTCCCAGTCCCAGGCAGCGTTTCCACCTGTGCGCTACTCTGGCCCGGCTGCGCAGGAGCGCGGTGCAGAAGTCCGCGAACGGCGCGCTCAAAATCTCACAGGGCTGGTGGCCACTGCCACTTCTCCGTGCTGGTGTCGGCCAAGCTCTGCTCCCAGGGCGGCGCCTCCCCTCCCCTCTCTTCGCCCCGCGCCTCTACCTCGCCGTACTGCTCCAACATCACCAATCACGTGCATCCTACATCAAGACGCCACATGATCCTAAACCAGCTAATGTTAAAGCAGCTAAGCCTTAGCTGCTTTAACATTAGCTGCTTTAGGAAGTTCCGGGGGAGGGACCAAGGGAAGCAAACATGAGTAAGGGAGCTCCACGGTGCCCTTCCGCACAATTTTCTGCATTTTGCGAGACACACCTAAACACTGCTGCCGACACACTAATGTATCGCAGCACACAGTTTGGAAAGCTCTGCCTTAATTGTTCCTATTTTATAACTAGACTTAATATCTCCAGAATAAAGGTCCACAACCCATTTCTTTGAATGCCTCTACCCACAATAGAAAGAATTACTGTTTTCTTATCTAGAAAACTAGGAACTGAGCCCACCTTCGAGGGGTGTGTATGTGCAACTGAATGCATATTGCATCAGTATCTGCACTGCCTGCCTCTATTTTTCCAAGCTCAGTTCAAGGCACTGATGATAACCTACCAAGTCCTAAATAGTCTGGGCCAAGGAGCATATCTAACAGACAATTCTATCCTTTCTTCCTATATAACCTTTAGGATTGACCAAGAATGATCACTTATGCTTACTAACTCAGGACCACAACTAGAGTATCCAGGTGTCCTCTTTTACATAGGAAATTCCTCTGTTTGAAGGGCTGCTTCAAACAGTTCCATAAGAACTGTTGCCTATCAACACTTCACACCTGAAAAGTGGACTGAACTGGCAGGCACACAGGCTACCTGGTCCCAGTCTTCCACAGTATGGTGAGATGTACTATATTCCTATTTAAATTATCATAGTTATTTCTAAATTTGCATATATATATATATATATATACACACATACACACATACATATATAAGCATATGCAAATATTATGGAAATCACTGTCCTCTTTTTTGGTGATGAATTTCCTACTTTTTCGGCAATTCATAAATGGCCACAAGAGTGTACAGAGTCTTTATTGCTGGTAGCTCCACATGTTTCTTTTGAATTTGGTTACCCTGGAGATTCACCAGATCTTTCTCGAGTCTAGGTGCCTTCCAGCAGTGGTGTAAGACTTTTCAAATGGGCAGTTCATTTGCAGAGATAGGTTGGCATACAGCAAGATGGGGTTTACATAATGCAATTAGGAGTTTTGTAATTAAGGGTGCAATCCTATGCATGTTTGAATAGAAAAAAGTCCTACAATTCCCAGCATGCCCCAGCCAGCATTGATGGCTGAAGGGATGCTGGGAATTGTAGGACTTTTTTTCTGTCTAAACATGCATAGGATTGCACCCTAAAATATTTAAACCTGTGGATGGGCTAGGCCATAATAGGAATCAATAAAGTAGGGCAGAGGAGAACTGTGGGATCTCTTCTTATGACTTCATTGGCAATATCCTGCTTTTGTGAAATGTACAACTGTATGTAAAGGTTTTGCGAAGAGTTCAGATTCCTGAATAACACACAAAGACGTTCTGGATGCTATTGGCCTCTGTTCCGGTGAATGCTTTGTGTTTACTTGAGAGTCAGACATGAGTAGTAAAACCTTCTCATGTCACAGTTTTTATCATGAGTTTAGTTTAGGCGTGTCCCTGTTGCATGAAAATTATAACATGCAGAACAGCCTTAGTAGCCCAGCCAGGCATCCTGTGGTGAGTGTTCTCAGCTCAGCTGACAGAAATGAGCCAAACATGTGGAGAAGTGAGCCCGCCATCACTTCCCAGAACTGCCATTCCCAGAAACTGCCATAATACAGATAAAGGGCTATTTGGGTAAAAGGTAAGTTTGTGAATTGTAAGAAGAAGTGGGGGGAGAGCATAGGGAGGAAGGGGAAGAGCACTTAAGATATAAAAGATTTCAAGCTGTTAGTGGACACTGGCATGTGGTATTCTCGGTAGGCAGGCTGATTGAAGCTAATGGTAATGTATTCTACAATCAGCAATCGAACTGCTTGAAAGAAAATGAAGAAAGCAAACCAAAGAGTGCAAGGCTTTAAGAACAATGCCATGCTGAAAGAGAGAGAAGAAATGATGTAATTTGGAGGACTGGAAGACGGGGGAGGGTGAATGAGGAAAGAGGTTTGTGGGGAAATGTAAAATTTTCAAATATGGTGTTTTATTACATTACTGTGATTTAACAGCAGGGCTGGTACTGAGCAACTCCACAGCAGAGGCCAACAGCACCAACGGGATTTATTATGATTTCTTTAATGCTGCAGGGGGAATGTCTAGCTGTTGTTTGGGCCTAGTGGGCCTCAGGCCTGGTACCCTATATTATACAAGAGAAAACTAGCCATTTGGAAAACTTACTCGGCTTACAATCAGTCCTGAGAGAGGGAGCAACAGGCTTTTTTATGGAGTGAGGTAGAGTTTGCTTTCCTAGGCTGCAGAATAGGAATTTGGGCTAGTGATCTGGATTCTTTCATGCACCTTATAAAGACTCTGTGTTTACAAGACTGAAAGAAGAGTTCTGGTTTACAATGCCAACTCATCTTGTTTGCCACTGGGATGGAACGACAACGTATCTGTTGTACCTGCATTATGGAGGAGGATTCATGCTGTGTCCACCAACACACCAATAACATATTGCATGACTGATTTGGGGAGAGTTTTTGCTAGTTGAAGGAATTACATTTATAGTAGGCCACGTACATAGCCAGATGAGAGCATGTTTCTTATTTAAAACTATAGCTCTGAGACATATTTCTCTGGGGAGATGGAAACACTGAAAAGTACAAGACAGCACTGAAAACATGCATGTGTCAATCTGCAATTTGTGAGCTACCAATTGTATAGGACCAGACTCTCAGATGTTCACAAACTTAGAAGTCATCAAACCACAACATGCAACATGCTGCAAACTTCAAAGTTGTTTTCACCCCACCTCCCTATTTAATGGTGATATACCCAGAAACAACTCTATGAGGGGATAAGGAAGATGATGCATGTCTTTCAGACGTCCCACTTAGTACAATGGAACTTACTTTCAAGTAAATGCCCATAGGATTGTGAACTGAGGGCGCAATCCTATGCATGGTTAGACAGAAAAAAATCCCACCATTCCCCAGCCAGGCTGGCTGGGGAATGCTGGGAGTTGTAGGACTTTTTCTGTCTAAATATGAATTGCACCCTTAGTTATAGATGTTACCACACATATAATATGAAGTTGCTTCAAAGTTCATAATATTTGTTCTAAAATATAGCCATAGTTATGCTCCAACTATATCCCACTCCCACCCACCCCAAATAGATTTTGAGGGAGTATAAATATTTCCAGAGAGACAATCTGTGTGAATATTCTAGGGTTGGACGAAAGTCACTTACCTGATCCTGAAGCTTGCTTCACGGTGGGGGGGAGGCGCTCCGTCCCTTCCCCTGAAATTCTGGGCGGGGGGGAGGCGCCCCGTCCCTCCCCGCCGAAATTCTGGCCGGGGGGGGAGCGCCCCGTCTCTCCAGCCGCGAAACTTCTTCTCCTGCCGGGACGCAAATGGCGGCGGCCGTAGCCGCCGTCGTTTGCGTCCCTGGCCTGCAGTCAGCCGTGATAGCCTATGTAAATGTTTACGTAGCCTATCACGGCTGACTTTGAGAAAAAAAAAAGCGCGTACGCAAATGGCGGCACCCATGGGCGCCGCCATTTGCGTTCCTTATTTTGGCATGGGTAGTCTACGTAAATATTTACGTAGACTGCTATTTGCGTTGCCCTTATTTTCGCCATAGTCTACGTAAATATTTATGTAGACTACCCGTGACAAAATAAGGAACGCAAATGGCGGCACCCATGGGCGCCGCCATTTGCGTACACGCTTTTTTTTTTTCAAAATCAGCCGTGATAGGCTACGTAAACATTTACGTAGCCTATCACAGTGTTTTTTGAAAATCTAGCTGTGATAGGCTACGTAAATCTTTACGTAGCCTATCACGTTTGTTGTTGTTTTGGTTTTTTTACTTGGAAATGGCGGTGGCGGCAGCTGGCCGGAAGACCGGCCGCTGCCGAACCGCCGCCGGGAGCCGCCGCTGCCAGGGACATTCGCTCAAGGTAAGTCCCATCTCGGGGGGGCGGACTGTTTCTCCACCAATTTCGGGGGGCCGAATGCGTTGGCATTCGGCCTCCCGGAGATTCGTGGAGAAATTCTCTGACATCTCTAGAATATTCACCTTTTTTTCTAATTCTATTCAGTGTCATTGTTTCCCTGACCTACTGCTGCAGCACCATTCCCCCCACCCCTGGTTGTTATGTCTTTATCCCTATTCCAGGCTTTCTTCTCACGTGATTAGAATCCTCGGAGAGGAAAGTGCGGTTGCACTAGCAAGCACTGCCTTCTCCAATACCTCCCTGCCACCCAACCCCTCCAGATGCATTGGAGCATGACAAATTCTTACAGGGTCAGAGTCCTCAATCATGATGGGGGGGGGGGCAAGAAGGCAGAACGAGCTAGCACATACCTGCTCTCCCTCTCACAATTCTTGCATGAAGGGAATGCCTAAATAGGCCTTTTTTTCCTTCCTGAATTAGTCACATAGATGATTTCAGCGAAGAGATCATATAAGCCGTTATTCAGGCATTTGGAACAATGTGTATGGGCTTAAATGTAATGGATGTGATGCAAGCCCTGCCCCAAATTTGCAGCAAGCTGGCTCCACTTCCAATCTTTGTGCATTTAGCTGTACGTGCTTAGAACCTTCCTTGCAGTTGGGATCTCTGATAAAGTGGGGATCCCAAGAACAAGGGGGCTTCTAAGTGCATTCAGCTGAATACATTAAGAATTTCCCCAAAGACCTCCCTGCTAAAGATGTGAAGAGCAGAGGGGATGTTGGGGCCAGGGGCAGTATCCACACACCCATGTCTCTTCCACACATTGACTGGGTCCGCACATCACACTAAGGTTGTTGAACCATGGATTGTAACCTTATTTTGATAAGGTTGTTGAACAAGCTTATTTTTCTTGAACTAGCCACTTTGAGAACCCATGGTTTGTTGCTGGATTGTTCAGGGTGGTTAACAAGCTACACTGCATGGTTAACAAGCTACCCTCTGGAAAATGGTCTGGGCTCAGACAACACACTAATCCATGGTTCAACAAACAACCCACAGTTCAGTGTGGGTTAGCATGTTGTGTGAACAGCTCCTTTCTATTCTGACATGTTTGGCTGAAGGCACTATTAGGGCCTTAGTAAATGGGCTAATGACTTAGGGATGTCAGAGAATTCCGCCACGGATCTCGGTGAGGCCGAATGCCAGTGCATTCGGCCCCCCCAAATCCGTGGCGGAATGAAGCCCCCCGCCGCCCCCCGTGAAAGGCGCACGAAACGGAGCACTTACCTGCTGCTGTTCATGCTGCTTTGCGAATGGCGGCCGCATGTGCGGCCGCCATTCGCTTCTTCATTATAGCCATGATAGGCTACGTAAATAATTACGTAGCCTATCACGGCTAATGCAGGGACGCTTTTTGCGTATATATTTACGTAGCCTATCACGGCAAAAAAAAAAGGGGGAATACAAATGGTGGCGGCTACGGCGGCTGCCATTTGCGTTCCCTTATTTTGCTGTGATAGGCTACGTAAATAATGGTGCTGTAGCCGCCACCATTTGCGTTCCCTTTTTTTTTTTGCCGTGATAGGCTACGTAAATATATACGTAGCCTATCACGGAAAAATACAGGGATGCAAATGGCGGCAGCTATGGCAGCCACCATTTGCATCCCTGTGCAGCCCAGCGGCTGGATGTCCGGCTGCGGGCGGCCCCGGCCAGCAGCTCCGTGGAGTCGCTGCGGAGCGGAGCTGGCCAGGGAGAATTTCGGGGGGAGGGACGGAGCGCCTCCCCCCCCCACGAATGTCATCCTTTGAAAAGGTAAGTGACTTTCGTACATCCCTATAATGACTGAATGTTGCATAGCCAGTCAATAAATAAATAAAGGCACATGAAAACAACATTACATAAATGTGCGGCTCCCTTTATATTTTTATTTTACTCAAAAGTAAGCACAAGGGCCCCCAATTTGAATCAGGGCCACAGCGGGATGGGAGTTTTAATCATTCACTCCCCAGCCATGACACTTGGAAATCCCCAGCCCCGCACACCAGTTACAGATACTTTGAATAAGCTTCCATTGGCACCAGCAGGGGCTTTTTAAATGATCAGTAACTGGCACATGGGGGGATTTGGGAAACGTTGTGGCTGGGGAGGAAAAGATTAAAGCTCCCCACCTGCTTATTCTGGAGGTGACGGACTCGACCTTGGGGGAGCTGAGGGTGGTGAAGGCCGACAGGAAGCTCTGGCGTGGGCTGGTCCATGAAGTCACGAAGAGTCGGAAGCGACTGAGTGAATAAACAACAACCCCACCTGCTATGTACTGTAGTCCCAATCCAGATCGTACTTTTGAGTAAAACAAAGTCGGAGAAGGAACTGCATGCTGTATTACCGTACTGTGCAGTTTGATCCTGAAAATGAAAACTAGAGAGCGCAATGTAAGTCAATTGTTAAGCATTTTCACAACACGTTCTGAAAATAATTGGAAAAGTGGGATTTTTCACCTCTGCCAACGTTTAAGAAAAAAATGTGTGGTTTCAGCTCAGCCCTAATTGCAATAGTCTTTGCCACATATAAACCATGTAAACCAAAACTTGGTGCCGTCTGTTTCTTATCTGCTCCTTGTCTGTACTGTGGTGGAAGACGGCATCTTGTACTGAAGGGTTTTATTACTTTGGCTTAGTTTATTTCAGTGCAATCCCTGTTGGTGATAACAACTTATTCTTATCCTTTTATTTGTGTCATCGCTATAGCCTGCTGAATGTGTCTTTCTGAAAAGGACTCTATGGAGGATTTTCTCTCCTCTGCATTGCCATCACCTATCGGGGAACTGCTCCTTCACTAGGCAATCCCACCTATGGGGTTTCTTATTTTTAGCTAATGCTTATATTTCAAGGCCTAAGGAACTCTCTGCCACTATCACGTAGAATTCCACAAACTGCCATTTTTTCTGTTGCCAGCAATTCTCTTAGAATACTCTAAAATCTCCTAGTAGCTTGATATAAGAAACTTAGGCATGAGATGGGTACCAACACTAGCGATCAGATGATCTATTAAACGTTAATTTCTTAAAGGGATATTTTACACATAAGGGAATACTAATATTTACTTTGGGGTTTTCAAAAGACTGCTTAATGACATTAATTCTTAATGACTCAAGAAACACTGTTGCTGCTATAAGCCTCTTAGGGAGCAATCCTATGGCCACTAGTCAGCAGTTAGATGGCCATAGTATATGTTTATATACTCATAGTATATGAGTATAACCACATTTACTCGGAGCCCGCACAGGGAATGGCCTTGTGCTCCGTTCTCAGAAGAGGTGTGTGGAGCGGCCAAAATGGGGCATTCTGGGGGACTTCCAGGGCGGGGAAGGTGGAAATGCTGGTACGGCACATCCTATATGTCATCCAGCAGCCTCCTCCCTTGCTCCACCTTCCCATGGCTAGACAGCCGAAATCACCTGTCTAGCCTCAAATGCAGGGCAGGAGAAGCACGGAGGGAACGATTCCCTCCATGCTTCTCCTGCCTTGCATTGGATAGGCAGTCGCCTCCGAGTTCGGAGGTGGCCGCCTATCCCCATAGGATTGCGCCCTTAATCACTTCTTTTACCTCAGGCCAAATTCCCGAAACCTCCACTCCACCCCAATACACTCACAACCAGGTCCAGCTCTTGGGTGTAGTCTTCCTCTGACTCCCAAAGCTCTTCCTGTTGTATTTCTAGCAGCTTGGACAGTTTATCTGCGTTTTTATTGCATACTTATTTAACCTTCTTCTGGCAAGATCTGATGGCAGCTTCCTGGCATAACACAGGTGCCTGCTCCCTGATCAGGTGCCTGATCTTCACCAGCCCAGTAAGGTTACCCCACAGAGAAGGAATAGCTTAATATTCAGGCCTCAGCTATTCTCTTTCTCCTAGTCCTTCTATAACACCATCCACCAACCAGCAGACCTTCTCCCTCACTTCTCCTTAACTCTCAACTGTCATTTACCAACTGCTCTTTTCCACCTATCTATCCCCAGCCAATCAAAATTGAATTTATCTGATCCAGACCCCATCTATAAATATTCAAAGTGATTGTCTCTCTCCCCCACTTCAGAACATCACTAAGCAAGTACTACATTGGCCTTTGACAGTAACAAATAAGGCCTCAGGCCTGCTCAAATAAATTTTGGCTTCTCAGAGACCACACAAAGTAAACAACAACAGTTATATACATGGCATGTCTTCACAGACTTGCATCTGAAAATCTTGTAACTAAAGATTTTCACAAAAAGATTTTCTGTGCATCAGTTCAACTACTTTTTGGCGAGAGAGAGAGAGAGAGATTTAAACACTTCTTATTTGCTTTACATTTTAGTGCCTAAACAAAATGCTTTCAGTTTGGGGAAACTTGAAAATATTAGGCTGAGCAGAACATATCCAGGTTAGCCTTTTTAGGATTGAGGTTTAAGGTTTTACTTTAATAAAGAGGTTTTACTTTAATAAAGAGAGAGAGAGTTTTTCTCTTTAATTTTGTGTGTGTGTGTGTGTGTGTGTGTGTGAACTGCCCAGAGAGCTCCGAAATTCAATGAAATTCATTCATAGAAATGAATGAATGAATGAATGAATGAATGAAGTTTCCATTTGAATAACCACAAAAACAAACCTGAGGGAGCAGTCCTATGGCCCTTAGACATCTGATTCCTGGATCCAAAGTTGGAGACAGAGCTCTGATCTCGGATCTGGGAATCCACAGTCTGCACCCTCCCCCTTGCAGCCAGTGCAGAACGAACTGCCTTGGTAACTTGACCTCAGAGAGGGGGTAAAGGGGGCATTTCGGTGAGAGGGGAGGGGACTGGAGAGGCCAGGATATGAGCTATCCCAAAACCTCTCCAGCCTCCTTTCTTCCCCCTGTGATGTGCTCCAGGTAGATGGGCAAAAAAGCCCATCTAGCAAAAATGCAGAGTGGGAGGAGCAGGGAGGCGATGAGTGCCTCCACCGCTCCTCCTGGTCTGCACTGGATGCTCATAAGCATCCGAGTTCAGAGGCTTACGAACACTGAGGGCATAAATCAAAGGATTAAGCCCGGAATTACATTTTTGTGTGAAACAGAACAATTGTTGACCAGATTAAGACCACATATTCTACATATTGTGGTCAATGTTTCTTTTGGAGTTAAAACCATGTTAGAAGGTAGGCCTAATAAATAGCATGATGAACACAGTTTGTGGTGGGTGGGTTAGTAACTATAAACCTGAATAAACAGACTGTTAATTCAATAAACAGCATGAGATAAGGAGGCTAACTGTACTGGAGAATTAAGAAGTACCGTACAGCACAGCGAAGACAAGAGACAGTAACAGATGGAAAGTCAGCAGAGCAAGAAATATGTAGCATTAACAAACACCTCTGTATTTTGGTGGGGACATTATTTGCCACAAAATCTCCTAGTTACATGAGGAGCGTTGTTGTGAAGGAGTAGGTATGTATTTTTCCTTTCTTGACGGTTAACACTGTCATCCTATTTCCTTATCCATATAAAAGGTTAAATGAAGGTAGTCTTTCCCATCTCCTTGAGTGAAACACCCTAGTAGAGAAACACAGCAAGAGCATCACAGGAGCATGCTGTGGAGACATGCTGTCCATCTCCAATGGAGAAAAAGGTTCAAAGGCTTCCCTCTTCCCTTGCTGAAAGTCAGCACAATGTGCAGTACAGTAATAGTATCAGGAAAGTCTTAAGCTGCTTCCATTGCATCTCACTTTGATCCATTTATAACTAAGACAAGACAAAAGTCCTGTGTCATCACTACCACTGTTCGTAGAAGGAATGGGCAAGATTTTGACTCGGTAGGGAACTAGATGAATGTATTAACCTGACATGTTAGTCAAGGGATGATAAAGAGAATAAAAATAGTTCCTTGGTATTCTGGAAGGTTTGAGGGCATGTTGTGAAGTTTTCACAGTCTCCATTTTATGAAAGGGATAACTGTATTTCCTGTGAGAAGAAGGTGTTTTTAGGTTCCTCTGGAATATATAGTTTGCCTCATAGTTCACAGGTTTGAAGAACAGGTTGGCATTCTGTGAACATTACTGCTCAGTATTTTGCTATACTTATTAACACTGTACATTTCTTTCCAAAAGCAAAGCTGGTTGCTCTGTTCTTCTGTGGAGGAAGAAGATTACATTGGCCCACATTCTGGAATTTAGACTCTTAAACGGCTTAGGACTCAATTCTATTGGGACAGTTGGCCACCTCCGAACTCTGAGGCGGCCAACTATCCAACGCAGGGCAGTGGAGCACGGAGGAGATCCTGCATTTGCAGGTAGGCAGCTGATTTTGGCTGTCTAGCTAGGGACGTCAGAGTGGGAGGGGGGCGGCCGCACAGTGCATAGGAAGCGTCATAATGATGCTTCCGTGGTCTCCTCCCCTATCCATCCCTGGAAACACCCCCTTTTTGCTCACTCCGTGCTGAGGTTATGAGCACGGAGACGGGGAATAACCTTGCTGCCTATGAGCTGGTGGGGGAGGGGGCAGGGAGCACAGTTTCTGGGTTCCCAGAAACTGAAAAATCTGGTACAGCCATCTAGGCACTGTCTAGCAGCCATAGGATTGCTCTCTTATTGTATTTTCATGTGGAAGCGACCATTCATCATGAATTTGCCTTATGAAAATATGTCATTACGCATGAGAAGACTGTTTAATAGCATCACATAGTAGATTCCATGGATGCCCATTGGAGTATTTCTTTCTTTATTCCTCACTTTTTTTGACCCAATGGATCTTCAACACAACTTACAATCTGATTTTAAAAATTAAGTTATAGGGGCATCGGATTTGGAGCAGAGCCTTCACTGCAGTTGCCCCAAGCTATGAAATGACACCATCCCCACCACCCTGTATTGAGATAATGGGTTGTTACTGCCTTCCATAAGCATTGTAAGACAAGTCAGTTTCAGCTGGTGTTTGGATGTTCATATCTGGTATAGCACAGTTTTAGACTATCATTATTATTTGAAATATTTTATTTTGCTTTGTAAAGTGATGTTGAGTGAAGAAAAGCAGAATAAAAATGTCATTAACGAATAAAAAGCAACAACATTTAGGACAAATGTGAGTTGTAGTAACACTCTGGCTACCATCACATACTCCATAGATAAACTGGTCTCCAGCAAATCACATACTCCAGCAAAAACTGGTCTCCATCAAATAGATAAACTAGTCTCCATCACATACTCCATAGATAAACTAGTTTCCTATTTAAAAAGTGTATGAATACCATTTTGTTGCTTCTTTTCCCTCAGTTCAGACAGAACAAAACAATGGATAACAGGATTTTTAAAATGTTAAGGTGATTACTGTTTGCTAGTTCTGTAGAGGGTTCTGAGGCTATGTTACCGCTGTCTTAAACTCTGTACTTACAAGTAGCACATTTGGGGGATGTTCTGCATAACAGCTTGGCATTCTTTAGCAGTTACCCATAGAGCTATATATGTTCGAGAAGTAAATTTATGTCCGTAGTAGATGCTTCCACTGAGAGATACAGTTTAATATGTATCGAGCACGGCATAAATTCCTCATTAACCTTTACAACCATCTGGAGAAAGAACTGCTGCTCATATCACAACAGACCACGTCAGCGACAACGACAGTAACCTAAAACACTGCATTTTATGAGATAGCGGAGGAGCTGGTGCCAAGGCAGTTCAGCCTCATGAGCTATTAAAGGACTAATAGGGGGCATGCGAGAGGCTCCTACATTGGGTCATCTGTGTAGATTTTTAAGAAATGCTTGAGAGATCATTGAGATCAATATACAGAAACAGTCTTGTAATGATCAGTCAGCAACCCAAAGGAGACTTGAAACACTTACCACCGTAGCACATTCCGAAAGAATCTGAAGAAGGAGGCTGCATGTGGTACACATTCATTCTGTAAACCATCGTCCACCTTCCCCAACCTGGTGCCTTACAGATGTGTTGGACTACAGGTCCCAGGATGCCCTGGCAGGGCTGGCTGGGGGCATGCTGGGAGTTACAGTCCAACACATCTGGAGGGCACCAGGTTGGGGAAAGCTACTATGGCCTTTCTATTTTCTTTTATAGCAGGCAGCAGCACATGGCTGCTGAACCTCCAAAGGCAGCTACCCACTTAATGCTTCAATTTCCATGTTTTATTTTACATGTAATTTAAAGCCCATGGTTCCTTAATTGTAAAATAGGCCTTATTAAAATAATAGCTTGAAAAGCAGTGGGGTATCCAGAGCAGTGGAATGAAGGTCGCTAGCTTAACTGCTGTTTATGTGGATTTAAAAGGAGGCATAGCCAATATAAAACTGAAGAGATGTTTCTAATGCAATAAAAGACCACAGGGTGATACAGCGCTGCTCTGAAACATATTTCTGGTTGTTCTGTCTTCACCTCTGTTAACTCCCTTTACTGGATTTGTGATCGATAACGTAGCAATGATAATGCAGCCCAAGTAAGCAACAGGGCCTTCAGGAAAGGCCATACTTCTCACTTACCAAAAAAAGAATGAAGCTAGGCAGAAGTAGCTAAAACTGTCGAGAAATAGGGACTCCCATGTTTTGGGGAGGCTTTCCCAACAAAACACACACACCCAGAATTGCTTCTTGGGCCTAAAGGAACTAAATATCTTTAGAGTGAGACTCAGTACAGAGATCTGGCCCCTGACCCGGGGACATCAGTGGATCTGTAGTGTTCAGGGTTTATATAGTTCATAACAATTTTCCAGTTCAGAAATAGTGGTTTTTAACTTCATGGGGGCCAAGGAAATATTGCACAAGGGAATTGTTATATGATGGGAGTGTATGGCATGTAGGTAGCTGCCAGCTGCCTGTGCAGAATCTCTTTCTACATGAGAACAGCAATAATAACTCTAAATTGGAAAACTTTTAGCATGACCTTGAACTCCAATTCTGCACTGGATGGGAAGAAGATCAGTATGTAATTGGCAAGGGCAGGGGGAACACCCTTCACATACATCATAGCTATGGGTCTTGAGAAGCACTAAGTGTCAGGATTGATTCTGAGCGCAGGGGATAGTTAGCAGCTCATATTCAGAAGAGGAGCAGCCAGAACTGGGGGAGGCATTTTCACAAGCCAGTTCAGATATGGGTAGGTGTGCTTCTCAGGTTACTAACTCCCAGATGGCCGGGCATGAAGCTTCACCCTTACCTCCCTCTGTGAGAAGCAGTGAGCAGGAAGAGGAGGGGCTTGAGGACTGTGACCTAAAAGATGCCAGGCGGAGATGCAGAGCTAAGAGGGAAATGTCAGGGACGGAGCTTAGCGGCTTTTGTTACTGTTGACCACGGTATTCTCCTGGACCGCCTGGAGGGGTTGGGCATTGGAGACACCATATTGCAGTGGTTCCAGTCCTTCCTCTCCAGCAGGTACCAGAGGGTAGCACTGGGAGAGGAGGTTTCGGAGCCGTGGCCACTCACTTGTGGGGTGCCACAGGGTTCCATCCTCTTCCCAATGCTATTTAACATCTATGTGAAGCCGCGGGGGGCTATCATCAGGAGGTTTGGGGTGTGGTGTCATCAATATGCAGATGACACGCAGCTCTACCTTTTGTTCAAATCTTCACCAAGGTTGGCCATAGAATCCCTGTCCAAATGTCTGGAGACGGTGAGTGGCTGGATGGGGAGGAATAAGCTGAAGCTGAACCCTGACAAGACCGAGGTACTTTTGGTGGGAGACAAGAGGAGGTTGGGGGATGTTGACCTGGTGTTGAATGAGGTACAGCTACCCTTGAAAGACTAGGTCTGCAGCTTGGGGGTCATTTTGGACTCCCAGCTGTCCATGGAGGCTCAGGTGTCAGCTGTGAGCTGGACAGCACTGTATCAACTCCATCTGATATGGTGGCTGCGCCCCTTCCTTCCTGACCATCTGCTCCCATCGGTAGTACATGCCCTGGTCTCCTCTTGTTTAGACTACTGTAATGTGCTCTACATGGGGTTACGCTTGAAGACGGTTCGGAAGCTGCAGCTGGTACAGAACGCGGCGGCTCACCTAATTAAAGGCAGCCGCTGGCAAGATCACATCACTCCAGTGCTGAAGGAGCTGCACTGGTTACCAGTTGTTTTCTGGGCCAAATACAAGGTGTTGGTTTTGACCTTTAAAACCCTATATGGTTCCAGCCCAGCCTATCTCAAGGATAGCCTATCTCCAGCAACACCAGATAGGCTGCTCAACGAGATCAGCCTCGGATGGCCTTCTCTCTGTCCCATCAGCCAGGACAGCTAGACCGGTGGGGACGAGGGAGAGGGCCTTTTCTGTGGTGGCCCCCACTCTGTGGAACTACCTCCCTAGGGAACTCCGCCATGCCCCCTCTTTAATGAGCTTCCACTGCGCATTAAAACATTCAGGCAGGCATATGGGGTGGGTTAGGGTATTTTAGAAAATGTTTTTATTGTAGAATTTTACTTTTTTAAACTGTTTTATTATATGCTTTTACATCACCCAGAGTGGCTGGAACCAGTCAGATGGGCGATTAATAAATTTAATAAATAAATAAATGTTCGAACCGGTTAGCGATGCGTGAGAGACTATGCAGGGGAGCAGCAGGCGAGGGGCGGAACCTCCCTCCCTAAGTTAGCCTAGTCAGACAGACACCCTTTCAAACTGCGGGCAACTTTCGTTTATCCCATTTGAATCCCATGGAGGCATTCCTTTGCAGCCGGAGAGTCTTCAAGGATTTGCATCTGTCATGAACCTGTGAATAATGAATTAAAGGCATGAGACTGAAGCCTCTCTTTCTGTGTGTTTGTGAGTGCTTGAAGAAAGAGGGGGCCAAGGAAATCTTGACATTAAGGGTGGAGTTGTTAGGGATGTATGAATCCCTTACCTTGCGTCCATAGGGGGGTCCGCCGGGGGTGATCTGTTCCTCCCCCCTGGAATCCTCGCCGGCTGGGTCTGCTCCATGTTGACTCTGCAGAGACATCAGCCAACTCTGTTTCGCCAGCGATACGGCCGCCAGCGCCATCCATACCACTGTTGGGCGGAAACAGGAAGTGATCCGGATGCAAATGGCATCCGCAACGCCGTTTGCATCCCTGTATTTTCTTGTGATAGGCTACGCATTTGAATTTGCGTAGATAGTTGCATAGGCTATCGCATGAAAAAGCAGGGACACAAATGGTGTTCGCTACGCCATTTGCGTCCCTGCTTTTTCATGCAATAGGCAACTATCTATGCAAATTCAAATGCGTAGCTTATCATGAGAAAATACAGGGACGCAAATGGCATCATGGATGCCATTTGCATCTGGATCACTTCCCGAACGAAGCTGCCAGGAGGGAGGATTCGGTCTGCATGGGTCTGGGAAGCGGAAGTGAGTACATCCATTCCACCACGGACTCCGGGGGCCCGAATTCAATGGAATTCGGTCTCAATTGGGTCCGTGGCAGATTCCATGGACATCCCTAGGAGTTGTTCATTTAATCGTAAGGCTTATAAATGTATGTTTTGGTTTTATGTCTGGCTATGTTATTTTGTGGTTTGTGTGGGTTGGCATTTCTTTCTTTCTTTCTTTCTCTTAGATTTTTAAGTACTTGATTTTTGTTGTTGTTGCACAGGATGGGGGAATTGCATGTTACTTTTTGTTTATGAATTCTTGTTTATGATTTTTAAGTAATATTGTATGTAAACCATTGTAAGTTAAAGCCAAGGACATTGGAGCCAACCAGTAATCCAAGACTTCAAATGACATATATATATTGTTCAAGGTTGGGTAAAATTTGACTTTAAACTTGCACATGACTTAAATCTATATCCTATCTGCAAACTGCAATAGGCCTCACTGTAATGCCTGGAGGCGGTGAGATTTTTCTCACTAGGATCAGAAATTGTACAGAATAGTGTCTGTCAATTGAAATGAATAGATCATTCTTTGGTAATGTAAATTGCAGGTGCGGGGCCCCCAAATATATCTTTCCATGCCCAAATCATGAGTCAGATGGGGTACTGAAAACTAGGGATGTACAAGAATTTCATTCCTGTTTGCATATCATGCGACCATGTCCTGTTCGCAATCCGAAACAAGAGCAGGAGCACAATTCTCCGGAAATGTTTGCAATTTCGCAATTTCGCAATTTCGCAGTTTACATTCGCTTTAAAAAATGCACACTTCTGCAAGCGCGCACTCCTGAAAATATGCATTTTGCCTTCAAACCCACATTTTCACACTTTAGCTTATGGGGGGAAAGTGCACATTTAAAAATGAACATTTTTCCCAATCAAAATGCATTCTTCTCAACAGGGAATAAAAACACACACATACTCGCATTCAGGAATGTGAACGAGACTGAACGAGTTTTGAGGAGGAATCTGAAGAACCTCAACAACCTTGAACATTGCATGTTCATCCACCACTATGGAAAATTGTACCTATTTGTACCCACTCATTGCATTTGTTTTAGAAAATTGAACTGAGTGGGCCCCACTGAGTTCACTTTTTCATTTATGAATGCATGCACATGCACGTATACAAACCTAATAAAACCAACAAAATTCATATCAGAGAAGGCAGCTTCTCAAGTATCCTGCCCCTAAATCAGGGATGCAGAACCTCAGGCCTGGGGGCCAAATCTGGCCCTTCAGGGGTCACAATCCGGCCCTCCAGCGTTCCTTGCTCGCTTCCCCCCAGCAATCAATCATTTGATCCATTCTGGTATTTGTGTAGGTTTTTCCCTGTTCTAAAAGGTTGAAATGTTTCTCCTAAGGCCTAGTTACAGGAGGCAACAGATTTAAGCTAAAATATGCTGATATTTTTTGTTTTGGCCCCACTGACCACAGGAATGTGACCCCCCCGAGAGCTTCTCCAAAATAGAATTTGGTTCTCAAGCTGAAAGAATTTCTGCACCCCTGCTGTAAATCAATAAGGACCTTTAAGATCATGGCCAGTGCTGTGAGTTAGGCCAGAAACTAATTGGATGTCAGTGCCGTTATTGAAGAATTGGTGTTCAAAATGGCCTGCCACAGTTAACACCCTAGCAGCTGCATTCTGAACCTGTTGCAGTTTCCAGACATTCTTCAAAGGCAGCCCCTCACAGAGTATATTACATAGTCTAATATGGTTGTTACTGGGGGATGAATTATTGTAGCTAGATCATTCTGACACAGCTGGTGAACCAGCATAAAATGGGAAAAAATGCACTCCTGGCTATAGCTGCCACCTGAGCATCATAATCCAGGAGTACATGCAAGCAGTGAGCCTGAGTCTTAAGGGCGAATGCAACCCTACCTAACACAGGCTGTAAACTTCAGTTACGTCTGACTGAGATAATAGATGTGGTATCGTTTCAGCATTTAGGAGAAGCATTACATAGGTGCTAATAGTTATTTTTCTTATTTAGGACTGTCAGTTTGTTTCTGAATGTTTCTGTTGACCTGTCCAATAACTCACACTATCTCCAATTGCCATTTCATTATTACTATTTATGTTATTTGAGATGTTAGGATAAGAATTGCTGACCTCTTAATTTTGGTGGAAAGTTCTGAAATATTAGTACTATTGGGGGGTTCAGTGATTTATTTATTTATTTATTTATTCATTCATTCATTCATTCATTCATTTCATTTCTATACCGCCCAATAGCCGAAGCTCTCATAATGACAGTGATATAACCGATACCCACCCCCTCCACCCACACACCTACAGACAGGGAGATCACCAACATCCTGGTTGTTGGTAACATCCTCCTTTATGAATAGAAACATAAGGGAGTCCCCATCAATATTTAATCTTTTTTATTGTTGTTGCAAACTTGCATTGTAGAGATGACTTCCTTTAGCTGTCTTGAACAGAAGGAAAAAGATCTCAGAACTATGGTCCATCTCAGTCATATTGAAGGGAAATAATAATATCTGGTGATTGACTTGTAATAGTATTAGTTCCCTAATTACAAGTGATAGGAAAGGGGTTTGTTCCAGGTTTTTGTTGTTGTTGTTCAGTCGTTAAGTCGTGTCCGACTCTTCGTGACCCCATGGACCATAGCACGCCAGGCCTTCCTGTCCTCCGCTCTCTCCCGGAGTGTGCTCAAGTTCATATTCATTGCATCGGTGATGCTATCTAGCCATCTCATCCTCTGCTGTCCCCTTCTCCTTTTGCCTTCAATCTTTCCCAGCATCAGGGTCTTTTCCAGAGAGTTTTCTCTTCACATTAGGTGGCCAAAATATTCCAGTGCACACTGAGACACCAAGCTGGAAATGGTCAGTTGGGTTCCCACCCCCGAAGGTGGTGGAAATCTTGTTTACCATTTATTGCATCATTTCGGTTTGGATGCTTGGGAATGAATTTCATCAGATCTTCATTTTTTATTTGGGATACATAAAAAGAAGGAAATATCTAGTAACTTTTTAATTAACTGTGGTTTGAGGAGGTGTGGTGCAACTGAGGCCTACACAGGAAAAACTGATTTCAAATCCTGGCAGAACAATTAGTTGTTTCAAAGGATGTGAATATAAATTCCTTCTCTAGTCACATCTGTCCTTTCTGCTTTTAATTTTCAACCACCAGTTTTAATTTAGAATCTGTACTGTAAGCACTCCATTCTGTGAACACGAATGACATAATTTGCTGAACTAAGACCTACAGCCAAAGCTTTGCTCTCTTATTAAGCAATCTGTGACGAGCAACTATTGGGCATTCTCTGAGTCTTTCCAGAACATAATCCTCTAACGCTATAGTTCTCTCATGGTGTTTCAGAGGGAGGAATAACTCAGCATGGGGGCTGTGTTATGGACGACTCCCTCCACATTCTTTATTTATCTGCTTCTGATGTATAAAACAATTGATCCCATAGTATTTTGATTTTTTTAAGCAATTGGGAGAAAATCGGGACAGCTAGCAGCCTGAGATCAGGCCACAGCACATGTTTCTGAAAGTATTACCCAGCAAATGTTCTTTCATGGCCTTAATGTTTACATAAGAGATTTGCTCCATCTACCTCTCAGAACCCCTTTAATTAGTGACTTTTAGTCCTGCTGCTGAAGTGCAATCTGGTGCCTAGCTGCTTTCATGCTTTGCAGCACTTTCACATCTGCAGCACTTATGGGCCAGGAAAAGCCCATAAGGCAAGGCAGTACTGTACAAGGTGGCAGAAAGATAGCCCATTCTTATCCACTACAAAAGAATAGTGCAGTGTATGGTAGCTGCTTACAAACTGCCAAAAAAGAGGACAAAGGGGACACCAATTTGCATAACACTGCACATGCTTATTTATGTAATAGATGCAAATTTAGAAATAATTACTATAATACATCTCACCATAGTGGGAAAGACTGACTAGGTGAGCTGTGTGCCTGATCAAGTACCTTGCTTAGCACTGTCCAGGTTCTAAGTGGTTGATGGGCAACTTCAAGGGCTCTGCTCACCCTCCTTATGATTCTGTGACTTTAAACCAGATTTGGACTGGACAATTCACCAAATAGAGGACACGTTCAAACAGAGGATTGTCCTCTGGCACCTCTTCAAATAGAGGACTGCCCTATGTAAAGAAGGACATCTGGCCATCTTGGCTTCTGTGTGGCAGAGTATGCCACAGAGCTGTGTGTGTATACAACATTAGTGTGTAGCTAATATCAGAACCGAATCCTGGAACTATATTTATACTACTTTTATACCACTTAGGGTGCAATTCTGTGGCCACTAGTCCACGGCTAGATGGCCAAAGGATAAATTGGTTCCCAGGAACCGACCTCCACCCCCTTCCGAGCTGCCTCATAGGCCTGCACTCCGCACTTGTAAGAGCAGCACAGAGCAGTGAAAACAGGGGGCAGGCTGGGGTGGGAGGGTGGAAGTGCCTTTCCAACGCTTCCTATGCATTGTCTGGCATCCACCTCCCACCTCTGCTCTGACTTCCCACAGCTAGACAGCCAAAATCAGCTGTCTAGCCGCAAATTCAGGGCATCTCAAGCGTGGAGGGGAAGATCCCCTCCGCACTGCTCCTGCCCTGCACTGGATAGGCAGTTGCCTCTGAGTTCAGAGGCGGCCACCTATCCGATAGGATTGCGCCCTTAATATCCTAAAATCTCTAAGTAGTTCACACCACAATACATATATAACATAGTATAAAAACCAATATAAAAGTAGCATAAGAACAATATAAAATAATAAATAATTTAAAGCATTACAACAAAGACAATAATAAAATGGAGCAGTGTCATAGTTCATTACAAGACAGGGAAGGCCTGTGTTGGGAGAATGTTCCAGAGGGTGGGTGCCACTACTGAGAAGACCCACTTACGTACTGTTGCCTGGTGACATGCTGTTGGTAACAGAACAGCCAATAAAGCTCCTCAGAAGATCTGAGCGGTTGACTGGGTATATATAGGGAAAAGCGGTCAGCTGAGCGGTCATCCTGGTCTCGAGTTGTTTTGGGCTCTGTGTGTCAACACTGAAACCTTGAACATGGTCTGAGGGCTTGGACTTGGAAGTCTGAGGGGCAGTTTTTTTCCTCAGGCCAGTGGTATGATCCTTACAACAAATCCTATGAGTTGGTGCCTCAGTACAACATCTCATAGGATCAGACATTAGAAATACATGAATAATTGTTTGTTAAAAGGTAGAATAAAATGGATAGGAAACATATATTTTAATTGTGAAAATAACTATTGTGACCTGGGAAGTTCTGTGGAAACACTGAAGGATCAGTAAGTTATGCAGGATGAATGGAATAACTTCGTGGATGGCTTGGACAGAGAGGGAAAATTAAATGCAGTATTATAACAGAAAAGGTAAGGAACAAATATGCTGATGACTCATCATTATATGATGGAGCTGGTGATGAGATGACTATGTGCCACAATGTGAGCAGCTGCAAAGAAGGAATTATCTAAACATCCAGCTCTGGTCACCGATGTTCAAAGGGGCTTAATTCAAATTGGAGGGCAAGTCAAATGAATGCAGGAATGGACAGTCTATTAATCTGGAAAAACTAAAAAGAACTTGCCCTGAATCAGAACAGTGGTCCATCTGTCTGATCTCAGAAGCTAAGCAGGGTCAGCCCTGGTTAGTACTTGGATGGGGACCGCCTGGGAATCAGGCTTCCTGCACTGAGCAGGGGGGTGGACTCGATGGTCTTGTAGGCCCCTTCCAACCCTATGATTCTATGTCTGTCTGTTTAGCTTAGGAAAAAGAAAGAGGTTGAGGAAGAAGAATACAGTTGCTAACAATATGTTAAGGAGGTGATAGGGTAATACGTTAGAGATACAGGGGACTTTCTAAGTAAAAGTGTAAAGACAGTGGAGTGGCTGCAGGTTGGCCATTGATAAATCTAGGTTGGGAATTAGAAGAATTTAACTGTTCAAGGTATGACATTTGGGGATTATTGGGCCCCTGGACATCATGGTCAGTGGCCATTTTGTCCTCAAAGAAAAGAGAGAGCAAAAAATAAAATGCATCCTAATTTTGAGATATGGCAGAGTTATTTATATGTTCTCTTGAACACTCGCAGCTGACCTTATCTGACTTCATGTGTGTATCAGCCCTTAGGCCCTACATACTCTTAAGTAACAGATCATATTTTGGCTGTACCCATATGGAATAGGTACGCTGAAATAATGAAGCTGATTAGATTGGCCATAAAGTAAATGAGAATGTTTCATAACTATTAGAGGTAACTCTTTGAATTATCTTATATATCCTTCCCTTTCTGCCTCTGTAAATGGCTTTGGACATCACCAAACTGAACAGAGTGCCTTGGGTTCCCATGTTTTGTCCTTCGATTGCAATGTCCCGAAAGTAGCTCACACAAGGGAGATGAGCATGTTTCACATACACATACAGATTTCTCATCTCTCCCCACATTACAGGAGAAGCACAAAAAAAGCACAAACATGATATCTTGCATACCCGCTTGTTCACATTTCTTGTACTGTCTGAAGCCTCCACTTCCTCCTTTTAGTCTTTTAAGATCAAGTAGGCTAATTTGTTTAACAGTAGTTCTGAAAAACAATTTGACAATCTCTCTCTTTTAGAGAGAAGAAGGATTTTTTAGGTCTTCTATGTCATTTGAAGGCGCCTCGGAGATGCAACTTTCTCTGTGCTTGTAGAAATCAAGTTTAACCAATAAATCAATAATAACATCAAAGGGGTTATGTGCATACTGCTCTTTCAGTGCCACTTGAATGTTATATCACACTGTCTAGACTGCTGGGCTAGGGGTCCAGTGATGTAGAGGTCTATTTTCAGTTCTGCTAATGACCTCCTCTGTGGCTTTGGACAAAGAGCAGTTCCTCTGGTTCATCGTATCCTCTGTTTGCATGGCCTACTAGCTTAAGAAGGTTTGAGGGCAGTGGCCGCCACTTACTACCATGTGTGATGTGAATATAATTTCTAATGTGAATGGTGCTAATGAGCCAACGTGGTTGTATCCTATCTGAGCCACTTCAGGATTTAAACCAGATGACTGAAGAAGAAAGTCATGTGAAGGAACTGGGGGCTCTGCTTTACACACTGAAGGTCCCAAGTTCAATCCCTGGCGTCTCCAGGTAGGCTGGAAAAATCCCTGACTGAAACCCTGGAGAGCCTCTGCCAGTCAGTGTAGACAGTACTGGGCTGGATGGACCAAAGGTCTGACTCAGTATAAGGCAACTTCCTGTGTTCCTAAAATAAAGATGTCACAGTTGAACCATACTTGATTAATGTAACATTATGGGCATTAGCTGTGTGTGAATTTTACAAATATATGGCAACGCAGTGCAGCTGGCTGTTCCTGATAAGCCAAGGCCTTGCCATGCCTCATGTACATGCAGCCCATGGCCACTTCTTTCCAGCACCCTGTGTGCAGGCTTTTTACAGTAGCAGGAAAGCACATCATGCAAGGGGGTTGGACAGCAGCAGGATGTTGAATGCCTGTCAGTAAGGCACGGAAAATCTTCAGATGACCAGGAATGGTAGGTCTGTTTGAGTATACTGAGCATACCAGCAGTAGACCTGATGTGAGACCAGCACAGGAGAAGGAGCAAAGAGGGTAGAACGTGTTATCTCTGAGACCTCCCCTGCCCCCAGACTCTGTTCTCCATATGTGGGAGGGGCATGATTTTTCCTTCTTATATTCATTTGTGTGGGTAGAAGACCGTATCACTGGATCAAAAAATAAAACCAAAAGGTTAGAAGACAGAGAAGAAAAATACAACCTAAGGCAGGGTGGATGTAATGAAACGCAATCAACTTCTTTGCTGATGGTCTGAACTCTGAAGGCACATGAAGCAATTCTACTGCTAAGCTCCCTGGGCTATAGACCACCTGGGAACGGTATCCATCAGGTCCCAGGTGGGCGGCTACTCTGAGCTCCGTGGAAGAAGAGCTGGGCATAAGTGGCATAAATAAATAATGACTGAAGGCAGAGAGAGCAGAGAGGTGTGGATACATGAAGGGAAGAACTTTTCTGAGAAATGACTGATACCAACTGTTGTTGCACACATTGTTTGACCTGTTTTGGTCCAGTTGGCCTAAGAATAACCTGAAAGTTGTGGTAATAAAAAAACTTGGGGAATTATTATTACTACAATATGTATGCATAATATGATGACATTATTCAGTAATTTGGACTTCATGCCTTCTAGACATTAGACATTATGTGAAAGCTTTTTTCAAACTTCCTGCTAACAGGAAAACCTACCCTGAGGTATTAGACAAAATAACATACTTTTTTTCTTGAGTTGCTCTTCTGGATTGCATAATGTGAATAATATAATTATTGCAAATTTTGCAGTCCCCCCCCCCAGTTATATAGGATGCAATAAATAAATACAGACACAAATATTTCAATACCAGCTCTTAATAATCGGAGCGCCCCCCCCCCCATCATTTTTACATCATACCACATCTTGGATACTCTTTGCCATGTTACAAGACAGATAGTTAGTTGTGTGCATGGGTTCCTCTTTCTTTTTCTCCTTGTATCTCTGAACAGAAACAATGTTTTTTAAAATGGGGGGAAAGTAAGGGGGTGGAGGGAAGAGAAACACATAAAAGGAGGAAAAAGTGAAAGATAAATGGAAAAGGAAATCTTAATAAGGTTCCTTTTTGGGGAAGGCTGCTGTATTAAATTAAAGTCATACATGGGTTTCAAAGGAAATCATATGTCGGCAGAATGGTGAGCCCACCTGACAATGCATGCTAACAGAATTGTAAATGTAAAGGGTAATGCTTGTCAGCTCCTGACAGCTCTAAATGGCCTTTTAGTTCAGTACGCAGAGCTGTCATAAAAAAACATAAAAATGCATATGCAGACAGCTGAAACTGCTATGCACATCATTATCTGCAAATGGTATAAGTATCCTGAACAAAGGGCCTTCCAGTTTAAGGACATGCATAAGACATTTTTTCTGCCTGTAGCCTTAAAACAAAGTGCTGTCAAGAAAACAAGATTCACAGTGCCAGAACTGAGGATTCTCTGTCAATCAGTGAGGTGCTACATTTGTACATATTTTTCTGACCCTGCATATGAGAAGAGCATCCCTAACAGATGTGTATTTAACTTCTGGCAGACACATCTGTTTCTTCTGCATTTTTTTTTTATATCTTCTCTTAAAAAAAACATTGTAGAGTAGAACAGTTTTGTTGTGTATTTATTAGATTCTTTGTACCTTGGCTTCTTCCTCCAGCCCTTCTTGTCTAAAGTATCCTTTTAATGGCTATACTCTGCACATGCTAGGGGAATTGAAAGACCAGGATAATTTATTACTAATTAGGAAGTTTCTTTGGGTGGCAACATTAACTACTATTTCTCTTGATGTGCTCAAGAGGATTTCTAACTAGTACCAAGTTAGAGATGTGGACAAAAGAATATTTTGCTTGCAAACAGGCAAACATCTGTGAGTAAAGTAGAAAGAAATTGGTTGGGCAAACCCTCACAAAGTCCCTGGGGCCAGGAAGAGCTATGTGGCATTGAGGGAACTGAACAGTTGAGCAGAAGGAAGTCCCAGGAGATAAAAAAAAATACTGAGGGGCAAAGGACTAAAGTAGCCTTCCCCCACCTGGTGTCCTCCAGATATTTTGGACTAAAGTTACTATCATACCTGACCATTGGTCATACTAGCTGGGGCTGATGGGAGCTGAAATCCAAAACACTTTGAGGACACCAGGTTGGGAAAGACTGAGCTTAAGTTAAGATGCCCATGGCATAGGAGAAGAGTAGGCAATAGACTGAGAAGCAGGAATCTGGAGGATGGGTGGGAGGGTATGAATGAGGTCTGAGTGAAGGAAAAGCAGGGGAGACAAAGAACTGAGGGAAAGAAGTCAATAAGAAAAAGCTCACAAGGGCCTAAGCACAAGACCAGCATGGTGTTGGCAGGTATAGGGAGCAACAAGAGTGCTGGTCAAGCCAGAAGACTGATTGAAGGAAGTGGGGCAGAATAAGCAATGGGCTGAAAACCAGGGGATGGGGGAAACAAGGGATAGAGAAGGTATGGAATTGAACGAAGAAAATGACAAAGGAAAAAATTAGCACAGGGCAAAATCTCACATGCGTGGGATGGGAGACTAGAGGCAATGTATTCTTAGCTGGGAGAGAGTGGTTCCTATATTTAAACAATTTCCAGAGGGGCAGCTGTGCTGGTCTATTGAGTCTTGTGCTGCCTTAAAGAGTAACAGATTTTATCATGGCATAAGCTTTTGTGGACTAGAGTCTACTTCATCAGACGTATGTCTATTTAAGTAGCAGGAGAGGGAGAATTCTGCCAGGTGTGACTTCTCTTAACACCACCGAAGAACTGTGACTGAGCAATCCTAAAACAGTAACAAATGCCAGAAGAGCAAAATGGGACATGCTGAATTTCATTTATTGATTTGCACTAAGCAGCTAATTCCTGGGCTAAGTTCTAAGTCTTGTTTTAGTTTACAGAGTTTTCTCTGTAGTTTTCATTATATTGTTGTATTTCATGGTTTTAAGTTTTGTGGACTGACCAGAAAGCTTCAGCTATTAGGCAGTACAGAAATGCAATACATACAAATAAATAATTAAATAAATCCACGAGGGCATATTACAAGGCAGATTTTTTTTTAAAGTAAATTAATGTAGTTTTTAATATTAATATATGTTTCACTTTACTCAATGAACCAAATTGTCCTTCTCCATTTATACACATAGTACAGCATTTAATACATTCTCAAAGTCTCCTGAATTAGCCAAGGATTATCAGCATAAACCTTGCAGACATAGATTTAAAAAAGCAAAGTGAATTTCTGAACTTTCATCATGACAATGATAAAATATTTCAGTGTACTGGAAAGGTACAAAGAATAAATGTCATCTGTAGGAATTTCCAATCCTTTTTATGGGCTATGTTTACAAAGTGCTACATCCCAGTCTGTACTTTTCCCTTGTCTGAAATTACTCTGAACAGTTGGCTAATGGCAGCTTAATTTTTCCTCTATCATGTTTAGAATTTCTAGTCATTTTGCTAATAAAATCTATATTGCCATTTGTATGCACTTTTTTGGGGGTGTATTTTCTCCAAAAATTGAAACCGAAGTCACCAGTGCTTCTGGTATGAATCTAGAAATATCTCATTATCAGCCAAAATAGAAAAAAAGACGAGAGAGAGAGAGAACTTGAATCACAGAATGAATATATTTTTCACAGTGATCAGTTATTGAAGGTGTTCAACCTGAGATATTTTGAACCAGTGGTCCAAGTTTCAGGACTAACACGGAGCTGTCTTATCATTGGTCCATCTAGGCCAATAGTGACTGCCTTGACAGGCAGCAGCTCTCCAGATCTTTCCCATCATCTCATCTGCAGGCTGAGTCTTTGAGGGGTTAGGGTGGGGGAGGTAAGGAGACTGGGGAGGGTGGAGGATTCCTCAAATGGCGGCCTCCTCAGTCCCCTCCCCGCTCACAGGAACTCCCCCTTTACCTTCCCTCTGGGTCACTTTTGCTGCAAGGGGGAGGGGCAGGAAGCTGGGACTCCTGGGTCAGAGCGCTGACTCCAACCTTGGATCCAGGAATCCGAACTATCCTGTGGTCCCCCAGATGCTGTCTAGGAACCATAGGATGGCTCTCTGAACTGGACATGACAGGGATTCACCCTGCAACCTTCTGAGCTATGGTCCATTCCTGACTCACTTGTAGGTGAGGATTTAATTTGGTTCATTTTTTATAAGAACCTACCAAAATTCACACACTTTTTCATGAATAGGATAGAAAGAACATGACATGAAAAATGAAATGTGGGAGAAAGCCAGATTTCTCCATCCAGGCCCAGGGCTTTGAGTGCTTAGCTCTTGAAAATCTGGATTTGAATCCCTGTGTATTCAGCCATGTTTGTGGTGCTGAATTAGAGTTGCCACCACTTTTTTTCTGACAGGCACCTCATCTTTCACAGCTTCATGGCAGGTAGGTGGCCACTACCTCTCTCAGCCTCAGTTCTCCATTTGTCAAATGGGAACAATACATCACTGAGGTATTGTGAAAATTTGAAAGAGAAGACTGCAAAGCTCTTTCTATCAATTATGTTATTAAAATGAACGATAGATTTTTTGGTATCTAAAATATAACAAAACCGGAAACTTAACACACACACCCTTCCCCAAATTTTTTCTGTTGTAATGAGGGGTATCAGCGAAGATGCCACAATTGGAGGAGAAAGAATAGTGGTTAGTTAGGGAAACAATTTTTGGCTTACCAAATTCTCTTTTCACAGAAACTACATCATTACAATTAAAAAAAAAAAACCCTTTCAGTTAATGATGATGAAGAAACTGTTCAAACTGTTATCCAATGGCAAAAGCTTTTTTTTTAACCCATTCTCAATCTGTGTCTTACATAGTCTCATTTGCCTCTAAATATGCAAGCTGAGACATATGAAGTAAGAACATTGCTGCTTTGTTACATTTCTTAGCACAGAATATATGTATGATCTCTCTCCCTTGGAAGGATTCAGCCAGATTTATACAAGGTGAATTTGACCTTCAGGAGGCAGAACATCTGGGAATGACAATTAAAGCCATCTGCACCCAAGACAAGCAGGTTGTTCAGTGCCTACTCTGTTCTGCTGCCTCCAGAAAAGGGAGGGGGGCTAATCTCAAGACACCCATCCCTTTTTATTGTCTGTCCTCCAATCCATTTGAGATATAAAATTATTGAAAACCTGGCCATGTCCTTTCTTATCCTATTTGTTCTCAAAGAGGCAGAAACAATCGTCATGTACAAATAAAGCTGGCCCATCCATGCTTTTTAGGCTCTGTTCTTCGTTCACATTTCTAACATCATAACAATCACCCATAATGCCACTGTGATTTCAAAAGTCAACACTGGCAATGTAGACTCCACTAGGGGTGCTTCCTAGCGCTACCAGTTAGAAAGCATTGTGCAGGTATTTTCTCCTCAATGGATTTATCATGGTAAGAAAGAAATGACGGACGTAGCAGAGGGAAAACTGGGAAGGCTACAAGTGGAAGATGTTGTTGTCTGGACTCCTTGTAAAATTCCGTGACTGAGGCAAGGCTTTTGTTGTTTATTTGGTCAGTTGCTTCCGACTCTGCATGGACCAGCCCACGCCAGAGCTTCCTGTCGGCCGTCGCCACCCCCAGTTCCCCCAAGGTCGAGTCCGTCACCTCTACGATATCATCCATCCACCTTGCCCTTGGTCGGCCCCTCTTCCTTTTGCCTTCCATTTTCCCTAGCATCAGCATCTTCTCCAGGGTATCCTGTCTTCTCATGATGTGACCAAAGTACTTCAGTTTTGCCTTTAATATCCTTCCCTCAAGTGAGCAGTCTGGCTTGATTTCCTGGAGTATGGACTGGTTTGATCTTCTTGCAGTCCAAGGCACTCTCAGAATTTTCCTCCAGCACCACAGTTCAAAAGCATCTATCTTCCTTCGCTCAGCCTTCCTTATGGTCCAGCTCTCACAGCCATAGGTTACTACGGGGAATACCATTGCTTTAACTATGCGGACCTTTGTTGTCAGGGTGATGTCTCTGCTCTTCACGATTTTATCAAGATTTGTCATTGCTGCCCTCCCAAGAAGTAACCATCTTCTGATTTCCTGGCTGCAGTCAGCGTCTGCAGTAATCTTTGCACCTAGAAAGACAAAGTCTGTCACTGCCTCCAAGTTTTCTCCCTCTATTTGCCAGTTATCAATCAAGCTGGTTGCCATAATCTTGGTTTTTTTGAGGTTTAACTGCAACCCAGCTTTTGCACTTTCTTCTTTCACCTTCGTCATGAGGTTCCTCAGCTCCTCCTCACTTTCAGCCATCAGAGTGATATCATCTGCATATCTGAGATTGTTAATGTTTCTTTCAGCGATTTTAACTCCAGCCATGGCTTCATCAAGCCCAGCACATCACATGATGTGTTCTGCGTACAGGTTGAATAGGTGGGGTGAGAGTATACAACCCTGCCGTACTCCTTTCCCAATCTTAAACCAGTCCGTTGTTCCGTGGTCTGTTCTTACCGTTGCTACTTGGTTGTTATATAGATTCCTCAGGAGGCAGACAAGATGACTTGGTATCCCCATACCACCAAGAACTTGCCACAGTTTGTTATGATCCACACAGTCAAAGGTTTTAGAATAGTCAATAAAACAGAAATAGACGTTTTTCTGAAACTCCCTGGCTTTCTCCATAATCCACAGGATATTGGCAATTTGGTCTCTAGTTCCTCTGCCTTTTCTAAACCCAGCCTGTACATCTGGCAATTCTCGTTCCATGAATTGCTGGAGTCTACCTTGCAAGATCTTGAGCATGACCTTACTGGCATGTGAAATAAGTGCCACTGTTCGATAGTTGGAACATTCTTTGGTGCTTCCCTTTTTTGGTATGGGGACATAAGTTGATTTTTTCCAATCTGTTGGCCATTCTTGTGTTTTCCACATTTGCTGGCATATGGCATGCATCACCTTGACAGCATAATCTTGCAAGATTTTAAACAGTTCAGCTGGGATACCGTCATCTCCTGCTGCCTTGTTATTAGCAATGCTTCTTAAGGCCCATTCAACCTCACTCTTCAGGATGTCTGGCTCTAGTTCACTGACCACACCGTCAAATCTATCCCCGATATTATTATCCTTCCTATACAGATCTTCCGTATATTCTTGCCACCTTTTCTTGATCTCTTCTGCTTCTGTTAGATCCTTGCCATCTTTGTTTTTGATCATACCCATTTTTGCCTGGAATTTACCTCCGATGTTTCTAATTTTCTGGAAGAGGTCTCTTGTCCTTCCTATTCTATTATCTTCTTCCACTTCTGTGCATTGCTTGTTTAAAAATAATTCCTGATCTCTTCTGGCTAACCTCTGGAATTTTGCATGTAATTGGGCATATCTCCCCCTATCACTATTGCCTTTTGCTTTCCTTCTTTCTTGGGCTGTTTCCAGTGTCTCAGCAGACAGCCATCTTGCCTTCTTGGTTTACTTTTTGTTTGGGACGTTTTTTGTTGCCGCCTCCTGAACAATGTTGCGAACTTCTGTCCATAGTTCTTCCGGGACCCTATCTACTAAATCTAGTCCCTTAAATCTATTCTTCACCTCCACTGCATATTCATGAGGAATATTAGTGAGCTCATATCTAACAGATCTGTGGGTCTTCCCTATTCTCTTTAGTCTGATTCTAAATTGTGCAATAAGAAGTTTGTGATCTGAACTAGGGATGTACGAAAGGCACTTACCTTTCACGGATTATGTTGATGGTGGGGGGGGGAGGCGCTCCGTCCCTTCCCCCGGAATCCTGGATGGGGGGGAGGCGCTCCGTTCCTCCCCCCCCCAGAATCCTGGCCATCCGGCTGTGCTCTGCAGGGATTCTGCGGAGCCGCCGGCCGGCTCCTCCAGCAGTCGGACATCCGGCCGCTGGCTAGCAGGAACGCAAATGGTGGCAGCCGTAGCCGCCGCCATTTGCATCCCTGCAGTCAGCCGTGATAGGCTACGTAAATGTTTACGTAGCCTATCAGGGCTGACTTAAAAAACCCACAAAAAACGCACGTACGCAAATGGCGGCGGCCACGGCCACCGCCATTTGCGTTCCTGATTTTGGCACGTCTTAGTCTATGTCAAGATTTATGTAGACTAAGATGGCGAAAATAAGGGGAACGCAAATAGCATAGCATCTGCTACGCTATTTGTGTTCCCCTTATTTTCGCCGTCTTAGTCTACGTAAATCTTGACATAGACTAAGAGGTGCCAAAATAAGGAACGCAAATGGCGGCGGCCGTGGCCACTGCCATTTGTGTACACGCGTTGTTTTGGGGTTTTTTTTTAAGTCAGCCGTGATAGGCTACGTGAACATTTACGTAGCCTATCACTTTTTTTTTTTAACTGGAAATGGCGGTGGCAGGAGCTGGTCAGAAGACCGGCCGCCACCGCCGAACCACCACCGGAGCCGCCGCCGGAGCCGCCGCCTCCAGGAAGATCCGCCCCAGGTAAGTCTCATCCTGGAGGGGGGCGGGGGGGGGCAAACCATTCCGCCACCGATTTCGGGGGGCCGAATGCACTGGCATTCGGCCTCCCCAAGATCGGTGGCGGAATTCTCTGACATCCCTAATCTGAATACAATCAGCTCCAGGTCTTGTTTTTACCAACTGCATAGATGTCCGCCACCTTTGGCTACAAAGGATGTAGTCAATCTGATTTCGGTGTTGACCGTCTGGTGAAGTCCATGTATAAAGTCATCTCTTAGGTTGCTGGAAGAGAGTGTTTGTTATGCACGGTGAGTTGTCTTGGCAAAATTCTATCAGCCTATGTCCTGCTTCATTTTGTTCTCCCAGACCATGTTTGTCTGTAATTCCAGGTGTCGTTTGACTACCCACCTTAGCATTCCAGTCTCCTGTAATGAAAATAACATCTTTGTTTGGCATACTATCCAGTAGATGCTGCAGATACTCATAGAACTGATCTACTTCTGCTTCTTCAGCATCTGTGGTTGGGGTGTATATTTGGATCACTGTGATGTTAAATGGTTTACTCTGAATTCGAATTGAGACCATTCTGTCATTTTTTGAATTGTATCCAAGCACTGCTTTAGCCACTTTATTATTAATTATGAAGGCTACTCCATTTCTTCTGTGGTCCTCTTGTCCACAGTAGTAGATCTGGTGGTCATTTGATGTGAAGTGGCCCATTCCAGTCCATTTCAGTTCACTGACACCCAAAATGTCTATATTTAATCTTGACATCTCCCCAATAACCACATCCAATTTGCCCTGGCTCATAGATCTTACATTTCCAGGTTCCTATGGTGCGTTGATCTTTAGAACAGCGGATTCGTCGTTCACCACCAGCACCATCGGCTGCTAGCCATCCTTTCGGCTTTGAACTAGCTGCGTCATCACATCTGGGGCTAGTTGAACTTATCCTCTGTTCCTCCCCAGTAGCATTTTGACCATCTTCCGACCAGGGAGTCCCATCTTCCGATGGAATACTGACATATCTCTGGTTGTACTGATCCATTTAGTTTTCATGGCAAGAATACTGGGGTGGGTTGCCATTTCCTTCCCCAGGGATCATATTTAGTCTGACCTCTCTGCCATGACCTTCCCGTCTTGGGTGTCCCTTCACGGTTTAGCTCATGACGTCATTGAGGTGCTCAAGCTCCAGCACCATGACAAGGTAACGATCTCCTTTGCTGAAGTGAGGCAAGGCGATGGCGCAATAAAAGGCTCATCTGGAAGCACCCCAGGCCCTTAATGGAAACCATGTGTATTTTGATGTTCCTGCCTCCGTGGGCTTCCTTGCTGATTTCAACGCTAGGGGGCAGTTCCCCATATTCCATGAAAGTGTGTGTATGTGTGTGTGTGTGTGTGTGTGTGTGAAAGAGAGAGAGAGAGAGAGAGATGGGGAGGGAGCTCCATGTACATATCACACTGAGCACCTATATGTTTACAGGCCCCATGGTATGAACCTCTTTCAGCTTTCAATTTTGGAGAAGCTTTTGGGGGCTGCATTCCAATGGTGGGCGTGGCCAAAGGCAAAAGGGGCAGGACCAGCATATTTTAGCTTACAGCTCTTCCTGCCAGTAACTAAGCCTCAGGAGAGGCCTTTCAGCCTTTCAGAATGGGGGAAAACTGCAAAAGCTGGGAAATCACCAAACAATTGGTGTCAGTCAGGGGAAAGGGGGTGGGGCCAAGGGAAGGGGTGTGGCCATCTGGGGAACTCTGAGGGCTGGATTTGGTCCCTGGGCCTGAGTTTCTGCACCCTTGGTCTAGATACATCACTCCATAGCTTATTCCTTTGTCACTTGCTATTAGTGAAGCTTTCTTTTTATTCTAAGAGACAACAGCCAAGCCTCAAGTGGAAAGCAGTGAAGGTAGTATATCTCTTAATGAACTTAGTCCAATAAAAGGTATTACTCCACTAACTTTGTCCTTTGTTTTGTTTTTTCTTTCTCCAGGGCCAACCACAAAATATGTCTATACTGACTGAGCACCAGGATCTGGAAATTATGATTTCATCAGCAGTTCTCCTGAGATTGACTGAATCTGCCTTACTTTATTGCAGTGGAACTCATTCCAAGTATTGTGTTTGGGACTGACCTATATGTTAGCCAGTTTCATTCCAAATTCCTAAAGGGCATCAGAAATACTGGAATCTCACTGTGTTGTCCGTTGTATTGTGTTGACCTGTTCTGCTTTTGAATGAAAAGGAAAGCTTTCCAGGAAAATGGTCTTCCCTATTGTAAGAAAATAGGGTAATAGACCATTCATGTTATATGGAAGGAGATGGCAGCTTACCGTTGGAAGATTTCTCAGGCTGTACCTCTGTAGACTTCAGCGGGGACAGTGGCACTGCCAGGTTTGAGGGGGCCCTGGCCAAGTTGCTCTCTGCACTGCCCTGGCAGCTCCACCACCCTGATTTCTCTCTCCACCCTCCATCACCCTTAGGGATGCTGGATAAATTTGAGATGGAATATGAGCTCAGATTTCTAAGAATCCAACCTGCCGAATCTACTGCAGAGTGACCCCCCTCAGGCTGCACAGAGTCCCTGGACTTTCTGGTTTTTTTTTTTTACTTTCTCAAAATTTACTCATACTTATTTGTAGGAAATATACACAAATTTCTGCTGAGGAAAAGTTGAATGGAATGGGGGGGCAATACACTAAATGTTACATACTAAGGTAAATTATATCAATTCTTACGAAACCTCTTATGGAATTATTTGTGTATTTTTCCGCATGATGGGAAAACTTTTTGCATCCGTCTGTGAGCAAAGAATGGCACAAAAGAAGCCTGACAATCCGCAAAACACAGAGTGGGTTTTACACAGTCCATACATCCCTAATCATGCTAGTCACCCCTACCGCCCCCCCCCCCCACACACACACACAGCATGAGGAAGGGGATGAACACATCCCTTTTTCTTCTTTTCCCAGTTTTTTTTTTACAGGGGTTGTTGTCTTTGCTGCCCAGCACTCTAGACAATAATCGCTGTAAAAGTATTTTGAAAAAGAAGGAAAAAGGGACACATTTGTTCACTTCTCAACTCCTGCTAAGCAGCAGGGGGAAAGCAAGTGAACAGACATCAGCTGCCACACCATGAAGGAGATGATCTGGTGATCTTTTGTCCCCCCACCCCCCAAAAACCACACCTCTCTACAGCAGTCATTGCTGACCACGTTGGACAGCCACAGTGGCGCTCCCATCATTGAGGCTGCCCAGATCACTTGGCAGCAACTTCTGTAAAAAGTTTTGGAGAAACAAAAATGGGCCTGTTTGTCCCTTTCCTGATGTGGGGTCAGTCTGCCCTCCTTTTACCAGGTGGGGGGGGGCAGTGGTGGCAACAGCGTTTTTTTTTTTTTCCTTTTCCCCGTCAGGCCAGGCGTGCTGCAGAGTGAAGCTCCAGGCGGTTGTGCCTGCCAACTTCATTGCCCAGTGTGTCTCTGGGCCCCACATGTGGCCTGGAGGAATTCTGGGAACTGAGAAATCAAAATGTGGGCTCAACTGCCTGGTCTTTCACTCTGCAGTACACCCAACCTGGCTGTAAAAAATAATAAAAAGTAAAGACTCTGGACTGTTGTTTGGGGGCCCTCCAGGCTTCTGTTCATTGCCCTGTAGTCCTGCCCTAATGTTGCTGCCACTGAACTGGAGATTGTATTTATGAATACTCCCCTGCCTTTGAAAACGTATCTTGCATGTAGAAAGCCAGCACAATAGAGACAGACCCCAATAGAGGTAGGTACATTGTAGCTCTCTCTCTCTCCAACGTGCTGGTTTACTACTCGCAAGGAACTTGCACCTGCAGTAGTGTTACGTCCGGAATATTTGCCATCTCATTCTGGGAAATGTGTGCATAGAATAAATGTTCACATAAGGCAATACATGGTGTGTCCACACTGGATCTGACCCCCATGCTGTGCTCTACTTGATTTGCGATCTCAGTAACAAGCCTATCTATATTGCCCTGGAGCATTTGAGTTCAGTGAGACTAAATGGTGTAGCCATGACTGAGAAATAAACTATGCCTGCAGAGGCGTATCTACAAACTGACCTGCAATTTAAGATGGTGAAGATCTTGCCTGATAGAAATTTTACTATAGCTGTACCCAGGGCAGGCCATACTAGCAGCAGATCAACTGCTAGTTTTGGTGTGACTTACAAAAACCAGAGAATCTGGTTACTCAAGCAGGGATATATTTTTTTCTTCACACAGCAAATGACACATGCAAGCAGATATCCTAAGAGATTTAACCCCACCTTCTTTCAAAAAGAAACCAGACGCTTAGAGAATTAACCAAGAATTTATTGACAGTTTTAGGTTCCACAACAATTCACCTTGTATATGCCCTATAAACACCTTTCTTTTCGGTGTCACTCACATGCTCATTTTCTGCCTCAGTAATTCTCTGCTAAGATCCCATTCCCATAACAAAAAGGAAAAATGAGTGACACCTCAAACAATATTTGATAGTCTAACAACAATTTCCAACTTCAAAGACTATATACATAAAAGTTGAAGACTTTTGCTACAAAACCAAACCACTGGGAAATCATTTTTCAACTGACATCAATTCCCTAGCCACTAGAGTGAAGTCTTTCACTAAAAAATAACTTTTTATGGTGTTCTTTAACATTTTAATTTAGGCACTAGAAAACGTATGTAAAATTCACCCCATGTTTGTGTTCATTGCAAGATTTGTAGAATAAATGAGGTAACTTCAGAAAAAAACAAAATCTTTTATGTTAGATGTGGTTGGTTAAAAAAATGTTTATATGGAAAACAAACTCACAAGTCTATGTAAAATAAAAACAAAAGCAAAATAAACCCCTTGGGGTTTTGTGGTATATTCCTTTGAAGAGCCAAAATTATAAACATTCCTTTGGTGGTGACAATGGGATAAAAGTTGCTTCCATTTTATGAACTTTTTGTAGAGTTAGTCTATGGGCACAGTGCTTAATTGAGGTCTGTGGAAGACCTCCTAAAGCATAAGGTGGGGTCAATGCTGAGAAAAATTACTCTAACCCAGGTTTTAGTTTACAGTGAACATAAATACCATAGATTGTGGTGCCCTTCACGTGCATACTCAGCAGCCGTGACACATGTCACGGAGGAATAATTTGATCACAGAGGAAGTGTCTTTTCCACCTTTATCACATGCCAATGAGATAGAAAAGTCACACAGGAACATCCCAGCCACTATGGCCACATTTTCACACACACACACACCCTGCAGTATGAGATCTCATATCATACTGAAGCAGATGCCACCCTGCTGGGCATGCATGTGAAAAGCATGTAGTATACCAGGCAGTCTCGTTGATTTCAATGGGTTCCCTCCAAATTGACTTAGTCTGGATCCAACCCATTACTTGGAACTAAGGTTCACATAATTTGGAAGTTGGGGTTGTACATGCAAGTAGATTTCGCTGGTGGAGAAATGTAACCTGTGAACTGGGTAGATGGCGGGGGAGATAGTGAAATAGCTGGAAAGCGCTGCCGTGGTTAAGGGCGTTGCTGCAAATTGTATATAGGGCCTCCCAGTTCATGCAATGCATTCACCCATGCAAAGCCATACCTGGGGCAGTCGGGACTGCTCGCAAAGGCAAAAATGTATCATGGGTGCTTCCAGGCAAGGCTCTTATTGCCCTGCCCCATCCATGGAATTTAATGGGGGGAGGGGTCCAGATGATATTGTCTTCCACCTGTAGCCCTCCTGTTATTTCCCACTGCTTCTTCCATCTTTTTTCTTAATGCAGAAAATCCATTAAGGAGAAGAAAAAAACAGAGTAGGTGCACAGTTTCTTTCTGGATGGGCAGTCTCAGGAGATGTTGCTGGGAGACTCCTTTTTGACACCTTGGCCATTGGCCTATGGCAGGGGTGGGGAACCTGTAGCCCTCCAGATGTTGTACTCTTAACACTCATCATCTTTGGCCTTTGGCTATGCTGGCTGGGGCTGATGGGAGTTGGAATCCAATAACAGGTTCCCAGCCCCTAGTCTACAGGATTCTATCTTGGCCCCCATGCTGTTTAATTCTATGTGAAGCTGTTGAGAGAGATCATGTGGGGATGTGGAGTTTGATGTAATTTATGTGTGGATTAACTCTATTTTTGATTTCTGTATTCTAGAGAGGCTTTAGAGGTCCTAAAATTTAAACCAATACTTGGAGGCAGTAATGGACTACATGTGGACAAATAAATTGAAGCTTAATCCAGACGAGACAGACAGGCTTTATAGTCCACCTTTTAGGACACATTGTAATTACCGGTCACTCTCCATAGAGCACATTACAGTAGTCCAGACATGATGTGTCACCTTGGCCAGATCTGCAGGGATCTCCAAAAATGGTTATAGTTGGCTCACCAGTGTCAGCTGGGCAAAGGCACTTCTGGTTATATCCATCACATGGACATCCAGGGCCAAGATTGGATCCAGCAGAACACCTAAACTATGAATCTGTGTTATCAAGGGCAATGGTGTCCCATCTAATTCAGGTTGAACCCCCATCTCCAGATCAGCTCTTCTGACAAAAACACATACGTCTTGTCTGGATTAAGCTTCAATTTGTTTGCCAATGAACACAAGTTGTTAACTGGGTCTGCATATATGGAACCTGTGACTCCTTTACTGAGATAGCTACACTAGCTTCCAGTTTGTTTCCGGGACCAATTCAAAAAGGTAATGACCTCTGAAGCTCATTATGGTTGGGACCAGGATATCTAAAGGGCTGCCTTCTCCCATATGAACCTGCCCACTTACTAAGGTAATTGATAGAGACCTCTTGTGTATCCCAACGTCCCCACTAGCATGCCTAGCTGGGACCCGGGAAAGGGTCTCTCCCATGCTTAGCTGCCTGGGACCCAGGAAAGGGTCCCTTCAGTGGCTGCACACAAACTCTGGAACTCCCTCCGCTGGATGCCTAAAACTTTCATGTTTGGATGGGCTTTCAGGAAATGAATGGTTTTAAAATCCTGTACTGATTTGTGTTTCATCTTTCTGCATTGAACTGTTTTTATTGCTGGAGGATGATGACTACTTGTTTTAATTTACTGCCTTTTATCTTTCTGTATTTGGTTGCATTTAGTAAATTTTGTAATTATTAAAAAATCTTAATGCTGTTAGCTGCGGTGAGCTTTTTAAAGGGAAGGCAGTTCCCTTTAAAATTTTGGGATCCTCACTATGTTGCACAGTATTTTTCTTTGTGATTCTTTGTGCAACAACTTGAAAGTAATTACCATTGATTCCATTTAAAGCTGGAATGCCAGTTTGGACACCTTTTTTGCTGCATGATTCATGCTTGATTATGCTTTCCTTTGTAATTTTAATATACTGGCTTACTCACATGACATCATCTCTTTTTTTGCTAAGCCTTCCCTAAAATATGAGCATTCTCATTTGAATTGCCATGACTAAATATATTGGAAGCCATATAAAGTTCTAAGTGCATTAAACAGGGTAACATGCAATTCCTCTATGTTCCTGTTGCCAAGCTGCATAGTAAAAACTTTATGTGATTAAGCCCATTTAATGTATGAAACAGGCACTCAGTGAGACTGAACACACGGGAGTCAGTTTTTCCAGCATAAAGCTTGCTGGGTAGTTTGCATTGTCCAGAGTTAGGGAAATGTCTTTGCCAGGAGAAACTGAAATAACCAATGCAGATGAATGCAAAAAAATGCCCTGGATCTTAAAACACATTACCTCATACACTGAAATATCCGCGAGGGCAATGTCAGACATGAGAGTCCAAGTATCAATTGTGAATTTTATTTTAATAGATTAATAACATCTGTGGCTACAGCATGGGAGTTGGAATAATAAAAAGAGTAGAGAAATAGCTAGTGGGTGTTCAAAATGGCCTGTCCAAAGAAGGATGATTAGGAACTGCCTTCTGCTTCTTCTGTATACCACTGGATATGATTGGTTAGCTATGCATTGGGTTTTCATTTGATACTTCCTAATAAAACTGGAAAATAAATAAGTGCTTTGATTCCATAATAAATGAAAAGTCTCTTTCCTTTGGCCAAAAATGGGCTTATATGATGCTGCTGTGCTGTTGCTTTTTGAAAATAGAGTGAGAATCTACACAACCCAAATGGCTGGCTTTCCCATATATGTGAAAATGTTCATTTTGGAGGGAGAGGGTGGACTAAATGTTTTCTCTCATACATAGTCTTGTTTCAAATTTCAGACAATGTTCGGATGAATACCCAGGAAAACAATATTTTAAATGGCTGTTTCCATGAAATGATACCTTGGAGAACGTGCTCGACCAGGAGCCACAGCCAAGATACATCCAAGGTACATGCCAACTTAGTAGTTTCACTGCCACCACTTCTTTTGAACCGTAGCCTCTGGGCTAGAAGCTCCCAAAGATTTCTGGACAACTACAGACCAGCTGTGATTTCTTTGTCCTCTATATATACATGTAGCATGAACGAAGAACAGGGTTAGTACACAGAAAGGAGAGATCCCCTTGAGAGTATGCAGTAAAACAGTCAAAACTCCAAATGCAAGTTAGGTACAGTTTATTTAGGATCAGAAAAAGGAGTTAAAATTTGAGGGGGAATTGTAAATGAGTGATAAGCAGAGATCCAACCAACATTACAAATGAAATAATAAAAAGTTAGTTTCTAAGTAACCTACACATTTAGCATTCTAAGGAGCATCTAAATCCCCACACAGCAGCACATCAAGCGTCTTCTGAAGAAGACAGTTTCCCATAGGAGGAATGCTTCCTCATTTAAGCTCCCTGGGATCAGGGAGATGAAGGTGAGAGGAATTTTTTCATGTCTTCCAGCCACACCTGGGAAGGTGAGCACTTGCTTAGGATTCAAAGGAGTGGGGTGGGAAGAAGAGATGAGATTCTGATGGGTAACCCACCCCTTTTCTGCTAGGTGGAACAATTTTAATGAGGTTTCCAGGGATATATAAGTATTTTATTTCAGTTCACAAATCACTCAAAAATGTCCCATTCACAACTCTGAACACAAACAGAAACGGGAGCACACGTTCTCTGAAAAAGTTTGCAAATTCCTGAACTTGCAGTCATGTTTGCAAAATGGGCACTTGAAAAATTCACAGCTTTCTCAAAATAAGCAACTTCAACATGCACAACTTTTCCCATTCGAACAAACCAAAAAACAGGTTGCGATTCTGCGAACAGGAGTGGGAACAAGCCAAATCAAGCGTTGAAGTTCAGGAAATTTCAGTGAGCTCGAGCATCCCTGGTTCTCCCATCCCTAGAGGTTTCCCTGATCCAATTCATGTCAGATGCTTTCTGCCTAAGGGGTAGATCTGTGTGCAATGGGGAGTTGAGTCATCCGGAAAGGCAAACAAGAGCATCATAGAAGGAAAGGGTTCTGAGTGAATTCTTTCTTCACAGATGCTTTTCCAATATTTTCGGGGCTGGGTAGATTTTTTTAAAATGTAGTAAGTGGCCTCTATTTTGATGAGAAGGCCAGTGTTATGTACTACAAATAGCATTCTTATTACATAGGTTTTGGATCAAATCATAGGATTCATCTTAATCCCAATGCTGAGTGCACACTGTGTCTCATGTATGTGCAGCTATGGGGTCAGTGACTCCAGCAGTGGCCTGTGAGTGTTGATGAATGGCAGAGGGATATCTGGTACTTTCAGCAGAAATCACTGCATGGAGGTACTTCTGTGCTGTACACGGAATTTTTCACTACTCCGGGAAAATGGGACCTTGTAACAATTAACTAAGTTCAGAGCAGTTTCATATTTTTCCCCATTACGTGGGTACATGGGAGAAGATGTGCACACCTAGGTATAATAACCACGAAGATTGTGCAGGTGTCTTGTTTTGTCACACATAAACATTACAATGCTGCAATTCATAACTTTTCTAAAGCACATCATATATTCATAGTAACGCAGGCACATTCATGACTTCTATACATGAAAATGTATACGGTGGGATTCAGACTTAGTCATACACAGAAAGCAGAGCCATGGAAATCAATGGGACAAATTAGACATGACCAATATAAGCCCTATTAATTTCAATAGGTCTACTCTGAGCACGACTAAGTCTGGATCCAATCCATGGATTGTGTTTGTGTGTATGTATGTCTATCTCTGTAAGAGAAACATCACGTGCAAAGTATTCTTGACAGCCAATTTACATTTGCAAGAGAATTACATGATGTGCCCTTTTCTGGATCATACCCAATGATTAATAGCACTTAGTCCATTATATATGTAATCCGTTTTTGAAACTTAAAAAACAGCATGATATAGATTTATGGCATGACCACCAACAGTAATAAGAGTCTGTATTTCTTCCACCAAATCTCTGACATTCATATTTCTAATCCCACCCCCCACCCCACCCCCACCCAATATCATGGATTGGGGTGCAGTAGATTTCATCTGAGCCATGTAGAAATCCTCTTTCATATTTATAGCTATTGTGCCTCAAGAAGTATGATTCCATTTAAATATCCATTAAAGTCCTGTTTTTTGAGTGCCTGTGCAATGAGCTCATTGTTCCTGAAGCTTAATTAATAATGTACTATGGCTTGTAGTTTGATGTAGTTCAGTCCAGGGGAAAAAAATCATCATGTGACTCTGTTGTATGTGTAGATCAGTGGTCAGGATGGAAAAATGTTGAAATACAATATCTCCCACCTTTATTCTGATGAGGTGCAGTCCAAGAAAAGTTGTATCATGTGAATGCTATAGTGGCTTGATTAGATCACACATGGTCTGTAACTGACCAGGCATGACTGAATACTGTGGTGTGGACTAGGGATGCCCAGGAATTCTGCCCAGATTTTAAATGGGCTCACATTCTGACAAATCTGGTCCGTGGAACCCTCCTCGGAACAGGGCCGCCAGGTCGACTGGGACTGGAGCTCATGCGGACCCAATTTTTTTTTCTCCGCCAAAGGGCAGATTTTTCTAAAATAATTACAAAAATAAAAACGTAAATTGGAAATGGAGGAAGAAAGACTGCGAGCGGCTTTACCCTTTTTACGAGGCATTTTCTGGAGGCTTTCTTTCACTGGGGCTGAGTTGTCCACGGAAATCAAATCATCCATCTTTTCTGTTTATTACCTGTGGAGGTCAGGTGAGGTGCAGTCAGGTCCAGTGAGGTCAGGACAGGTCCAGTGAGGTCAGCTGAGGTGATGTCAGGTGAGGTGAGGTCAGGACAGCTCCAGTGAGGTCAGGTGAAGTGAGGTCAGGTGACCGGAAGTTACACGGGGAATCCCCGCGAAGGGCTTTACTTTTACGGAGACTGAGGGCGTGCAGAAATGATTTTTTGGCAGGAATTACGAAAGTATTTACATAAGTTCTGGAGCCGGAAAAAACCAAGGGGGGAATCCGGGGCACGCGGATGGTGGAACGGGGTGGTTCTCGGCTCTGCGGCATCCTCACGGAGCCACTCTGCAAGGATTCTGGGGGGGAGGAACGGATTGCCTCCCCCCCCTGCGGATTCCCCACCAGAACGGATGGTGGGGAATCCATACACCCCTAGTGTGGACTAAAAGAAATGTTCATTTTTGTTTTATAATTCTTTACCTTTGGAATTGATATAACCAGGATCATATAGCAAAACAACCCACCTTTTGCCAATTGAAAGATTAGCACTGCAATCGCATACTGGTCTACCCTACTCAGAAATATTTCAGGACTGAAGCCTAAAGAATTTTTTAGGGATGGGCAAACAAGCAATGTTCCAAATCACCAGCATTCTCCAAACATCATCTCACCACGACTCATGCCCAATTCCCGTTCACTGCTCACCCTGTGCGAACTGGAAACTTGAACAAATCAAGCAGCAATCAAGTGGGAGATTTGCGCAAGTTTTCCTAAATTTGCACGAATTTCCTAATTTGCACAAAATTCTTCCATAGGCTGAATTGGGGCTGCAGAAGTCTATTGGGGAAGTTTGCGCAAATTAGGAAATTTGCACAAATCGAACGTGGAATTGGGAATGGGACAAACATGAGCACTGATTCAACAACTGGCAAATATTTTGGGTGGAGACATGCTTGTGCTTGCATTTGGCACTTCACACGGGGCATGCTTGCATGTTTTGTGACCAAAAATGAAACTCTCAGACATCCCTAATTTTTGTCTCAAAAATCTTATTCACACATTGGCAAAACTGAGTATAATCAAGACATGGTAGACCAGCAGGACTAACATATGGTGGGACCCCAGCCTCATTTCCTGGATGTAACTTATAACTGACACATGCATACATATAAATTCCAACTTATGTAGGCTTGATAAATTGGATGTTCTTATAGAATTATATGTTGTTTGTCTAATGAAGAGCATGAATTAATTTCAGTGGAACATACTTGCAAGATGTGCACCTAGAAAAATAGCCTTAGCCAACCTGCTTGTATTTCCCCCAGTTTCAATCATTCTCATCCATAGGGATGACATCTGAAGTTTTGGAAACTGAGGGAAAGTGAAGTTCCACCTGGGATCTGAGTTGGAGCGTGGTGTCAGTCTGAGCCTCTGAGCTGAGGCAACCTCCTATCTGAGCCAACAAGGCAGGTTCTGGGGCTACTTATTTATTTATGTTTGTACAGCCCTAGTGCATATCCAAATCTTTCCTGGGCCAGTTAATCTTCCTCCGATCTGTTTCCATAGCAGTTGGATTGTCTGTCCCTCTACATTACCACTAGGCATGGACTAATCAGTCAATTTTGCTTTTTCCTGCATTTGAAGGTTTTTAAATCTTAAGTTATTTCCATCCCAGATATAAAGAAGTTTGTGAATTTTTGGAAATTGTTATCAAAAGCAATGAAAGTCATGCACATCCTGCACCAGCCAAATTCAGTAGGTACAGCTATTCCCAGCATGGAGAGGACCTTGTTGTGCCTGTCTGTCATATAGCTTAAAGATTAAGAGCCTATCAGAGAAAAGGTGGCAACCTTAATTCCATACTAAGAACATGGCTGAATGCATAAGGATTCAAAGTCAGATTTTCAGAATTAAGCACTCAATGCTTTTTGCCTGGATGGATGCATCTGTCAATTTTCTTCCACATTTTTTTAAAATATCAAGTTCTTTCCATCCCAAATGTGAAGACATTTGCAAATTTTCATTAATTCTTATGAAAAAATGAACTGAAACAAAATTCTCACCCATCCCTAGGTACATTAGACTGAAAATCTGGCAGCAGCAACACTGGACCAAGAGGAGCCTCGCAACCAAACCAGGGCCAGCTGAGCAGTGGCCACACTGTCAGTGATTCATGACAAATCCCCCAGTTATTTCACATTTGGGAGCAGCTGCACTCAGTTCTATGGCCTCCCATTAAGAACATGTCTATAAACACACATGACAAATTGTCATGAACATTTACATTTATCTGCAGGCTATATGAAAAGCACATGTGAAATCTATAAGCATAACAAATAGTGTCAGTAATGAAGCGATTAATTAGCCTAATTGAAATTGCTGAAGTTTGCACAATGAACTCCAGTCAGAAGTAGAACTCTTCCCTTCTCAGCAAGGGCATCTTTGCTGGCAGCGCTGGAAGTGTCGTTTTTCTTACAAAATGTGTAACATTACTAAAACGATGACATCCAAAGGGCATACAACAGCAGACATAACTGGAAATCCATTTTAAGATGAGAAGTGCTGATCTCAACCTGGGAAACACTGCACAGCAATTTTCCAGATTACATATCCAACTTAACGAAGTTGAAGTTAACAATCTTCTCATACCCCATAATAAAGTGCTAGGGTCACATTTCAAGATGATTCCTCCTTAGCTTTCATGGCATCAACTCTGTGTGCAACATGACAGAGCGGAACCTTTCTCATAGCTGGCTGAGTCCTAAACTTCAAGGATGAACCAAGCGTTTGTGCTGATACTAGTGTGGGTTCAGCACGGTTGTAGGTTTGTTGTGCAATAGAAGGCTAGGTTTCTGCAAAGTAGAAGATCTTCAAACTGATACTTCTCTTGGGGTGCTCAGTCCTAACAGTCAGGGTTCATGTCCAACTTTTCTCCTTTAACAGGACTGTAGAGAGTCCATGAACTTAATGGGTTGTTTTTTTAAAAAAAATCTCCCATAGCTTCAGAACCTGAATCAGTGTCTTTGCCCAAGTTCCGAATAGTCGTAAATGTCAAGACCTTTTTTCCTAGAGTCCTGGAGTATGAATGTAAAAAAAGAGAAAAGAATGAAATCTTAAAAATGAATTATTCTATGCTAGATTCATGTTTGGGTACTTTGGGAACAGAATTATAGAATGAGGTACACAGATGTCTAAATTGGGTCTCATGCATCATTAGCGTATCTCACTGCTTTCCAAACTCTCCACATCCCTGGGAAACAATATTGTTCCAGTTAGCATACACAGACAATGCTGTATTTTCTTTTCCCCTGTCAGCCTGAAGAAAAATGTTTCCCAGAAAATAGAATAGGGCCAAATTTCCCAAGTCAAACAGCTCAGAAGTGTTTTCCTTGTATGGTTCCCTTCTTGCTGAGTCGAAAAAGAATAAGGGAGTCCTTTCATACGAGGAACACTATGAGTTTCTCAGGTAATATTTCCTGCCCAGACGTGCAATTTTTAGGGTGGGTAAATACTCCCCCCCAGGTGTCACCTATGGGTGAGGGAAAATATAATTAAGGAGTTTTCAAACAAATCAGCCATATCCTTAAGCCCTGTTCAGGTGTTCTGTACCCAAACAGAGCAAACAGACAATGAGAGGGAGCACTCCAGCATCACCCACCCTCTCGTGCATTTCCATCACCCTGTACTCATGGAGGGTGATGTTTGAAGAGGAAAGCCTTCTGTATCTGTGGAGGCTCTCCATGTGAGCCAGAACATGGATTTTCCAGCATTCTGGCTCATGTGGAGAGCCTCCACAGATCCAGAAGGCTGTCCTCTCACATGCGTGGAGGGGGACAGGGCTGGAGTGCCCTCTGTGTGTGTGTGTGTGTTTGCTCTATTCAGGTACAGAACACCTGATTAGGGCTTAGGTTAGTTAGGGATGGATGGAGAGTACTAGCTGGATGCTGAACTAACAGCTAGTAAACAAAAGTGCCTTACACCTTCTCCTTCTTTGGACAAAGATCCTGAAGGCTCTGCAAGCACAAACACGGCCACACTGATGCACAAAAATTCTTTTCATGCATCAGATGCTGGCATCTATGACACATTGCAGTTGTGCAACACATTAATGTCCTGTTTAATGGTTTGGCTAATTCCTCATTTCTGTTTCATGCAGTAAAGAGAACCTTGCATGCTTTTCACTGCAGGATTAGCATCCATCAGGCAGACGGCTTTCTCAGTTCAAGCCCTCTTAGCAGGTGCACTTTATTTATTGTTTAAATATTGTGGAGATGGATCTGTTGCTATGCCATGAACTTAGTTTTTCCACAAGCTAATGCTTTATGTGGACTAATGTGATTGGTGCACAGTGAAAAATGCTGAAAACAGTAGAAGGAGCCAGGCTGCAGCTGAGCAAACGATCTGAAATGAACGATTCAGTCAGAGAAGTTAGGCTTTTCCATCTGACTGTCAATTACTAGTGGTCAAAATGTGCTTTTTTACATATCAATTGTTTGACAAAGGTGCTGAGAGTATATGAAACATTTGGAAGTCCTTTCTTCTGATTATGTTTGGCTATTCACGCACTGTTAGTTATGACTTCCCCTATCAATTCAATATCTAAGGCTGCGATCCAAACCTATTTACCTGGGAGTAAGCTCCATTAAACTCAATTGGACTTAGTTCTGAGTAGATATATAGAGGATTGCACTGTAAGGCTATTTTCAGTGTTATTTCCATCTTAATAAATCCAAAAGATGGTGGAAAGAATTCAGTATGTTTTAAGAATAAGACATCATTAGTGAATGATAAAGCACATAATCAAATATTATTGTTTCTATATTCTTAACAGATCATCTGTTAGCAAGGAAGGATTTTAAACTTTAGTGCTAAAAGCCCAGAATTCAGTGATTTTTAAGAAACACTCATAGTATATGTACTATAAAAACAATCATATTTTCATATGTATACTTACCTTGCATAGTTTGGGTTGCACAAACAGTAGGAGTGTTGCATTGTTTAGGAACGAGGTAAGGAAGAAGTAAGAATTGCATGGGATACTGGTCCATAAAAACAATGGGCAAAAAGAGTTGGAATATGAATTTTATGTCTTTCAGTCCAAAACCACTGCAGTAACTAGGTATATCTGTGTCCCAAGCATTGCTACCAGTTGTTTCCTCTACCCTATGCTCTCATAGAATCATAGAATAGTAGGGTTGAAAGGGGCCTACAAGGCCATTGAGTCCAACCCCCTGCTCAATGCAGGAATCCAAGTCAGAGCATCCCTGACAGATGGCTGTCCAGCCTCGTCTTGAACGCCTCCAGGGTGGGAGAGCCCACCACCTCCCTAGGTCATTGGTTCCATTGTCGTATTGCTCTAACAGTCAGGAAGTTTTTCCTGATGTTCAGCTGGAATCTGGCTTCCTTTAACTTGAGCCCATGATTCTGTGTCCTGCACTCTGGGATGATGGAGAAGAGATCCTGGCCTTCCTCTCTGTGACAACCTTTCAAGTCCTTGAAGAGCACTATCATATCTCCTCTCAGTCTTCTCTTCTCAAGGCTAAACATGCCCATTTCTTTCAGTCTCTCCTCATAGGGCTTTGTTTCCAGTCCCCTGATCATCTTTGTTACCCTCCTCTGACACCATACAAATTCTAAAGGGTAATAATCATTCCTCCTCAGACGCAGTATTGATACAATAACTAAGAGAGCAATCCTCTGCCCCCTAGACAGTGTCTGGGTGACACAGGATATTTTGGTTTCCTGGCTTCAAGCCCAAAACCAGGACACACTGCTCCCCATCCCCGCCCCCTCTCAGCCAGTGCAGAAAAAAACACATGGGCTGCTGCTATGAGCTCACAAACGCAAGCCAGCAGGGGGTGAAAGGGGGGCATTTCGGGGTGAAAGGGGGTGGGGAGGGGAGAAGACTGGGGATGTGGGGCTACAAGGCATCCCCAACCATCCTCAGCCTCCTCCCCTCCCTGAAGCTGCCTCCATATGGGTGAAATCACCCTTCTAGCTAAAATGCAGAGCATATTGGAAGCCTTTGGGTTCGGAGGCTGATGAGTACCCAGGGTGCATCCCAAAGGATTGCACCCTAAAAAAGGTCGACGAAGTTGCGCCTGAATTGCCTTCTCAGTGGCATCACCTGTAAAATCCTGGTGCATGAAATAATAATAGGATCTCTATGACATGAAGAAGGGGAAGAACAGATGACATTATACTACTCTGCAGCCTGCCACCAGATCAGAAATGATCCCTAGCATTAAGGCTGCAGCCCCATACACATTTACATGGATATAGCTTCCACTGAAGTCAGCAGGGCTTCCCTCTGAGTAGACAAGTATAGGATTGCACTATAAAAGGACTTGATCAATGATGCTTTCCCCCAGCAAATGCTACAATAATGAGTCTCATGGTTACACTTGAAGAATACCTGAATAGTTTGTAATTATATTAAAGTCCCACTGGAATGGAAATAGTATTGAAACGACAATTAAATACTGCAGCTCAGGTGGGGAACATATGACAGTGGGCATTCCCATGTCCTAGACTTTTATTCAAATGTCCTGTTTGCATGAAATGCAAACAAAATTGGTAGGAATTGGGGGGTGATGAAGGGGAAGCAAACAGCAACTTTATAGCTTCAGTTTCTACAAACTATTCATTGTTTATCCAAGTAGAATCTACTTCTGTGTTACAACACCATCACTTAAAGTTTCTGCTTTTCATAAACACGATGATGTATGTATTAACTACAGTCTCATCTCTCAGAAAGGGACTCCATTGTGGAAATATTTAAACAAGTGTTCATTTAATTCAGAAAGGGAAGTGTGTGCATGTCCTAAATATGGTACACATTAGTGCCGTTCCTCAAAAGTATTTTTTTGAGAGGGGTAGGGTCAGTTTGTTTGACTGTTATGCCTATGCTGGTGCTTTGAATTGTCAGTTTTATTTTTAATTGCTTATTTTACTTGGATTGCTTTTTGTAAGCCCCCATTGGGGGACTTGTGCAGAAAGGAAGGGTGCAGTTTAAAACATATGCACACACACACACACACACACACACACACACACACACAGAGCAGATAAATGAAACATATAGCTGATAATTGTCACAAAATTTGAGAAGACTAAATATCTGGATTTAGGTTGGTCAAGTCAGAGTTGGCCAAGACATGTTACTGCCTGAGGTAAAGAACAAGATGGCATCCCTCCTACTCCGTGTTCCACATGTAGAAGCTGAGTGGAAACTTACTTCAACACTGGTCCCAGGAAAGCATCCTTTACCACAGCTGAAGGCAGCAGGTTGGCTTAGGTTGCCCAGGGCACATACAGCCCTGTCCTCAACAGAGGGGAATGGCCAGGAGCCTCAGGAGGTATGGGGGGGATGTGCCACTGCTGGCCTCTACACCCAACATCTGCTACCTTAGATGGCCACCTCACTCTGCCTAATGGTAGGGCTGGACCTGGGTCAAGTCACTGAAGTTCACTAGAAACATTTGGATCTGCTATTATATTAAATGCCTTCTATGGCTATTTTAGCTCCTCGAATGCATTCCTGAAACTACGGATGGATGGACTCTCCTCTGTCCAATCCCTTTGAGTGATTGACGAGCTCCCGTCACTGCCCGCCCACACGAGCTATGCTGCGGGAGCTACAGGATGGCATGGTGACTGCCTGAGAAGCATTGCAAGGCCGTTTGCCGCCTTATCGAACTGCAGTTGTGTGCAGAAAGTGTGACTTGCTTATTTCCGCCTATCTAATGTTGCGGCTACGGCTAACTTAAAGGGGCGATGGCTCAACATTTCAGGGGTAAAGGGCCCTTTACACCTGTAATGTTGACTCATCGCCCCTTTAAGGCAGCTGTAGATGCAACATTAGATTTGCTGAAGTAACAGAGCTGCGATTTCTGCACACAACTGCAGTCCGGTAAGGCGATGGACGGCCTTGCCTCACAACGCTACCTGATGGTCGCCAAATGGGCAAGTGAGCCCCCTATGGCCCGGCAAGCAGGGTCTGGGTGGTCGGGCAGGAGGGGGGAGGAGTCTGCCAGATTCCACCCTCTCCCTGGACTCTGAAACGTTGCCACTTTTCTAAGATAGGGAAGGTAACTTCTGCCATGGCTGAGCAACTACAAGCCTCATGAAAACAAGTTTCTGCAAGTGGATCAGGGCAACCAGATGCACAAAAGTCAGTGGATGGATATGCTTCATCTGCTACAGCATAACTAGTACAACTGTTGAGAGTACAATCAAGGTGCTTTCCTATAGCAGATCAATTTGCGGTGCAGCTGCATTTCATAATTCCTGCTTCAGAAATACAAAACTAAGCGACTCATAATGCTCACCTCAAATACGAGGTGACCATTCCTGTCCCAATATTTCTCTCCAGTCACATCTGAATCTGATGCAGAGTAGTTGACTCTTCCCTAGGGATGTTAGAGAATTCCGCCACGGACTTCAATGAGTCAATATTCTAAAGAATCTGGCCGCTCGCAGTCCATGGCGGAATGGACCACCCACCTCCGCCACCCCTCGAAGTTGCCCCGGAACGGATCCTACCTGCCGCCAGCCAGGTCCAGTCCATCCACTGCCGTCTGCTGCTGGCCTGTGGAAGAAAATGGTGTCCGGTGTAGCGGATGCCATTTATGTCCGTTCTCTTTGCCGTGATAGGCTACGTAAAGATTTACGTAGCCTATCACAGCAAAGAGCAGGGAGGCAAATGGTGTCTGCTACGCCAGATGCCATTTGCGTCCGCAGACTGGCAACGGACGGAAGTCCACCAGTGGCTGGAGTCGGCCAGCGAGGATTCCAGGGGGGAGGGACGGATTGCCTTCCCCCCCCGTAGACCCCCCGCAGACTCCAGGTAAGGGGGTTTCATACATCCCTACTCTTCCCTGCTGCCTCTTCACCTCCTCAAAACCCCCTTCCAGTCCTCTCTCTCCCTCTATTTTGCTGTGGGAATAGTAGCAGTAGCAGTTTGTGCTCTCCTCCCAGCTATCCTTCTCCACCTAGGGATGTCCGCGCAATCCGCCACAGACACAAATCAGGCCAAATTCCATTGAATTTGGCCCCCCAGAGTCCATGGCGGAACGCATGTACTCACCTCTGCCTCCCAGACTCACGTGGACCAAATCCTCCCTCCCGGCAGCTCTGTTCGGGAAGTG